>NW_027526385.1:195920875-196228375 GCF_048455015.1 Haemaphysalis longicornis | reverse complement strand
ATTCTCTGCTGTTTTTTTTTCAATGCAAAAATTTCTGTGAAAGCGACGTATCCTTTCTTGCGGGTTTCATTGGGGTAAGCGCATATTTTATCCCTCGCAGAAAATTGATCAACCTTGGTTGCTTAAAGCGGATTTATTCAACCAGCGTAGCTTAGTGGCTTCTCCTTCCCAATGACTGGTGGTCCCCGGTTGGAATCCCTGAACATGGCTATCGTTTCTTTAAACATCGAAGTTTTCAGGATGAGACGTGAAGCGTTTATTTGTCAATTATTAATCATGAAATAAGTATTGTTTTCTCAGTATTAAATGTATTAATCAAGCGGCATTTCACAGCGGATGTCAGTTAATACTATGTAGGGATCTAACTTTGCCAACTTGCGCAACCCATTAAACTGATGATCGTTTACCAGGCTCCAACTGCCTGCATGAGCTTACCCCCGTGCCGTGTGAAGGCACTTTCATAGCAATTGTATGCCCGTATGAAACCACCTGTTTACGTACATGAAAGCTGCTGGCTGCAAGGGTTTGTGCCGAAAGGCCCAAATGATGGCACCTGAAGAGGGGCATCATGGTTGCATGAGCGGGTGCAATCGCTCGCCCGTCTCGGCTGTCAAGGAAAAACTGTCGCACGAGCCAGATTTAGTGTTGTCACGTCAGGACTTATCTCTAGGAAAATATTTCACCCACTTGAACAAATCGTGACGCCGCCTTGAACTCTATGTGGCGTATAGAAAAAATAAAGTATAGCACGTGGAGGAAAAAAAAAGCATTAACCATCCAAGTCTGCGGTGTATAACGACTACTAAAATTTTTACATTTTTTATGTGTGCGGACAAAAAGCTCAGAGAATACACCAGCGTTGAGGCTGCTGGGTTCACGGATCTATTTTCATAATTTTTATATACCATCAAATGTTGTCCGTTATTCGGTCTTTGCTTTGCATTGTAATGTTTTAGATTTGCTTTAAATACTTCATTTTCGTTGTAGATCATGCTGATTCTGTGGGAAATGGATACATGCGTGTTATAATATCGTCGTTAGTTTTTACAGCCCAACCACACAGCTGTTATTGGGGTACACTGCATATAGTAGTTATAGGAGTTGCTTTCTCGTCTGTATTGGTTAATCAGTTCTTGGCGCTCTTTGCCCCAGCTGGCCTTGCTGCTTAAATTTCCAAACATCATCATCAACTCTGCCTATACCTTCTCGCATCCAGTATCACGCTTATGTGGCAAGCCTCCAGGATAGCCATGTTGCCTCCATCGTAGCGTCGATGAATATTTGCAAGCCGTTTGTTAAAGTCTTGCTGCTTCCGGGACGCCCTTGTGACAATGATCCCGCTCGCCAATTGGCTTATCCTAATTACTCGTAAAGTCTGCTCTTTTTTCAAACAGTCGCGGAAGTTCTTGTGAAACAGAAGTTACTATGTTCTAAAGAACGAAAATGAGGGGATGAGATACAAGTTATACAAATTCTTGACTGCTTCATGATTGTACGGGATGGATTGATTAGGCGCATAACATTATGAGCAGGTACCTGCCGCCCACAGTTTCCCGCCTCCGTATCGTCGTTTGTACGGGGCATTCCACCACAGTCCGCGTCGTGCACGGACATTGTGTTGCAGAAAATTGAGCCGAGGAGATGTAATTCCCACGCAGTCGACCCCGTGCACGTCCTAGAAGTAGTCAGCAAGTCTTTTCATTCACAGTGTATGAAAGTCCTTCGTAGACCAGCATTTCCCTAGCTCCTTTTTCATTCCTGACGACTCCTAATGAACTGAAAAAAAAAGCTAACTCTTCACTAGTTATTTTATAGCATTTAGCTGGTGAACGTTATCTTGTGAGCCTTCAAAGTTAGTTCTGGAAGCTACAGGTTCACTGAACCACCAACGTTCCACCTTGAGTGAATGAAAGTGAATAAGTTAGGGGGGTGGCATGTTCGCTCGGCGAAAATGCTGCCTCCCGTGCGCAGTCAGCTTAAGGGTGGAATAAATTTTTCTTAAAAGGTGGCTTATGTTTATCTGTTACAAATTCCCTTCAACTCCCCTTTCCCGAATAGTTCGTTCTGCGTTAAGCCAATAAAAATGAAGTAAATGGTGTTTATGTTATGAACAACTGGGTGTACAACAATGAATACCCCTATGACGAAATGCCCTGCGTGACCAGTTGCCCTGCTACTAATTGCCATATTATCAAATTACTTATTACGGATTGTACTTCGACGAACGGTGCGTAGTTCATGTTTTTTGATAATGGCTCAGTGCAGCAGCCACCAATCAAACAAAAAAAACAAGTTCGTCTTACGCATGTTAACCTTACCAGAAAGTGGCTAGTCAATCGCTGGAATTTAATCTGTTTCTTCATACCTAGATAAACTTTACGACGTATGTGGTAATTGTAGCATCGTTGGCGTGGTGACAAAGAAGTCGTTTGATTTAACCAAACTCTTATTTTGCCTTAGCAGCGTCCTAAAGTTTTGGGGAGGGTTTCACATCATTTGTATTAAAGGAACACTGAAGTTACTTCGAGAAACCTCGGTTTTTCTTTGCATTGCATTGAGGGGCTCAAATGAACAAACTTTTCACCGTTTATGGGGTCGATGACTTAGTATTTTATTTATAGTGCCTGAAAGATGAAAAAATATTATGCGAACTTTTGCGTTGCCGCAACAACAGCAGTGACGTGTATTTGAGTTGCGGTGTGATTGGACGATGTCGAAGATTCGAATTTAAACTAGTTTCGGTTTCGGTTCTGTGCAACAACGTGCTTGGCATCCGACATTATTATCGCTTCGGCATTCTTGATATATCAGTAATCGGCATACCGCGCTTTTGCCATGTTGTCGGGTGTAGAAGGGGAGAGTTAAGCCAGCGAGCTCCGTGTAGAATCGTAATGTTCAATTGCGAGGTGGTTCGCCCTCCACAATTGGAACTAGCCTGGCTCGTCCCTGTGACGTAAGAGGCGTGTTCGAACCCTGACGACAGTCGGCTGATTTGCACTGTGCATGCAAACAGCCGGTGCTTTTGTCAACACCACGCCAAGGAGAACTCGCCTGCGAGTCAGTGTTAGTCTGCACGCAGTCTGCCAACTCGATCGTGGAGCAATACACGTTGCAGCGCTAAATGGTGAATTTTGTATATACGAAAAATCAACTGCAAAAAAGTCCCATCTTGGAATTCGAAATTGCTAATTGCGACGCACTGTATCTAGTGCTTCAGACCCCTCAGCCACTGCCCCGGCGCTGTCGTGGATGGAATAGTAAATTTATGTGGTATATTGTGTGAATTTTTGTCTCGGAATTGCAAGCAGCTTAGATAATTCTTTCTGGAATAGCACTTGCCCCTTGGGTGACCCCTGACGTGTCCCCTATTGTCCCATAAAATGACCTCGAAATTCCCATGAATATCTCACCTGTAGCGACTACATTCCTTAGGTTATTTAACCCAGCACAAAAGAGCTTTACGTTAATTTTATTTCCTCAGAATCAATATTAAACTCGCTGACTTTTCGCCTGCGTTTGATTGACCTTAGTATTCTACTAGCATACCAGTCAGCGAAGTGTCGCATGTTGGCTTGTGTGGGACGACTTTGACTTCATTGGCTTTAGTAAGCCTTCTATAGTCTACAAAATAACCAACTAGAGGCACATTCTTCCAGGCACAAACCGTGGATCAATAACTCAATCGCCTTGGGGGTAATTTCACTGTGACTTTTTCCAATATATATGCATAAAATTGAGAGCTAAACAGAGAGATTTTGCTACAAAGAACATTCTACTGGAGAGCGATGTGAAAAATTCTGAACACGCAACTTACAGCTGTGCTATAAATTGGAGGATGCCTGCCTTATTGATCACTACAACTGCTGCATGCTGAAGCCTATGAATGTCTTTTAGAAGTATAAACCCAAACTTACGCTAAAATTCAGCAAAATTCTCGCACAATGGGCACAGTTGGATTTATTCAGTGCACCTGGCTACAACACCATTAACAGGCCACGTCACGGTAGCCATAACGGCAGCCAGGAGTGTCACGGCAGCCACTCATAGTGACATGAGTGGCTGCCATGAAAGCTTGTCTGGAGTTGCAAAATCACGCTAGATCAGCATAGCATGAAACAAATGCGGTGGTAGTCACAGACAGCACTGCTTTGTAAGCTTGACTGCAGACACAAGCACCATGCGCGAATTCTGCCTTATGTGCTCGCGTGAAGACACGAAATCGCTGTACAGGAACACAAGCTTGCTTTGTGGTCGCAGTGACAGAAGTGGTGGCTTTGCGCTATCCTCAAGAGACGAAAGCATTGCAGATAAAACGCACAAACTTAGGATGTTTACCACTGCGCAGCCTGTAGCTGACGGTAGAGCAGAAGTCTGACCCCTGATTGGCCAAAAATGCACACATCCTAATCTCTCAGGGCTCTGCCCCTTGAAATCAGGATTCACGTAGTGTTCCGCATTAATGCCTTTGTTTGTGGCAACAATGCGTATAAGCAGGTATACCAGCTAGTATAGTATAGTTAGTAAAAGCAGGTAATCCAGCGCTTCAATGCACCAACGTAATTTTAATGGCGGAACAGCCATCACCACCCTGTGCCTGCTTGACAAATTTGGCTAATTTAAGCTGCCCCTATTGTATACATAACACTTTTTCAGAGCCAGTAAATGAACCAGAAAGGGGGCTCCATAGGGAGGCCCCTTGATGTAGCAGCTACTGATGGGCTTATATACAAAAATATAGCGGAAGGACAATATTTATAAGCGAACTTACTTGCGTTTATAAAATTATAGCTTGATATCCTGCTGAAATTAGGTCTCACTGAACTAATCCCCATCGCCATCATTATCATCACCACCATATTCATCATCACAAGCCTAGCGTATCCGCTGTGGGACTAAAGCCTCTACCAAAGATCTCCAGCAACGTCTACCGAGTGCCTAAGGGCCGGTAATGAGATTGTATATTCATTTGGAGGTTTTATGAGTTTTTTTAAAGTAAAGGTGCTCAACCAGGGCTGCCAAATCCTTCTCCGGTGAGGAAATGCTGTCTTGGGTCTCACGAAACTCACACCCAAAGTATTCACAAGCAAGACATTTTACAACACTAAAGCGTACGCGTGGATTGCCTAATGGCCCCACTGCGTAAGGTGGGGGGCCTTTTCACCACTTCGCTAACACCCCGCCCTCTTATCCCGAGGCAACATTTATCCCACTGCCGACGGCAACATTCAAGCACCTAGGCCACAGGAAACCATCGTCCAAAGCTTAGGTTCGAAAGGTTTAGCCGGAAAGTCAACACGCCACATTTTTATTGCTCGCCGACACATCCTCACAGAGAGCTCAGTCCACTGGGGGAGGCCGCATTGTGCGGTGGCTCCCAACGCTTCCATGGAAGCTGCCCGTCGCGTACAACTGCAGCGCACGCAGCACTTCGTCCTCAAAGTCATGGAGCGAGAGCCCCTTAGAAGTCGCTGCAGGCGGGGGTCGGTCACAACATGGGTGACCAGCCAATGTACAGTGCCTCGGGAAAGACGAGAACGTGCACGAAATTTCTCCTCCGTTCGGTCTGTCGGGTCTGTCGGGCCAGAAATGGCCTGGTACTGCGACCACGAAGAATGAATCAGGACGCAACAGCCTCCATCAAGAGCGTCACGCGTTCAACACGGCCACTCGAGATTCCTGCGAGTTCTATTGTTAATAAAACACATCTATCTTATTCCTAGGCGGGGCGTAGTGACCAAAACTCCACCCAACCATGTCCTCGCCATGATCGGGTTGGGTAATGTCACAGTCATGAAGTCATTTGAATTCGACTCCCGCTAGCAGTTACAAAAGCTCAGCAGCAAACAATGAACGGCGCCCAGGCCACCCACCATCAGCCAGTGCTGCGACAGTCGCGAGGGTGTTCGGTCCAAATGAGTAATTACCTCTAGTAGCCACGATAAGCCACGACGACCAGATTTTCTCACAACAGCCATCTTCAAACACAGTGAAAATCGAATCGATGACAGATGACAAGACGTCAACGACTAAAACGCACTTCATATTGTTCAAACACGGTCACGACACGCGGAATTGGAAATATTTCAGAAACTATATAATGGCCGCCGTGAACACTGTAAACAAACGCTGCAATGTTTAAAAGCCACATTCGGGAGAATGGCGTGTTCTCTTCTGTACAATTCACTCTTCCGGTTATTTGGTTTGGGCTTGCGCTGAGCTGCACTGGAGCTACCATCAAATCATGTAGCAAGCACAATTAAATGGAGGAACATCACGTCCGGGAAAATAGGAGCTGCCCCAACCCGAGCTGCTTTCAGAAGGCGAAGCGTTGGAAGGAGGCTGGAGTTTCAAAAGAAGTAGCAAGGTTATCTACTTCACGCAGCGTAGTGCGTACTACTACTCCATCATACATGGCGCTGCGCGCGGTTGTTTTCAGAAGTCGTGCTTTCTGAACGGGCGCAGCTCCAAAATGACGCGCTGAATACGCCAAGCACACTCCGCGCGATTGTGCCGGCTTCGCTCTGGAGAGGGAGCCACTGCTTGAAGAACACCACAAATGCTCTTAATAAACGTTTTCTCTGTCTCCCTCACTCTCGAGATTCATAGCGTGCTCCACTATCACAACATGCGTCGAAGTTAAAAGCAAATCTCGGAATAATCAATGTACGAATAAAACTAGCTTAATGAGAATCTTTTCCTACAGATATTCGTTATCGTTCTACAAGGTGTAATAAAAATGCGGCCTGTTTTCAGGCTCAGCTTAGAGGCATGGTTCTCATCGCTACCCGGCCCAAGCAATGAACGTTTTAGATTCTTAATATGCAAATTAAATAACTGCATTGTATTGCATTATAGTTCTATTCATATACAAACGCTATAAATTACCGGCTGAAGCCTTTTACCAAGTCATTCGGGGAAAACAAGCGTTGGCACACCAGAGGAGGAAAAAAAGGATGCGGAGGGTTTTCACTCTAGAGTTGGAACTATAGGATTATATTTACTGATTCACTGCTCCAGTCAAGCAGAGAAAATGGGGTGTGCTCATAGGATCATCTCGTAAGAAAAAAATAGGACCTATGCGCAAATTTTCGTATTGAGGCTCTTCAAAGGAAATGTCACCCATTACCCATTTCAGTGGAATTTCAGAGGAAGGAGGGTGTCCTCTCAATCAACATCCACATGTTGAAATGCAGTGTGTGTGTGCGTGTGGGTTTGTGTGTGCGTGCGTGTGTATGTGTATGTGTGTGTGCGTTTGACGTCAGTTTACGATATTTTAGGAATCTGGATTAGATACGAAGGCTACGATCTGGCCTCCCGGCAGTAAACACAGTTAAGGCAGAAGGAAATTTGTGTTTTTAGCAATTGTATTGTACCACTGATGGATCAAATTTTGCTGACCTAAATTACGTGTACAGCATTGTGAGAGCCTGTCAGTCAATGTGGATAACCAGAGTAAAGCATATTAGAAGAATTATAATTACCCCCAACTCCGAGGAATGTACATCTAGGTTAAAGAAGTACAAACGCATGTCAGAAAAGTGATTCATTCGGAGATCTCTAGGTGTCGTCTTAAACTCAAATAAACTTAAACTTAAACTTAAAAATAGTCATTTTGCGGCTAGAATAACGTTCCTGTTTTATTGCTGTTAAGCTACATTGTTCAATAAAGAAAATGCAAATGACACGGTCGATGCTTCACATTGCAATGCTTACGTAAGAAAACGACAAGACGTTGAGCAGGATAGGACCACTCTTTATCGAACACAGAAAACAGAGGCATCATTTCTTAAAAACGTTTATTCGGTGCTTCAGGCTCTCCCGAAGTTGTGAAGCACGGACATTTGTGAGCTTGAGAAAAGTTGTAATAAATATTAAAGAAGCGTTTAAAACAGCCCAAAGCTAACACAGTGTCGAATATAAATAAGAGGACGAACGAATAGCTTTCAAAACGTTGTTGTCAGCACTTGTCTCATTGTTAAACAACCTCAAGAAGAAAGTCATATAACTGAAAAGATGAAAAAATCAGTAGGACATGTTCGCCGTAATGTTGTCTGAATGTAACATTACCGCGGGCTAAAGGACTGCAAATATATTTTATAAAATAGATTCTAGTGCGCAGCACATATAATCAATGGCGCACTACCTTCTCGAGAGGGAGCGTAAATTTTATATTCTTTCACTAAACATTTTCCGCCTGCAAACAGTATCTTATCAAAGTGGAAATGCACTAATAAATATGCAAGTGTTCATACGGCGCGTGTACACATTTTCATGACGAAGTTGCGGGCCCTGTGAGTTGTCATTACCCCGGAAAATTTGACCATCCTGAGGGTGATTGCTGCCACTGGGAAGTTGAGGATCCTACCGGTGCTTGCTGCCCTAGCGAAGTTGATGCCCCTGTGGGTGACTGCAGCCCCAGTGCACTTGAGGACATGGCAGGTTGCTGCTGCACCAGTGAAGTTGAGGATCCTGCAGACGGCTGTTGCCCTAGCGAAGTTGAGGATCCTGAGGGTGGATTCTGCCCAAGCGCATTTGCAGGTTGCTGCTGCCCCAGTGAGGATGATGACCCTGGGAATTGTTGCTGCCCCAGGAAACTTGAGGATCCTGAAGGCTGCTGCTGCCCAATCGAAGGTGAGGATCCTGCAGGTGGCTGCTGCACAAACGAAGTTGAGGATCCTGAAGGTGGCTGTTGCCCAAAGGAAGTTGAAGATCCTATAGCTGACTGCTGTCCGAACGAAGTTGAGGATCCTGCAAGTGACTGTTGCCCTAACGAAGTTGTGGATCCTGCAGGTGGCTGCTGCCCAAACAAACTTGAGGGGCTTGCTGGTGACTGCTGCCCAACCGTAGTTGAGGATGCTGAAGGTTGCTGCTGCCCAAAAGAAGTGGGGGATCCTGCAGGTGGCTGCTGCCCAAACGAAGTTGAGGATCCTGATGGTGGCTGCTGTGCAAACGAAGTTGATGATCCTACAGGTGATTGCTGCCCGAACGAAGTTGAGGATCCCGCAGGTGGCTGCTGCCCAAACGAAGCTAACGATCCTGCAGGTGGCTGCTGTCCTAGCGTTGTTGAGGATACTGCAGGTGATTGTTGGCCCAGCGAACTTGAAACCATGGACGACTGTTGCCCCAGGGAAGTTGCGGATCCTGCGAGTGGTTGTTGTCCGAAGAAAGCTGAGGTCCCGGCGGTTGGCTGCTGCACCTGCGATGTTGACGGTCCTGTGGGTGGCTGTTGCCCTTGCGAAGTTGAGGATCCTGCAGGTGGCTGCTGCACAGGCGAGGTGGAAGATGTCGTAGGCGGACGCTGTCCCAGGAAAGTTGAGGACACGGCGGGTTGCTGCGGTTCGAGCGAAGCTGAGGGCACTGCAGATTGCTGCTGTCCCGGCAAACTTGAGGACCCAGTGGTTTGCTGTTGTCCTAGATTAGTTGAGGATCCAGTGGGTTGCTGCTGTTCTAGTGAAGTCGAGGACCCTGGGGGCGTTTGCTGCCCAAGCGAGTTTGATAACACTGCGGATGGGTTCTGCCCCAGCCAAATTAAGGGCACCGCTTGTTGCTGCTCCCCCAGTGAAGTTGAGGATCCGGCCGGTACCTGCTGTGCCTGTGAAGTTGGGGATACGGCGAGTTCCTGCTGTCCCTGGAAATTTGGAGATGTTGCCAATGGATTTTGTTCTATCGATGTCACGGGTCCTGTGGGCCACCATACACCAAGAAGAAGGGTGCCGGGAATGTTGAAAGGACTTATTGCATTACTGGGTTTGGATTGGGCGAGGATGATTGCTGAAAACAAAAAATAATTACATTAAAATGATGGTAATTTCTGTAATACTCAATGCACTTTTTACGGTATTATAAATGAAACCGAAATCCCGAAGTCCCGTAGTTGTATATGAGGGTTTTTACGTAATGTAATGCAAGAGAAGACATAAAACCTGTTATGAAGTTGGTCATCTCAGCTCCGTACTGCTTACCCCCAAAACTACAGTTCTTTTAGGGCTCTGAGAATGTTTCTATTCTCTTTTTAATTGTGGGCATGTTCTCCTAATTAGTCGGGAAGAAAATGTTAGTTACTGGGGAGCGACGTGTGCGCTCGAATGCTGGCGGGTCACTGACTCACAAACAACTATGAATCATTGAGAAACCAATGGTTACTAACGGGTTACAAGTGACTTCAGCTATTGTTGCCTTATTTGGTGACCTACCATTTGTCGCCAGTGGGCCATGGCTGGAAGACACTACTAGGTGAGTGCCTAGGAGCAAGTGTGCGGCCATCTAGTGACCCATTCGATAGTGCCAAGTGAGTCGTCACTGCCGGTTTAAAATATATTGATCCTTTCCTGGGTCGCCTATTATTGATGTACTATTGCTGCTGACTCACCGGTGGCCCGCATAAAGGTAGCCCACTATTAACTGAGACTCAAATTACTGCTGAACCACGTGCGAGGAAATTCTGAAACCCTGGTGGGTTACAGTTGGGTCACTTATTGGTAAAGGGCCTGTTACCCTCGCGTGAATAACGAATAGATCGTCCCGGCCGCTCAATAGTAATGACCTTCACAAAAAAAGTTGGGTCAAGAGTGGACTACTGAATACTCGTGACCATAAATAGTGCTGCCTGACGGGGACATAATAGTCGCCCAAATAGTTCACTGGAGAGAATTACTGGTCATTTATCCGTTAGTGACACACACGTAGGTTTCCTGTGGGCCATCACTCGTTGACGTTCGGGGACAATCCACGAACACCGGTAACCAAGTGTGTGTCCATTGGTATTCCAGCAGAGCTACAAGTGAATGTCGCAACAAACTATTCTCTTTGACCACCCACGCTCCGATCTTATATTGATTATTAGAGTTTATGCCAGCACCAGAGGTCTGGCGTCCATGTGTGTACTGTGGAAACATCAAAACTACGTCTGCAAGTTGAGAAAGTCGGCGAAGTCTGAAGCCAAGAGCTCATTTAAGTGATATGGCCTCATCGGTCAGAGATGATAGAAAGGCTGAGTATTTCGACGGCTTCGTGACCGATGAAGCCGTATTCGCGGCCAATATTATTGGTGATTTAAGCTAATTTTTTCGTACCTGCTATGAGCATTTGCACACGCCGCCAAACGTTTGCAATCATTAACGGCGTTGTTCCTACTCGTTTAGGAAGTCAATTAAAGCTGCTTTCTTTCCTTTAACAGCGGAGATGCTTGGGCTTGAGTTCCATCCGTGTCTGGCGGGGCTCAAAACTCGGCGCAGGAAGAGAAGAAAAATGCTAAGCCAAGAAGTGTGAGGGGAAGTAGCGAGCAGGCATGGAGTGGATGGGTAGGTGTGGGGAGTGCGCTACTGAAGACTAAAAAGGCGCTTCCCGTGGTCTGAACCGAAGCCGGGTAGCTCGCGTTATGAAACCGGCGTATCCTTCATTTGATTTGGTTTTCATAGAGAGAACAAGGCTTTTTAACGGCGGAGCTGTTTAAGCTTCATTTGTGTCCGTCCTGGCATCGCTCATAATTAGAGCGGCAAAGTGGAGGGGAAGAAAATGTTAGGCGAAGAAGTGTCAGGGGAAATGACGAGGAGACAAGTCGTCGACGAGCAGGTTTGGGGAGTGCGTGCGCTGCGATGTTTGGGTGGGAAGCGTGCGTCGGCGATTTGCTGCGCCTATTGATGCCGTAATCTTTGACGTGCAGGTAATATTCTAGTGGAGAGAGATGGCGGGCGCTTGGCGCCATCAGTGTCTGATCGACCGATTGGCAAAACAAAAAAAAGCCAATTAAATCTAGTGAGGACCACCGTCTCGGCTACTTCAGGGTTTTCATCTCAACTGCGAAGATGCTGGAATTTTATTGACATAGCTGATTTTTGTGCAAAGAAGATGCGGAGTCATCCGTAAAGACTTGCACAATAAGTGCCCTTAGCCGGACTTGTTTTAAAGCGACGCATTCCGCTGCTTTCTTATTCCTCAATTTTAATGGGCTGGTGCTGCTCCTGCTACTACCTAGCGGGATGACCTGCTGGGTACGCTGCCCGAGATAATGTGCGCTTTTTCGTAGCTCGACCATCGTCGCCATCTTGCATCGTTGCACACTTAGCATTCTCAACCTAGCCGAATGCACCGCTGGGTGCTATCTGACACCTGATTTTTAAAGGCTAGCCTTAAGCGTCATCTGTTAAAATTGTTTATGGCGCTTTTGAAATCGCAGACGACTATGAAATATTTGAATATAGCTTTCTGTGCTGACAGCATTTATTCGGCAATTTCAACTGATCTGTATGCGACTGCAGGACGCTCTTATGGTGATGTTTTCTTCTGAAAGGACCGCAATCTTGTCTCTCCTGCGATGCTGCTCAGGGGGGTCAGTGTAGGGGAGAGGGTTCGTCCACGACCTTTTTAATGTAGTGCTTCAGCTACGCCCTGGCAGTTAGGTGTATGACGTGATCACTCGTGGAGTACATTCGGAGTAATTTCGAAATTCTTGAAATATACGCTTCCAGCATCTGAGCAACTTTCAGAGGTATGGCTGTTAGCTCTTTGCGACAATCTTGCCTGTTTTCTCTTCTTCATGACAGATACAATACGAAAACAGCCCAATGTTGCGTCGTTGTGGTTTTGTGGGGCAGTTTACAGTACTGAATAACCTGCGGTCTTCTGGTATAAATATTCATTGCTGCGGCAGTGAGCCACAGAAGCGTTCCGCTGGCCACGTGAACAATAAAAAACGATACCAGTGAGAAGGAAAAAGAATAACAACACATATACGGTCTAAAATAGTCTAATTTCGCATCCATGTTTTTTGTGGGAACGGAAAAAATAAAGGACAGTCATTCCGCAAATGCCATTAGAAGTTGTACTTAGTAGCTTTTAATGTGTCTCTCGAAAAACGAGTTTTCAAAATGAAACAAAACCCATTACACCTATTACAACAACCGCGCGTATTTATTGAATAGTATTGTTTGCCTAAAGTTATACTTTTGCTGTTAGGGGTAACTGCAGTTAACCACATAGAAAGAGCTATTTCTATGCTTGCCAGTTTTCGTAGCCTTAATTTCGACGCCTTGTTTCGTCCAAGAAAAACTTCTAATCGCATTATTACTGTCGCCATGCGCTACGGCGAATTTTGTACTAGACCAAACCAGCTTGAATTATCACCAAGAAGACACTGTTTGAGTGATCACTAATTGTGACTGTGAAACGTATCGCTCCGCTGAAACTGATTTTTTAAATGTATTTTATAGCGGACCACTAATCTTAAAGAAACAAGATACAACTGGTTGCAGCAAACTGTGGCCATAGCAAACGGAGGAAACAATAGAATTTCTTAACAGCCAACCTTCCTCTGCGCCAACCTGCCAAATTTTTAAGCAGGGCTGACGCAGGAAATGTTTAGGTATAATGGCGAAATCATCACCTTCGGTGGTCAAACATTGTTGTAATAGTCAAGCTTGGGTTCGCTGTGCTGCTTAACGTTTACGCCACAATACACTTGGTTTGAGCTGCATTCAAACCATTTCGGTTATCTAACATTCTGTTTGTTTCTGAATTGTGAAAATGTCTTTCGATATGGAGCGCAGCCCCTACAAACAGTGCTGGATTTTATTGTAAGACTTTCTTGGGACGGATGAACAAACTTTGGGATCAATAAAACGTAAATGCAGTTTTTTATCGCGCCCAAAAGTGTAGGCTCTCGTACCGGGAAGAGCACCTGATGATTACGTTCAGGTGCCGTGTTGCGGCCGTAGAAGAAGTAATGCGGTGACTAGCTTTTTCATTAAATGGTCCCTGCGTGTAGTTAATGAGTGCAGCCAGCCATTCTACTTGTATCTGGTTCATCGCGTGGCCATTTGGGCTGCCTGGCGAATTTAAACGGATAAAACGTATTTCTGCCACTATTGCTCTCACATATATGCAGCAATGTCCCGAAGGGTCAATGGGAAACTGATGCAAGGGTCAAACAGCAAAACTGAAATAGTGACCGCTAAAAGCCTAACAGGGCCGTAGAAAGGACACGTTTTGTCCTTTTTGAGAACAACACGGGGACACATAATGAAGTCGATACACTTAATGAGTAACCGGGTCGCTTTGAGATTTAAATCGACGTTCATGTTGCAAGTTCTTTACTTTAAGAGCACATTACACCAATAGAAGTGCACCATGCTTCGCAGAAATCAGGTATCCTAATGCATTTAGGTTAATGACTGTATTCCTTTTACATCACCAGACGAAAGGCGTGAAGTGCAGACGAGGTGTACCATGATAGGTTTAGACATCCTCTTACAGCAGTCGTTGCGAGAGTACAGTAACATGAAAGAATATTGTTCTAGTGCGCCGCCAGTGTGTGAAGCGCGTTCTACAAAGGTCTGAAGTTTGTAACTGGGTTCGAATTTTGTGAAAGTTGGTACACGTACCAAGCAAAACCGGCAGGTACATCGGAACTCCAGAGATCCGGGACATCAGATCTGGACAAATAAACAAAATATTATTTCAAAATTTGAATGGCATTGAAGACGTGCCTATATCGATCTCAAAAAATAAAACACCAGTTTCGTTCCTACACATTAAGTTCGCCCCTCTTCGTTGTTCGCCGAAAGTGGGATCTCCACTTTGCATTTTTCATACGAACAACGACCTTAAAACACAAGGAGGGCTAGATATCCACGTCATGGAAAAAAGGGGAACACTGGAATGATCCTCCTTCTGGAAAATTATAATATTGCCTCCAAGCGGGGCAATAATTGTTTTACTCAGACTCCACTTCATGGTTTTACGTTGTTTACAGAAAGAGCACAGGATGCGCCTTTATTAATCAGCTAGGCTACATGTTTCGCCATACAATCAAGTTTTTCGTTTGCAGGGAATCTGAAGGAACCTGGTTGGCCCGTATTCCGAAGTGGTTTACTGCGGCCTTTATCACCTCGCGGTCGATACAGGTGAGTGTGGAATGTGCATTGTCGAAACTGTATGTAGATTGGACACTAATGACAACAAAATGTCTGCTAATTTCTTCACATACACTTAGGCCACTGCTGTGGGGCGCAGCATTTAAATGCTGCATAGCGATCAAATGTGCGGCATACTGTGGTTAGGCCTTAGGCAGGTGCAACAAAAACCAATTGCCGAACGTTCGAAGTAAAAGTGGACGTTAAAGCGGACATTGCAGCGTCGTTTGCTTATGAACTACACAAGCAATAATACACACCTCTTCTCTCTGGGAATCAGCCTTCCCTTTTTGCGTAAGAAATACCTAGAGCATTGAGCGTTTTACGTATGCCGTTGGCCGCACGAGTATGTGCTCTTTAAATCTGTAGGGTCCGCATATAACTTCAAGACGTCGCATAGGGTTACCGGGCATCAATAAATGGTTCTACAGAGCGCGAGGGTGAACGTCGCCAAAAGAAGCCAGTTGAAGCAGCAACAAACCACTCGTCAACTATGCTGAAGTCATAAAGCACGCAAGGACATCAGCGATCGTATATCAAAGGTGCGTGGTTTTCTGCGCACCGAACGTCTTTCATAGTGTTCTTGGGCCAGTCAGTCCCAGTGAACTTCGAAATCAGTGACGCGGTAGGCACCCAGTCAATTTATAAATACGCACCCCAAGAAACAAAAGCTCGACTGACTTTCTGGCAAAGTAAAAGGGATGTGCCTGTGCCTATAAATAAATGTGCACAAGCATTCAAACCGTAGCTATGATCTTGGTTAAAGTACTCAAATTATACCCCGTCGTATCCACCTGGCGTAGCAAGCTAGGAGTATTGGCCAGGCTAACCTTCCGAGGTTTATTAAAGGCCACCGTTTGTAGCCTTTTACAGCAAAGCTGTATACTTCTACCCCCAATGGTTTCATCTCCATAGGCCAAAACGCCTAAGTGCCAAGGCCTAGGACGCCAAGCGCATGCGTCAGGCCAATGAGACGTGCTGCACAGACCTCAAATTCGTTTAAAAAATCGCCAATCAAGCATCGATACCGCATTATGAATGATAAGGCACCTGTGAACAATAGGACCACCAACCATGTGTTTCCGGTAAATATTGTCGCGTACGAAATAACACCGGCCACGCCATCGCCAACTTCCCACCGTTCAACAACGGACGTTGTTCACCTAGCCCGCCTCAAACCATACCACGGTCCGCGACCCGCGTCGCTATAATTAGCACCGAGACGGCGCTTTTCGCCGCGGGGGTTATGCTACGGTACGTGCATAGCCTATGTACCACATTGGGACATGTGCCAGGTACTAGCCGAAAGAAGATGACGGTAGCGCACGCGGACTCGGGAAAACGGGCTAGATGTCGAAGTAGAAGAGGATCTTGCGCCTGGCCTGCGGGGTGCTATCGCGATTGTAAGTACACTGTGCGGATACCTCTTGTACCGCTTGGCTACACGCCTTCCTTCACGTCACCGTAACAATATTATGTTTTCAAATTATATTTGAAGGCTAGACAGGACTAGTGTCACTAAATAGAGCAGTTCTTGCCCAAGTCGCTGCGCCTGGCTAGGCAGAACCCACAATTTGCCGCCAGAGAAGCCCAGGTCAGTGTCAGTAGATAAGTAATTACAGTACCGCCACTGAGACAAGCAAGTCAGCAACGGCGGCCATTTTGGCCATTATAAAAATTTGCGAGATTGCCGCATCTACGGTCTCGGTGTTAACTTCGACCGGGTGATTTGTTAACACTTCCCAAGCGGCAGCAAAACGGCGCCTTTTGGACACACTTCTGCTGCTGAAATTGTGTTACACACGTTATTTTTTATTTATTATCTTTGATTTGATCTAACAAGCTAAGCCTACCAGAGTTGACCGACTAAAACGGATAAACAACAAAATGGCAACTCCTATGAACTATCACAGTGTAAACAAATGCAACGTAATGTGAACTGACAATGATCGCGTGGCCTCCGCGATTTGCTGCCGGCGGCGCGCCGTTGCTCCGGCCGTCCCATTCGGTGCGGAAGCAAGGGAAGCGGTGTAATTTTGCGAACTCCGACACACGCCGCGAGGCGGCGCCGTTAGCCTAAGGTTGAAGCGAGGCTCGTCTGGCCGATGCTGCCTGCGCTTTGAGTTGTAAATCAGCCTTCGTTGTCGCGTCTTCGGGATAGAAAACTTGAATATACGGTCTATGTGTTTTGACTCGATCCTACAAGTACAAAGTTGTTTAACGTACGTTGTTTAACACCCACGATTGCCTTTGCACGCAGCTTTAGTGGTCGTTTGCTTGAAAAGCGAATGCCGAGAAGGGTTCTGTCATCTCGGGCAGAGTGAATGCCAGCGTGCGGAATTCTGTTTTCGCGGTTCATTTTCGCACGATATCGCTGCGCGAAAATATCCTTTTTTTGCCTTTTAAGTTGTTTGGAACGCTCTGGGTATCCGTTGTGTGTGTGTGTGTGTGTGTGTGTGTGTGTGTGTGTGTGTGTGTGTGTGCGTGCGTGCGTGCGTGCGTGCGTGCGTGCGTGCGTGCGTGCGTGCGCGAAAACAGCGTAATACCGATAAGCTCTCGTGTATTGTTTATAGGCAGGCGACTACAATAGTCAAATATACTGTTAGGCTTCCACGGGTCCGAATCAATCATATTTTTGCGTTTTATTTAATATGCTTAGGGGTTTCAAGTACCTACTGCAATCACGCTACCAAATTATTTGCCGTGAGTGAAAAAGTCATGATATTCCGCGATGCCTTTTATATCGCTATCGTCTCTACATATGTATTTTTTCGAAAAACTGTTTCTAAATTTCTAGATTTGCTAATTTGTTGTCATGACATATTAAGGGCTTTATTTTTTTCGGTGAGCAGTTAAGCTGATCACTAATATCTGTATGCACAACATCGGCTGTAAGTAAGTTGTTCGGAATATTAGGGAATGAACAAATCAGAGAGAGAGAGAAAACTTTAATGAATACTGAAGAGGTTAGCCCCAGAAACGGCGGGGCTTGCTACTTCAGATGTGGGTGAACATAGTGAGGTGAAAAAAAAAATAAGAGGGGAAGAAGTGCGCACCAGCAATGAATAAGAGGGAGAAGAAAATAAAATCAGTTCGGAACGTAGAAAAATTTTACAGCACTAGGAGAAAAAATCTGAGGATCCAAAGTTTAAAGAACACCGGTTAGTCCCGTGTCAGACAGAAAAGTTAAGAGAGCCATTGTCCCTCGCGCCGCGTTAGCGTGATTTAGCAACGGACCAAGAAAGTGACGCAGCTCTAAAGAGTGTCATCGTAGCAGTCGCTCTAGAGTTCTTTTAGCTGTTTCGCGTTGAGTTGTATGCTTCGGGCAGTAACACAAGACATGCTGTATGTCGTCGCTCACAGAGCACACAGAGCACAATGGCGAGTCCGCCCAGCCTATCTTAAAAAGAAAACTACCAGTGAAGGCAACGTTCAGGCGTAGTCGGTGAAGGACACCCTCAGTTTTCTTTTGCAGACTTCGCGGAAACTGGAAATTGCACTGAGGGTCAATCGCGTGCAGAGGCAAGGGTATCTTAAGAGGGTTCTGCCAAGCTGATAACTGCAGTTTCCATCCAAGCGCATTCACGGCCGTACTTCCGTCTTGTCTGGAATACGGGATTCCAATAGACACAAGCAGATTGTGCGCCTCTTTCGCTGCTGCGTCAGAGATGACATTCCCCTGGATGCCGGAATGACCTGGTATCCATTGAAGCGAGATGCGGTGCCCGTCTCGTAGCCCTAGTGTGTGCAATGCGTTTAGCTCACGCACAAGTTGGCCGCAGCGGTGAAGTGGAGAACTACACCAATCGTAACTCGGGTAAAGATTTTTATTAAAAAACTTAGACCACGTCCATTTATGGTAGACTGGAAGTCTCTATGTACGTTTGTATATGCAAGCATGCATGCCAATAAACGGCACCAGCACGTTTACCCTGCCTATTGCGGAAAAAATACCGACAGCCATTTGGACAGTATACACTTCAGATGCTGAAGTATACGACGTCTCTGTTAATAGTATCGCGGTAAAAGTTACGCCAAACGTTTCAAGTAGTGTTGACATGTCATCTACTTTATCTGTCAAAGACCGCACGTTTAAAGGAGAAAAAAGGAAACAACATAGGGGGTATTTTCGCATTTACTAATGGGTGGATTTCGGTGGGTTGAATTCCCATAATTTGGTTCTTGCTTGGAACGCACGGAATATGCGTTCCGTGCGTTCCAAAAAACATGTACGAGATTTTCAGAAATCAAACCGGAAAACATGTTGTGTTTTGGAACCATGCGTAGCTACAAAAAAGAATACTGCTGTGCAATGAATTCATGCATCACCCCGGGCATAGTCTACGTCAAAAATTCAAAGCACCGGTAACTACCCTAATGGCACCAGTAACTACTTCTACCTTTCACCTGCATTGGTGTGCGGTAACTTTTTTATTAAACGGCGCACACAGGCTGCGAAGACCGCGTTTTCGTCCTCTGCACCCACCCGCGCCAGGGAAAACGACCTGAGGCTACGCGTGCCGCGGTGCGGCGGAAAACGGCGAAACGGCCTCTTCGGAATTACGCTCTCTCCGATCGATTGGAACGGCCGGAGCAACGGCGCGCCGCCGGTAGCCGATCGCGGAGGCCACGGTTGCGGTATGAAACAATAGGAGAAAAAGAGTGCCGATACTCTGTACCTTTATGCAGTGACAGGAGCCGAGCGCAATGGAGAAGGCTGCCGAGACAACGAGAAAGATTTTATAACCTCCTCCATCACCATCTGGAGTGGGTTACAAGAGGTTTGCTCGACATTCATTTTTGCAGGGCGGAATGGCGACCAATTTTTAGAGTAGTTGGCCACACACGCGCTTTGAACTTGCCGCGAACACTCTCACGTTCGCGCTGTTGTGACCACATTTCAAATGTACCCATGCGTGCGCAGTGCATTCGGTGACAGCAATCTCACTACCGCGTGTTTTTGTGTCCTATTTTTAAATGTTCATGTGCAAGGTTCGACTTTTAGGCCCTCGTACAATGGATTAAAAATGTGCTAGCTGATAAATGCCACTTCACTACTTCGCAATGTTAGGGTAAGACCTATGCTGGACAGAAAAAAACTAGCATAAAATCTCTTCAATGTCGGTTGCAGAAAAAGGCGAAGCCTTAGTAAAGAGAGGTAGACAGAACAGGTATTTCTTGAAGAATTTGCAGAAGCAGCCTTTTCACGTACGCTCGGCTCTGCCTCCGCCTGAGCTTGTCTTTTAAAAATGATTGCAGCATAAAACCAAACACTGCCTGGGTGGGGAGAACCTAATATCCCTAAACATGTCCTTGCGGTGGTTTTAACGAAAAATGTTATTTTGAATATCGTTAGTTGAAGAGCTAGATTACTCGTCCGCAGTCGGTCACCGAACAGCCTCATCCCATCATGATGCGTACTAGCTGTCCCGCATCAGCGTTGCTCTCGATAAACCATAATCACTTCATGTGGCCCTTTACCTCCAAGCTTCGCGGCTTTTGGATCGAAACATTTGTTGGTTATCAGGTAAGGTTATCGGCAACTTGTGCGGTTGTTTTCGCGCTAGAGCGAGGTGCTTTGGAGCACTGAGTGCATTCTATCTCACAAGCGCTCTATCTCTGTGTGCGTTCTTTTATACTAAAAATCGAAGATATAGCAAGAACACAGACTCGCGAACGCCTCCAAGCTTTACAATCACACGCCTTCCCTAAAAGCTGTACTCCCCACGGTAGTTCTGCCAAACGTTCCCTATGGCGTCTACTATAGGAAAAGCGGTTACCGAAGTGTAGTGGACCTTCAGTCACCCGAAACGGGCAGCGTGCGGAAAGAGAAAATGTAGAGGAAAGGTAGCATGGAAGCACGAGACGTGGTGTGGGGCAGAGCTGCTGGACTAAAGCATTCAGCCATCAGTCATGAAGCTTTTGAATCTGCGCGAATATTGAAGATGCGCTGTTTTATACACGCATGCATAAGGGGCAAATACAGAATGATGTGCCTGATAAATGTGACGCTGGCAATTACCGAAAATATATTCTGAAATATGGAACTGAATACTTAAACAAAGGATACTAAAATTCAGGATTGCAAAGCGGCTTTGGTTTTCCGTGAGAAATAAGCTTTCAAAGATGTCTCATGATCCAAAGTGCCTCATAGTTCATAACGCAGAGAGGTGTGGAAAGACCTTATTTCCGTGCTATCTATGGGAACCATTGCCGGCAAAACAGTGACTGCACTTACGCAAGCAAAGCTGCAGGACTCATACTTACTTGTGTGTGTGTCAGTGACTGCCTCGGTTTTTGACAGTAAAGAAAGGGATCTTGCACAGGCAGGTGGGTATGCAATTCTTAATGTAGGCAAAGTTAATGATGTGTAGCTACGCGCTATGGATCTTCAAAGTTATCGAAAAATTGGGTAAATTTTGGCGGGGGCTTCAGAATTTCCCGTCAGCATAAAGAGAACATTGGCTTAGAACAGAAAAACCTGTTGCGTTTGACAAATACAAGCTTAAGCCTGTGCAAACCACACCCGGGTTTAACTCGCCTAGGATTACAATAATGCAAGCGCACTTTGCAGATATGTTTCCGCTCTGCCCAATGGCTGCTTACCTTCAAACTGTTGTCTTGTGGTTACTGTAAAAAAGGAACAAACGCAGCAGTTCCGGGTAAGTTAAAAGCCTGCCTGCGGTCGAATGGATGGGCTTTTGACCTTCGCACTTCTTATATTTCTGCTTTCTGCCCATTTAATGCTTCGGCTCAGCTGCAATCGCCCTATCTATAGGACACACGTCAAGAGGCTTTTTATTTTATTAACTATATTTAAGCAACCATGCAGCACGCGCTCAGTCTGTGAGTGCTGAAAGGTCACTGAAGTGGTATAAAATGTCCGAGAATGTGCGCTCCGCTGTATACACGTGACACATGCCGGGTCAACCTTTTTGACGCATGTCTGTATTTACGAATGCTGTGTGTTGCGTGAAAGGGTGCGAGGAGATTCGTGGCGGTAATATTCTAGGCGCTCTGGGGCATTGGCTGACTGCGACGCATTTTGTACACGCGTGCTTCATTGAATGTTTATGGCGGATGTGACGTGAGTACTGAGGAATCCTCGCTACGTCGCTGCTAAGTGGCCAGCTGCCGGCAGCTTGGCAGTTGGGATATTTTAAAATATCCAAGGAATCTTTTCACCTGCAATAAACAAGATTCGTACACCCACATGCCCGCTTCTCTTAACCGGTGATATATTTGGCTGGTGCCTAATTCTACTTGTGTACTCAGCACATTCATGAGCACCGGAAATGCACCACTACATTGAAAATTCTGAGCTAACAGATTGCTGGGCACGCTGCATTTTCTTTAGGGGAAAAACGTATAGAATAGTTGACCCGTACTTGGTGCGTGCTAAATTGGTAAAATTCAGACACTAAAGATGGTATGCGTAATGAATTGCGAAAGCTTTACGTTTTATTTCGTGTTATGCAATCGGCTATGTTTACAGTGGGTCGATCAGGATATGGCATCTGTTGCGAATAGGACGTTTTCACAGTGACGTGTCTGGCGTTTACTCTTGCATGGTGAGAGCGACGCTGAGGTCGGCTAACGGTAGCTTAAGGTGCAGCACGAAAGACGAAATTACGTGGGGAATTTCGTCTTTTCTTGCGTCTTCTTCTGAGGCATACTTTCGTGGAAGAGCGCGTTTTGCATCGTGAGGTACATACATCACAGCTGAGGTACACACATCACAGTCCACCGTGGTAGAGAGAACACTAACAGCAGAAACTTCTCCTGTAGAGGATTGTTTAGCACGTTGCGCCACACAACCGTCTAGCAGAACAGCGCAATCATCTGCACCTCAGCGTTCAATATGCTGGTCTGCCCTCTTTTCCTGTTGCTCATACCCGCTTGGGGGCTACTGGCCTTCATCTTTTCCTACTCGTATTCAACGTCCTCTTCATGACATGTCTATTTGTTGTGATGTTTCCTGGGATCTCGTCGCTTATGGAAAAACCAACATGATCCCGCCTACAAAGCCGCATATCTAGAAAATAAATTGCACAAACACACCTGCACGCCGGCGTAGCCGTGGTTTGATTAAACAGAAGAATTGAAGTAGTAACAAAGCGGACATCCGCAATGTGCAAACAAATACACATGAAATCCGCAATACGGGGAAAGATATTATCCAATTTTTTTTCGGTTTCACCGCCTCTTTACTGACAGAGACAAGGAGAACACACTGACACGCGGATCGTGATTGTATTGTCGTATCCTGCCTATCTTGCTGCTGTCACACCATAACCAGGACGTATTAAAAATGCAGGATCATCCGAACACTCTAGAATTTCCAACAAGTTTGCCCCTCTACCTTATGTTACAGAGATTTCCTGTTCTTTTAAACAAATAGTACCACAACGTACCATCTGCCCAGTATACACCGCACTACGTGACCCGGGTTTGCTGTTCCCGACAATTGCAGTGCATTTCATGAGTTCGGCAGCATGGCGAGTAGTGCCGATGCTCTCAAGTTTCCGTTTTCCGGTTTTTAGGTTTCTAATGTCAAATAGAACTAGCTCGCCCGCAGTGTTTCCGGCGTTCGTACCTTTCAGAAAAGGAAGCAGAAAGCTGCTTTCCATTTTCCGGATTGCTAACCGAAGCTGTGCCACAGCAAATGATTGCTTCTTGCTACCCCGCTTCCTACCCCCGAAAAACACAAAAAGTGCTACTTACAGAAACACTGCAGCTCCATTATTCCTGTTGGCATGCATTTAGATTTTGTTCATGGAAGACTTCCGACTACACGCTCTGAGGCAACGTGTTTGTTCCGCAGAATAATGTTATTTATCTTGAGGTTTAAGATGTAAGTGATAAACGGTTGAGGCATGTCGACTACACAAGGTGGTTTATTCCACCGAGAACGACTGTGGTGATATACCGGCTGCGGTGCGAAACATTTAGTCAGAAAGGACGGATCAAGCTAGTTTGACCAAATTCAAAACAGCCGTGTAGCTCTTGCAGTGTGGAAATCCCACAGGGAGAACTTTCCACCGCGTATACCGCTTCTAAAGAATATAGGCAGCAAGCGCTTTAGTGAGTGATTCTAGCGTCTACCGTCCTATGTTGGCACCAAAAATAACTCGATGGTAAGACCAAAACTTGAACACGTGTGCTCAGTCTGAGATCAGCAAAACAACATAAAAACATTCAGGATCTTGAGATGATACGGCGCAAGACTGTTAGATTTATCTACTCAAACTATCGCATGACGGACTTTCCCACAGATCCGATGAAAGCAGATGGCATCCAGCCTTTGCAAGCTGGTCACAAAATAGAGAGAATAAAATTTATTCGCAAGCTGAAGAGCAACAAACCCGCTTAGTATATTGAAGCATTGACGGCTCGACGTACGCGGCATCGACACAGCGCATCGCTAACCCCTTACAGTGCCCAGACAAACGTGTTTAACTTTTCTTTCTTTGTGCGCACCATATCTGAGTGGAATGATCTGGCCATATTTGTTATCATCTGCATAGATGCAATCGATCAGTTGTGAACTTAAAGCGTTGTGTCGCTGTGGGTGTCTTCTTTTTCCTCTGGTGCTGCATTTCACCCCATGTTGTCACTCTGTTACACTACAGTGATTCTCCTCCTCCTGCTTGGACCCCGTGTGGGGTCGGCAGCTGTATGTCATTAATTAATAAATAAACTAAGCCGCTGATGAAATGGCACAAAAGCCGCTCTCAAATTCACCTACTGTGAAAGTTTTCTGTGTCTTCCGGATCGTCATCAAACGGAAAACTATTCCCCATTTTTATTCTCTGGATGCTCGCCAATGTGAACATTTTTGTCATGAAATAACTAACAAGAACGGATGAAACTTTATCATACCATGTACGAGCACTGACCGCTCACCGTGGAAACAATCCGGTATTAAGAGGAAATAAAAATTGAATTTAATTTAATTGAAATTTGTTCTTGTACGCACCCCTCTTTTAATAGTCTATGTATTGTAGTAGAAAATATGACCGCTACTGACTTGCTCTCGGAGATGGGAACACTTGCTGTCTGGATAAGACGCCATCACATTTTGACGTCTAGAACTGCACTTCTCCAAGTTAGTCTTTACTTCATATGGCACAGCTAGTAGCGTAGCGTTACACATACAAGAAAGAGCGCGTAAGATTCTTTAGCCTAGAAGAAGTAAATAAATTCGTCTCCCTCTCACTGTCTTAAGTAAAAACGGGAGATGTTTGGCTCATTTCCAAGAGCATTTAAAAACTATTTTACTCGAAACTTAGCACAATCCACCGCTTGTCACTTTCGTAGACCTAACAGAGACCGGGGTTCTAATGGGCCGAACAACACCATCAGTCTACCGGCGTTGAATTAAGTGTAGTCGGATGAGGCATCACACAGGACACAGCAAGAGTCCTTGTGTTCTGCCCACCAATTACGCTGAAGCGTGGAGACATGACAAATACGCCGGTGTTATTAGATAAAGGACATGGACGCGGCGTAAAAATACCGAAGAAACAGATGATTTCCAAATCATTTCAATATTTTTACCTACGAGACGCCCAAAGGGGCCGTTATGTTTTCTGGCCCTAACCCCACACTTTGAAGGTTATCAAAACCCCGCCAGACGCAAACTGAAAACCAAGTCTTGACTTGCAGCATCAACTACCAAAAGTCTTATAACCACACCTCAAGATGCCTGATTGGAGCATTGGGGTGAGTAAGAAAATGAATAAATAAGAATAATCAGAAAAAAAAATGGAGCATAAAGTGTCGTTGCAGCCCTAAGCAACTATGGCGTTCCGAGCGGTTTGTTATAAATGATATCTAGATTATAAATTTCAAGCCATATACGGTTCTCAAATGCCACGCTTGCACGTCCTGGATCTTTGGTGAGTTTTGAAACCACTGTGAAAGTTTGAACTCAAAAGAATGCGGAAGCTTGTTTTATAGTCAGGGAATAATGTTCCTGAGCGCCCGTCTACAGCTCGAACTCCCGAAAGCTCCTTTATGCTAGAGCAACTCGCATTGGTGATATAAAACAAGGGAAATTTACATCCGACTCATGTGCGGCCCTTGCTACAGTCGCGCAACCGAGGACACAAAACGCTCTCACAGCTGTTGTCAGCCATCGCGGCGGTTACGCGCGACCGTCCCGGGCCAGCAACAGAAGTGTACAGTGGCTATTTACTGTGCTCCCAGTTCATTCAAATCACCCTGCCTATTTCTCACATTTACAGCTATCAGTTTAATAGAAAGCGTCATTTTCAGAAGGTTGCTTTTGGCAGAAACGTTCAGTCTCCGAAATAAATTTCTTAAATCAGAAGATCCTAAAGTCGTCAAAGTTAAAACAGGTTTTACATTTTTAATGTGCATGCTGTGGCACGACAGGAGACAATAGCTCCCCTTCTCTCGGTTGCAGCAGAAAGAAGGCAGCGCGACGCGGAATTCACGCATCGTAAATGTCAGGTTTTGTGTATAGAGATCTTGGGACTCGGACACGTGCCAACACCGTTTTTTTTGGTGTTCGTTATGATGATGTTCGTAGAGGGCATTTACACTAGGTCAGAAAATGGAGTAGTATAAAAGCCATGATCAAAGACATAAAAGCAATGAAACCGCAAAATGCGAATCGGGAAAAACACTAGTTACCTATAAAACTGAACCTCCAAGCCCGGAAATAGTTTCACGTCGCCTCGTGGAGTACCCTTCCGGGACTGGAAACAATTAGCTATCAAGCTTTGGTAGAGTTCAACATCTTGATGGGACCGAGGAAAAAAAGGCAAAACTGCACGAGGCAGGAAGCAGGCAGGGTGGCGGTGAACTTGCAACTTACTTTACCGAAAGAAAACTTCTGCATAAAGACGATAACCTACGAAGGCCGGCGTGATCTCACGGCGACGTTATCCCTGAAAGCATGTACAAAAAAATGCAGAAGGCCTAAAAGGCGTGAAAAGTGAAAAAATAACACCACTTTAATAGTGCAAAGCTGTGCCAAACTGTGCGGACTTACTTTTTTTTCTCGAAAAATTCTGAAATCTTTTTGAGTCGATACTATCCTACGCTAATTTTCAATTTCCCATGATCATGCAGCTTTTAAAAGCGGCAAAAAGTGCGTATGTGCGCTTGGTCGCCAGCTAAGGTGCCTTAGAAGTTTCTTTCGCTCTCTGCAAAGATGGGCTAGTGAGGTTTCACTATTAAAATATTGAAGAAAAAAATAGTGAAGACAACCTAGAGGGAACTATTGAGAAGACAATGAACAGAATAAGATGTAAAAATTGCCGTGTTTGCATCACTTGCTCATTGGGAATCATCTGATACAGCGAGCCACCCCGCGATACGATACCAAAGCAGCGTTGTACCAGTCGTATCATGCCTCCGACAGATGGCGACAGGAGTCCCACCCGGGCACGCCAAGATAAAGCTGTGGTGAAGCTGCGGTGCCGGCGCGCCCGATGACCTTATCGCTCGGCCACGTTTCCTGCTCGCGCTCACAGGCCCAACCGCCAGGTTCAGCAGCATTGCTGTTTAAAATGTACAAAACAAGCAGGTGTTTGTGTATATATACTACACCCTTCGAATTCCAGCATGGCTTTCAAAAATTGAAAACTACAGACACTGCGCTCTTATGGAGAAGGAACTTGTAATCGCGAACATAAAAAAAAATCCGAAATGACGTTAAGCATATTTATCGATTATAGGAAAGCGTTGGACTGTCTAAATTATTGAATATCCCTTAATAAATTGTATAACTACAAAGTACCCGACGTGTCAATTTTCTTGTTTATGTCCTACCTTTGTGATCGACGGCAGCGCGTAGCAATCGACAATTTTGATTCCTCTTTCAAATCAGTTTCTTGTGGTATACCACGAGGAAATATTCTGCGGCCCTTGCTTTTCAATTGATAGTTGTATAGCATCCTTAACATTTTGTGTGATGCCACATTTCTGTCGTATGCAGACGACACCAGCCTTTTGTTTCCAGTACCGATGTTGAAGAAATTTTCGGAAAAGTTCAAATACCACCTACTGAAGTTTTCAAATGTTCCAACTTCAATGGACCCAAACTTAACGGCGGTAGAACTGAGGGAGTCTCACTAAAAGCTAAGAATACGACAACAAAGGTGGACATATATTTATATTAGGGGGCCGCCTATTGAATTGGTTGACAAACACAAAATCTTAAGTGTTACCTTATATATATATATATATATATATATATATATATATATATATGACAGAAAATAAGGGTTGGCAGTCAAGAAAACCTCGGGAAGCAAAGGGGAGGTTGTTGTGGGTCATAGAATCAGATGAAGAATTTTTGAGTCAGAAAGAAAGTGGTGAAAAAATTCCCGCCGGTTGGGATCCGAACCCACGACCTCCAGAATACCGGTCTGGTGCTATAACCACTACGCTACCGGCAGGGCTGTTTCCCCACCACTTTCTCGGCTATTTATGTTAAAGGAGCCATGAAGACAAAATACAAATTGGGTTTATTAGAAAGACTGCTTCGTCCCGATAACAATGATACCAATATCATCGCATTCTTCGAACAAATAGCGGAGATATTAAAGAAACCGTTTGAAGCAGTCGCGACCCCCTAGCCAATTTCCCGCAACTTTTCTATGACGTCACGGATCCTTGTTTGTGCGATTGGCGGCCGCCTAGGAGACCTGTCGCGACGACACATGACTGGACGTCTGTAATGGGGCCTCTAGTTCCATTTGACCGCATCACTTGATTGCTAACGTGCAGTTAGCGCACTGAAAATAATGTTTTATTGTTGGCCCATATGACGTCATTCTTGCTCATAACACGTCACTGTGGCGCAAAATTTGAAAGTTTTTAAATACTTCTTGCTTTTTTTTCGTTAAAAAAACATCTTTTGTGGCTCTAATGGAGCTGAGTGAGATACTGAATCCTCGTTCTTTCAAATTAAACGAAGTTGTATTTTCTCTTCATGGCTCCTTTAAGGTATTTTTGTTTCCTGCACTTGGGGGTGGTAGCCAGCGCCACTCGGACTACTCGGTGTGAAGGGGACCTTCTTTTTAACCCCCGGGCCGTGACTCGAGTGTCTACGACATGTCGAGAGTGGTCGACCAGCGTTGAATCCTCTTAAGCTACCTTTGGCACCAAGACTGCCAGATCAGAGGCCCTCGCTAAGCATGTAGCGAATCAGAAAATGGGAAATGAGGGGCTCGGTGAAATAAGACAGAAAAGAAGTGTTGGCCGTCAAGAAAACCTGGGAAAGCAAAGGGGAAGTTGTGGTTGGTCATAGTAACTGATGAAGTATATATATATATATATATATATATATATATATATATATATATATATATATATATATATATATATATATATATATATATATATATACAATGCCAAACAGCTGCTTCGTATTCGGGCCGCCAGGCACCCTTAAAGTGGTCTCTGAATGCTTTTCGCCTAGTGTTCCCAACACTCGGATGTCGGAAAATAATAAACTTGAAACTTGAAAAGAAAAAAAGTGCAGAGAGCAAAGTAGGAGCGCAGTAGTTGCGCTCGGGGATATAATAAAGGGAGCCTGGTTCAAATCCTATTGAATCACACAAGCTTTTTAGTTTGTTACTCTTTACAGCGCCGGGAAATTTCTTGAGCAGTCAGCAACTATAAAAACAACAACGATGGTTCTTCGCAGAGCAGGTCACTTAAGACTTTTTCCTTTAGGAAGTTTTTCTTAGAGATAAAGTTACATTATACTCTAAAGCAGGATGTATGTGCGCGTGAAATACAAAGAAATATAATAAAGCTTTGCTTTATTTCATTCGGCCTATATGAAGAGCGAAGGACAAGGACCCTTAGCCCCTGTTAATGCAGTTCTGTCTTAGCACGCACGGGGAAACACAATAAAATGATCACAAGTTTATTTGGGTTTCTATTTATTGATTTCATTTACCCCTCAGGGTTAAAGGCATTACAAAGGGGTGATTGGTCACAAAACTAAAGAACTATATCATAGTGCATTAGGTATAATAACAAACAGCTTTATATTGCTCCTGAATATACAGTGTTACCTAAATTTTCACGAAAGTGTAAGTTATGATGATATCAACAATGCCAAAGGGAAGGCCATTTCGCTCGCGGTATATACAAGGAAGAAATGAATGAAAGAAGGTTTTTGTATTTTCTCTTTCAAGACCAACTTTGTCAGAGTGATCAATGCGATGGGAGATGCATTGAGGTGGTGAAAATAATACTCAAAGTTCCGGGTATTGATACAATTTATGAAATAGTGTTACACGAGAAAGCGTTTGAAGAGAAGGCAACGTAGGTACGCCGAGTGTATTTCTCATCGCTGTTATGCTTGCGCCGCGGATGTAATTAGAGGAAATGAAACGAATTGATTTATGCAGTAGAAGTTCAAGCACAGTTCTGAGTACGTCGTGAGTGGTATCCCATGAAGATGTGGCTCACTTTACTTTTGAACGTACTGGTGTGGCCCAACGCAACAATTGAATTTTAGATGGTGCGCTTAAAACGTTTCCTCTATATAGCCCAACATAAATAGCATTGTTAATAACATATTCGCTGTTGAGTGTCCAGGCAAGTGTGATGGGATGTGAATGCCAAGTACTTTGGCATTCACATCACGAGATTCCCAAGAAGAATTAAGAAAATAGAATGACGGAGTGGTGTGAGTATGGCATGCGCGAATGGCTTTGCATATGTTAGTGTTAAGCTACATTCGCCATTCATTACGTCTGTTTGCGACGGAGTAAGATCAGACTGGAGAATTGCACAACCTTTGTCAGCTGTAAGGAGGTGCTTGGCACCGGGAGCATAGTCGGCGCATAGAAGCGACAGTTACGAAGCGTGCGTGCCGTGGTCGAGAAAGAGCGCGTGTGAAAAGGAAGAAGAGGAAGAAAGGAGGGCAGATGTGGTGAGTCCTGGAAGTGGTGTGTTCGGGGAGCTACCGACTCGGCGAGAGCGTCCAGGGTACTCCACTGGCAAACCGCACCTTCCTCCAGGACCACCAGGCTGGTGAAGACGAGACGGCGTCCGGACACCAGCATCCGCAACGCAGCCCTCTTGGATCACCGAGGGCACTAGCGATTCCGACAGCGCCACGTCATCGCCTCTCAACCACCGCACCAACGGCCGGCGCAGTACTCCTCGGCTCAAAGTTTTGATGTTCATTTGGGCAGTTTACCTTGTAATCTTTCCGTCAATACATTTGCTCTTTTGCAGTGTTGTATGAAACGGTGTTCCAAGGAACGGCGTTCCTGAAACTAATTCCGCTTTGGGGGAACGGAGGAACGCCACCGTTGCATTAAGGGTCGGTGGAACTGTAACGGTAACTTGTTATGTGTATGAAGGAACGGCATGAACGGCGTTCCTTCTGCAAAAGTTACATTGGTAGGATTTGACTCTTTTTGATGCCAAGGCTCGAGTCGAAAAAATGACAAGGCGCGACAGTGTTTCTCTTCGTACAAGCTGGCCAATTTACCCTCACCCTTCAGCGGAACGTGCTCCCACGAATGTCAAGGGCCGAAGAATAACCACGCAGTGGGCCGCAGCTCATGCTTTCTTTCACGCCCGTTGAGTTTATGCTGCGTTCGACGGGTGAATAGCACAGCCTCGAGAATGCTTATCACCTTTCATCGTTTGTCTGGAGAGGCCAGGATGCGCGTCTGGCGGATAGAATTGTTCCCTGGCGGGGAAAGCTTGTCTAAGTCCAAGCGGCGCTGCAGGCCCCTTGTGAAACCGCCATGTGTGTACATTGTCAGGGGTAATTGCCGCATTATTGTGCGCGAGGCGCGGGTGCGTTGCTGTCGGGAGTTGCCTTCGATATGAGGTCACTCGAAGGGTCACCGACTAGCAATAGGGCTGGGCGCGTTGCAGTGTCTCGGGATGCTGTACTGCTTGAAGTTACAGAGTACGCACGCAGTTCATCAAGGCGTGGTCTGTCACCGATATGGCGGGAATGGGTCGACGGGAGTGCCAGGTCGTTTTGTATTGCACGCCTCATGTTGACAATGGACAGGACTTTTGTCATTTTTGGGCATAATTTCGCCGCGTGGCGTAAGGACAATACCTGAGAGAGGCCGCCCGAAGGTGGACGGCCAGCGTTCAGTTATTTTAGTGTTTCGGTTTCGACCTGTGTTTTGATTTTTATAGTGTGAATGACTTTTACGCACGTGATTAGGCTCCGCGTTATTTTCTGTGCTTTTCCATTATGCGCATTTCTAACCAGAGCAACTGATTTGTGCGTTGCGTCCACATGTTTGGCTATGTTTGGTTGTTCCCTTTACCTACCACCCTGATTGTGTTCGGTATACGTTGTAATTCTTGCGCGTAGTGTTTTGTACGCGCAAATTTGTGCTGCACGATACCCACAGCTTCGACTCTTGTAACCCGTATACTCAATTCCCTGTAAGATGAGGTCCTGCTCAGACGTCTTCGCCTGGGAGTCGCCCTTACGCCAGCTGTGACGAGGTCCTGGTCTCCACAATACCATGCCCCGTTCAACTCCACCTGCACTTTTTGCCCCGCTCCAGTTGACCAGGCTACAGCAGAGCACCTGGTGTGGAGGTGCCCTGCTCTGCGAAGCCTACGCGCTGTGCACATCGCCACCTGCGGCCCGCGCCCCGGACGTCCGCCAGACTTCATGGCGTTAATACAAGGACCACATCATGGCCCCCTGCTTCGATTCCTTCGGGGATCCGGCGTGTATTTATACATTTAGTTTCCCCTTATGCTAATTAGCAAACTTCCGCAAAAAAAGAGGGTCTGGAAGGTATTTTAAAGAGTGTAATATTGAATAACCATTCATACAACGCCTACGCACTGTTCCTTTCGACGCAGTTTCTTACGCAAGAAATTTAATATGTTCCTGCATGTGAGTAACGGGCTTTTCTATTTGCTCATCTGAAGCGCAGTAGCCTTACCGTGTATTTATAAGACCGAAGTGGAAAGTGCCATATGTGTGGTACCCATGGTAGACGAGCAAATTCGAGTTAGACATGTGTGCAGTTTGTCCGGTGCTCCCTGAAAAATTCGTCTAGGAGCGTTTCTTTGGATTCTTTGTGCCTCCAGATCATCTGCTGCTAGTGGTGTTCCTATTCGTATAATATACGTACATCGGTGTGAGTTTTAAATTTCCCACTTTATTTCTCGTCAGGATTATGCGACACCATATTTTATTTAAAAAAATTAAATGTGACGTTAATGTAACGACACGTTCCAGTGTTCAAACTGGAACTGCTACGCGTTCTTTTCGAAATAAATGAACTTGTAATGGGTACTCGTTTCAAAATTGGGGAGGAATCAGGAACGGCCTTTCCTTCCGGTTTTAGAGGAACGTATACAACACTTGTCTTTTGTATAACGCCAACCTGCCTCACCTGCTAAAATTAACCCTCCCCATTCATAAAAAAATTTTGCAGTGCGCAGCCAGAAGTGGCGAAGACCGGAGATGCCGAGCGGAACCCGTTCCACTCCCCGCTAGCAGACGACGCTCGCTTTCCTAGCGCATCTCGCAACCGCAGCGCCGCGGTGGCGAGAGTCGCGGCCGGCCGCCTTCTCTCCACGGCCGCGGCGGGGAGATACGGAACTGAAACTAAAGCGTGACAAACTGTTCGCATGGCGACGCAGTGAAACATCCCCCTCGCGAGGGGCACGATCAAATGCAGAGAATTTCCGGGGGCGCACGACGTTAAGTAGTTTGCGTTACGTTGATGTTGTTGCACTTGTGGCCACTGCTGACGAGAGAGCGCTCGTCAGCAGTAAAATTGGCAGCCTCGGCGCACGTTGAGTCCGAGAGAGGGGAGAGAGTGTCCTTGAAACGTGCGTGGGCGCGCTATCGAATGTTGATCGCGCCGATAGCGAAACGTCTTAGCCGGGCATGTCGAGGCGAGCGATGCGGACAACTACGGACGCCAAGAACGGGTGACATCGTGAGTTAAAGAAATGCTCTGCATTTAAAAACAACCTGCATAACATCAGCGTTAGGTTCTTGATAAATGATGGAATAATCGAGCAAAAAGAGTTTAGAGGTTGCCACGGAAAAGCGATCGTAATGTAAATTAGGAACAACAGTGGCCCGAGCACTGGCGTCTGACGTACACCGGAGTGTCTGTCTCTTAGGTGTGAGTTGTAGCCGTTTGTTGTAACGGATTGCGAATGATTAGTAAAAAAACACTCGCTCCATTTTAAAAGGTTATCTTCGATATTTAGTTGGCGTAGTTTATGAAGCAGAAGTTTGTGAGACACCTTGCCAAATGTGTTGCTAAATTCGAAAAAAATACAATAAGCATTAGACAAAAGATCAAGAATCCGATGAATACTTTGTGAACGTTAGCGGTTGAGGTTCACATGATTATGATTTCCGGAAGCCGTGCTGTGCAGACGCAAACTAGGAGTTAGATTCGAGAAAATAACAATAGTAGCAAAAATAACATGTTAAAACATTTTAAACCACGTGCTCCTGAGTGACGTTAAGTGGTAGTAAACGGGACGAGATTTATTTACAGTTTGAAACAGAGGAACCACCTTTTAAATTTTTCGTCAACAGCAAGATAACCAACAAGCTGACGATATCCTCCAGCGTTCGCCTCTGCAAAAATACGTCGACATAATCGCCCACTGCTCCGCAGTCGCCAGGAATACCCAGCACCCAGTCACACCCATACAAAATGAAGCTACAATATTCCGACGACTACAAGTGAAATCTTACCCCCACAATACCCTACTCCTCACACCCCCTCTTACAAATACTGCACACACCCTAGAAACCTAGACCATTTGGTATGGGGGTTCCAAAAAACCCCGTTCCTTAATCCTAATCCCCAACCTAAATACGAGCAGTGGGTTGCACGGCTGACCAGCTTCGACTTCTCCTCCCAGCGTAGCCTGGTGGAAAGGGCCCAGGTGGCCATCTAGGGACAGGGTATTCCGGAGTAAAGGAACCCACCCACGAACGGATGCCCACACATCAGTACTGTTCTTTCTTCAGGCAGTGGTAATAGAAATATACCCAATGAGTGTTGGAAATTTTTTGTTAGTACAATTGAACAATAGGATTTTGTATTTTTGTAAACATTGAAGTAATTAGGTGAAAACCAGGATAAGAATGATTTTGTACACCGTCCATTTACTATACCTGCGCATGCACGCCACCCACCTTCCCCCTACTCCCAGCTTATGCATGATAAACCGGCAACCAGTTATGTGCGCGTGCTTAGAGGAGAAAGGCACCGCCAAAATTGTCACTCTGGAAGCCCTTCAAGCTGAATAAAAAATATTGGCCCATGTCGACGTTGCTGTTCATCCGTGAGAGATTCCGAGCTACTCGGCGAGCTGGAACATGCGGTGAAAACGGCGGCGGTAGCGTCTTTCGCTTGTTTGTGCACCCCTTCGCGCTTCTGTTCCGGCAGACGCTCCGCCCTCCGAGGGAACGGCACGCGTCTGTCCATTTGAAGTTAAAACTTTGAAGGGCTCCAGCTCGGTTCTAGTAGACAAACGTGTGGCTGCCCGTTTCCGTCCCGCGTCGTAGGCATATCACTGTCTGTGTAACACACCAAGCCATACCGAACCTGCTCGACCAGTGAGGACAGCTGACAGGTCGCATTGAGCCGCGAGACTTGTGTGTTTAAATTTCCCGCCAGGACAATGCGCATGTCATCGGTAGCGGTATGGAGAATAACTGTGCATCCCTCCCCCCTGCTTCCGCCCCCAACCAGTGCAGGCATAAACCGGCAACCGTTGTAGGGTGTGTGCGTAGGCGCCAAATACACGGGCGAAAATACCTCGCTGATAGCCTTTGTTGCTGAAAAACCATTATGAGCTCACGCCGGCATTGAAAGCGGGAACGTTGCTCTGGTAACGCCTGATAAGGGCGCTACAGCCGTTATCAGAAGATTGAGCAGCTTGTGAAAGAGGCATTGGTGGTGGCGAGGGGAATAACAGTTGTGAAAGCGGCGTGGGCGAGGAGGAGCGTGGCAGCGGCGCCAAGTAAATCCGCTTCACCGGAATAAAACGGAGGGGGGGGGGGTGGGGGGTTAGACATATACTGCTTCGCCGTGAAAGTGTTAATCGCAGGTCAAAGTACGTTTTAATTAAGGAGGTTGACAAGCTATCCTGACATCAAACGCCATTAAGGAAGAAACGAGCCAGTGTTTGTAGTGACAATCATATTCTATTGCGGGCTTGACTACGAGCAACTGAATCAAATGCATAACGTGAAGAGGTATTGCTATTCTGTACGCATAACAAAGGCAAAGCGTACTGAAAGATAAAGATTTCATAAAATTCAGAGAAACGGGAAGAAATTCAAGAAGAAAACTAATACATGGGTCGAAGGTCACCGTGACTTCGTTGTCATGCTTGGCGTTCTAAAGTCGAAATGTCGTCACTTTTTGGTTATAAATCTCCGTTTTCCATGCCTAACGGATGATGTTTAACTGAGTAATAAAGTATATACCAATTATGCCGGACAGAGTACACATATTCCCCAAAACGATAAGACTTGCAGTACAACGCCAGCTTTTTATTGAGCCAAATCAAGGCACTGGAATTCTTTTTTGAATAAGGTTTTATTCTTTCCTGAACACTTCTAAAAAATACCAGAATACACTTTTAACGGGGCTGGGGAAGGTTCTGGTCATTAGTAAACGGTAGGTCTACATCAACACACAGGTTACAGACACTGCGGAACACAAATGAAGAGAATAAATACCATCTATGAGGTCCAAATGTTTGTTATCTTTGTTGAATTGGTTCACTGAATTACTCTGAAATGACGAAACCCAGCACAGAAGAACCCATTTTCTCTTATAATTTGTCATTGTAACATTCTGTTGCGCTGAAGGCGTCTGGAAATGAAATATTTCTAATACGTGGTAGTGTGCGCTCCACATTCGGTTATCAGTGGCACAGTATGTTGCTGAGAAAAAACAGCCGTTCCACCATTATGGGCCACATATTTTCTCTGTGAACATGACATCTCATCTGTCTTTCTTAATATACAAGTGTTGCCAGGAGCCGGGGATGCATTTTATTGCAATTTTGCGGCTCCTGCGTCCGGCTGATACCTCAGAAAAATTGAGGTCTAGTGGATGGCTGCTGCTCAACGAAAGTTGATGACACCGCTGGTGGATACTACCCTGAGAGTGGTTGCTGCCCAAGGGAAGTAGATGATACCACTGGTAGTTGCTGCCCTGCGGATGGCTGCTGCCCAAGGGAAGTTGATGACACCGCTGGTGGTTGCGGCCCTGAGGGTGGTTGCTGCCCAAGGGGAGTTGATGACACCGCTGGTGGTTGCGGCCATGAGGGTGGCTGCTGCCCAAGGGAAGTTGATGACACCACTGGTGGTTGCGGCCCTGAGGGTGGTTGCTGCCCAAGGGAAGTTGACACCGCTGGTGGTTGCGGCCCTGAGGGTGGCTGCTGGCCAAGTGAGGTTGATGACACCACTGGTGGTTGCGGCACTGAGGGTAGCTGCTGCTCAAGCGAAGTAGATGACACCGCTGGTGGTTGCTGCCCCAGTGAGGTTGTTGGCCCTGCTAGTGACTCGAGCCCCAGCGAAGCTGGTGGTCCTGAGGGTGGCTGCAGCCATAGCGAAGTTTCCCCTGCGGGAGGTTGCTGCGCCTGCGATGATGAGGATACTGCAGTTGATTGCTGCCCTGGCGATGTAGGCGGCCCTAAGGATAACTGCTGCTGTATAGAAGTTGGTGGACCTGCCGGAGGCTGGAACCCCAGCGAAGTTGCGGGCCCTGGGAACTGTTGCTGCTGCGGGCTGCTCCCAGCTTGGGAAACACCGATAAGCGCACCAAAGAGGCCACCTGCGTTGTCCGTGAGAATGATTGTGTTACCTAGTGCACGGCCGCTCGATGGAAACTAGGTCCGGCCTGCCGAACGCGCCTCTCCGGCGGTGACGGCGTTAGTTTCCCTTTCCGCCGCAGTGTCAGTCGTGGCGCTAATCATCGGTGAAAGAAGAGCGGCGGCTGCTGGCCGCGGTCACGGTTTCAACGGTTTCAATGTGGTGTAAGTTGTTCATGACTGCACCGACGGCCGAAGTCAGCATCTTTATAATTTATAATAATATGCGGTGATACGTGAGGCGGAAACTCACAATATAGGCGTCACGGACTAACTAGCATACAAGAAGTAGCCACAGCGCTACATTTGTTTTCGTTTTAGCGCGCCGCATGCGACGTTAGCAGGTGGCGCATTGCTAACGCCGAGCGCAATAGGCGGATTTCTTTCTAAAGAATTTCCCATGGCTTTCAGGAATAATATTTGGCGTGGCAAGCTAGTCTGAGCAACCGCATTTGTTTATTACAAAACAGCTTATAACTTGCGCGTACGTAAAAATTACATAAACGTTTCATGCTGTGTCGTACACGCCCATTTCTCAATGCGAGTTTGACAAATGTGACTGGATATTTTCACACCTTGCTTTAACTGCGTTTTCAAAGAGAACTGGAATAATCTTAATACCTTTTAGGGTCTATTGGTCCATTTGCTTTGGAAATATTGTTAGACTGCGCGTTAGGTTACAGGGTACACAAAATTATGGAGGACACACGAATGAAATGGACAGAGCGAACGCAACTATGAACTGATTTATTGCAACAAGAAGACTATTTACATGGGAACCAAAACACGGAAATGAGTACAGAATGCTGTTGGGATGCTGTAAAACTGCGGCAGTCGTTCTTTGATTTACACTAGTTGCACAATGTAATATACAGTTGGAAGGTAAATTAAACTGTAATAAATAGCTGGGACATCAAAGGTAAATTTAATACAACATTTAAAGGGGGATTTATTCGGCTTGTCAGAAAATTTGTAAGTCCTCTTCACCTATGGTTCACCGGCAATCAGCTTTACAAGCGGAAAACCTTTGGCGAGAAATGTTTTCGCGAAAGCTTCAGTAGATTCTCCAAAGAACTATTAACGTCGCCAGCCCAGGTGGCAAGAAGCAGCCTCAATAGCTTTTGCAAGAACATTTCGCACAGCTCATGACAGTGGTACGGGTACTGTTGCTGGCGCACCACATCAGCGGACAGCCTGCGAGGTGTGGGAAAACGGTGTTTGAAAGGAGCTTACAAATTTGTCCGCTGTGTCGAACTGCCTGTACAGCGCGATCCTCCTCGAACTTCTTCACTTGTTCGCGAAACTCGTCGCAGCGTTTTTGCAGTTTTTGCAGTTTTTCGTTTAGTCTGTTTTCTTTCATTTTAAGGCGGCGGGCATTTCTCTTGGTGTTATCGAAAAAGCCTGTCAGATAGAACGAAGACTGGCATTCTCGAGTCTCAAAATTGCGTTGGCCTCATGATTGCATGTCCGTGAGAGCGTACAGGATTGGGGCTGCATCTTTCGGTAAGTGCGGCTGACCTCTTTATTCATTACCAGTTAGGCCCAGAACTGAACGTTCAATCGTTTCATTTTCTGCAACCATTGTGCTCACTTGCCCTTGATTGCGTACTTGAGATGCCGACGCACACGCCTCGAGCAGCGGCCGAACATGCGCCCTCCTCCTTTTCGGGCTTCCCGGCTGCACGTACGTTGGGTACGAAGGAAATCTTGTCGACACAGCTGTTGGCAGCAATAATCAATCCCACCGTGTAGTCATCCTCTTTGAAGTGCAGCGAGCAAACGGCCGATCTGTAGCTTGGCTTCCGTTGGCTGCCCTTGTTGATGCCTTGACGGGAGATGTTGTGCAGCCAGGCGTCTCGGAGTCGCTCTTTGGTGGGAACTGGTGGTAGCAGACGCCCGGGGTTTTCGAGGAATTCGACTTGCAGCGCGGCACGCAGCAGTATTGGGCATTTCATAACCAGGAGCACAATAGTACGCTGTATTACACGCGCAGTGCGCGGAATTCTGCGAAACGAAAAGCTCAAAGCGCTCACGCGAGCTTCAACATTCCCGCCGCTGCTGCTCTTCGCACCAAACCGGAGCCTGCGCCGATACGTGGCATCCCACCGCGAGTACAAGCGGCAACCGTAATTCTTCGCTTCCATGCCCTCGCCCGTCGCCGACGCGCGATGCTGCAAGCCGCATTAATCCTTCCAACCCTGTTGCTTGCCCACGTTAATTCCGATTCCACCCTCCCGAAGTTAACATGTATCGATTATTAAAACTTGAAGCTGAGCTAGTTCGTTTCTGTTCATAATGCTACACAACATAAAATCACGCAAAAATACACAAGTTCTCACTGCCTAGCAGTTCTTATAAAATCTATTAATATCCTCCCAAGCGGCCTATCAGACTTCACACGTCAGATTTCACACATACGGGAAACTCGACCGCACATGCGAAATCAAACCACGATTCAAACGAAATACGGAACGAAAGCAAATCACAAACACATTGCCGATAGTACACAGGTGTTTCTCTCAGGCAAAGCAGCGCATCTACGTACGCAGCGCATCGTACGCAGCGCATCCAAGCATTTTACTCCCCTGTTTAACGAGTAAATATCCGGTTTACTAATAAATGTGACCTTCTACAATTTCTCGGCATTTGGGGACATTTGGTTCGAAGTAAAATTACCGTGCCTGAATTCAAACATGAGACAGCCCTGGGGCTGCTGAGCCTTTGGCAAGGTTAAAACACGGCCGTTTTAAAGTTGTCCTTCCATTAGCATGGTGAATGGCAGCAATAATGGAGTTTTATTTTCCAGCACAAACGCGCTGCTGTGTTTAAACCGAATTAGCATTGTAACATGCTGTACAGTCGCATGTACTCACGAACATCGCGGGAACTTGGTTGCGGGAGCGGCCGCATCGCACTCGTCTTTTTAAACAGTGAACAAGAATTACCGCCATCAAACAGATGAAATTCTTAGACATTGAAGACATATCTTTGCCGTAAATTGTGGTGTTATTATTTTCCAGATACTTGTGTTAGAACGCGAGTGAACGACGTTTAAAGGAACGATCATCGTCGATATTCCGTAGGCGCCCCGAAGCGAGGGCGGCGGGAGCCGTCACCGATGTGTGGCGCCACCGCCGAAAGTAGCGGCGGCAACTGACAACTCCGATTTCACGCGCCTGCCCATCGGCGGCGCGTGAATGGGCAGGCCGGACCTAGTTTCCATCGAGCGGCCGTGCCTAGTGTAAGACAAGGAAGGCTGTTTGCTTGATATTTTCCAAAAAAGAATTATGGGTTGTACGGCATTTTTATACAGGGTTTTTGAAATTTTGTTTAGTGTAACAGATGGTGTTGGTGGCACCGTATTTAAATGTGATAGTATTTTGTAGGCTGTGGAAGGTATTTTTGCACATTTGTGCCCCTAGTCAGGCAGGACCTTACTTCTAGAAGTAGTTGATGCCCCACCAGTGCGGTTGCTCGCTGTTGTGTTACTGACTCTCCAGCAACTATAACCACCGATGAGACGATACGGATCATTACATAGGTGACACGCGAATGCGTCACTCTTCAAATTCAGTGTGACTAACAAATGGGTTGCCAGTGGGTCACTACTGGTTCAAAATTAGTAGCCTACCCTCGAGCACCTGGTCAGCCACTCTTATTTCTTAAATTTGGGGCCTTCCTTTGCGTGAACGGTTAGAGATGACCCACTTCTAGCCAGCAGGTGGGTGTCTCACATATGTCCCCAGACTACCAAATTCCTTTTGACCCAACTGGGACCCACTACCTTCCAACCCGTGGAACACAATGTGGTCACTGGTTGGAAACACAATAGTAACCCCCTCAGTAAAGAGTAGGTTATCACTGGTACTCACAAGTTACGACCCCCTGGCTACGACAGATTGCTGCAGACCATTGGCAACAAAATACTAGTGACTTAGAAACCGATTAGTCATATCGATGGGCCACAAGTGGCGTATCACTGCTCGGTCAATCAGTGGTCATGCACACGCGGGCAACTTGTTGGTCGTCCCTCCTCGGCTCCAGGAAGGATCCACTAATGATTTACCTAATCGCAGGTAGTGGGTCAGTAGTGGGTCGCTATCACAGCAGCGGCAGAAGGCCGTACAGAAGTACAATACGCAGCTACCAGGCATGCGTCGGCTATGCCGGACATGACGTCAGTGCGAGCATGACGGTGCTCTTTGGACGAAGTCTGAATTCTTAAATATCTGCGAAGTACGGAAGCAAGAACGCATTTAAATACTAAGCACTGATGGCTCAGAGGCGGCAGACAATGTATAGTATTTCAACTTGATTTCTAGCGAAGAATTTCTCCGCGCTTTTGCATGTTTGGAGAGCACGCTTTGTTGTTAGTCGCCATTTCGTCCTTGCAGATGTTTCTTTTTTCAACCTGCAGCATTTTCTTCGCATTGATTTCGCACAAAAGTAACTAAGCGCCCTTCTGTGGCTTTACTGTGACAACTAATACTTTTGTGAGTTATTTTTTTGAACGCCCAGAAGAGTCGGATATATTCCCAATGACTGGTACCCACCTCACACGGTTTTGACGGCCTGTCAATTTTCTAGCCACTTACAGCCTTATTACAATTTTTTTACTATCCCATCAAACATGAAAGGCGGCTATAGCTGACAGTTCGAAGCACCTCGACGAAAATTTGGTGCTTGTGTGTTCCGAAGTAAATTCCGAAGTGTGTTCCGAAGGTTAGCAGTACTGATTGCATTCTTTACGCTGATGACACGACTATATTTGCCGGTGAGAAGAATCTTAACAACTTCACGACGCGACTTAACGACGACCTGATAAACATTGCGTCATGGTGTAACTATAATGCACTGCACATAAACGCCACAAAAACATGCTTCATGGTTTTTCATACCCATCATAAACAAACCTTTTTACTTCCGAGCATCATTCTAGATAACCACGTGATTTATTCATCAAATACGGCCACGTTTCTAGGCGTTGTGCTTGACTGTAATCTAAAATTTAACAAACATGCCATGTCCCTTGTTAAAAAATTGGTTTTGGTATACGTGTATTAATCAAATCTCGCCATTATTTCCAGCAGCATGTTATTCTGTCACTGTTTTACGCTTTCATACACAGCCACCTCACATACTGCCTATCTTCCTGAGGAAACACGTACGAAACTGACATGTCTCACCTTGAGCACTTGCAAAACCAAGCAGTACGCCTGATTACATTCAATCCTGTCCAGACATCTGCCATCCCAATCTACCGGAATCTGAACATTCTTCCGCTCACATACTCATTAAAGTTGAAGCTTGGCCTTCCAATTCATCGAATTCGAAATAAAGGTACTGCCGTTAATATTATTTCTGCCCCAGAATTACTAAACCCCATTAATACCAGATTCGCGGAACAAAACAATATGCTAATACCAAAAGTGCGCACTAATTACGGGAAACAAACAGTCCTCTTTTCAGGAATAATTCTTTGGAATTCATTGCCCACGAACATCAAATTCATCAACTCTGAACGCTTATTTTATAACTGCTTAAAAAATCACTTGTGGTCAACAGTTTTCCGGTAATCAATGACCATTAACTTTGATTTATTACGTCTAACCCGTTCTTTGAATATATCTGTTTAATTATGTTCTATTGATGTTTCTTGTTCTTAGCCAAATATCGCTTCACTGATCTCTGTAACGCTCTACCTGCCTGTGTTTGCGTTTCTTTTGAACTCAGCACAGGAGGTACCCTCGACAGTGTAAACTCTAGGACCTCCTTCTGTAATAATAATTGCCATTGTTCTTCTCCTGTATGTAAATATTTTTCAATAAATCCTGAACCTGAAACCTGAAAAGAGAGATGACATCAAAGAAGCCAAAAAGATTTGGTTTTGTGAATGCGAATTTTTATACACCAAAATATGCTTAAACGACGATGGACGCTTCTGCGACCGCTCTGTGGAGTGAGTGCAATCTGATTATGATAGCACTGTACGATTTGAATCAATCAAACTGGCTCACTTTCTGATGGCTTAAGCAGAGAGATTCTTGACTACCGTGAGCACTGCAAACATGGACGCATAGGACGGGCCACAAAAAGAAGCGTCGATGAATTATATTAGCGGGAGCTAGAGATTAGGCGTCTCAGCAAATTCTTTCTTTCAAACGTTAACAAGGCAACCGTCACAAGAGAGGATAACGAGAGAGCAGATACCGCTTACCCCAACAACGAACAAGTGAATGATTTTACACAGAGAGCTCCGAAGCTGAAGTTTTGAATTTTGTGGGGCCGCTATACTTACCAAGAACAACCGGCAGGTGCATCGCGATTCTACACATCCGAACCGTCGTGTCTGAACAAGAGAAAAAATACAAAATTATTTGAAAGAGCAGCAGTAATGTATTCTACGTGGCTTTTCTGAATCTGAAATACTAAGGCATGATTTTAAATAACTCATACGGAGGTTTAATGTAGGGGTACTAAACATGTATGCGCCTAAGCTATGTTTGTAAGGAAGTGCCCTAAATATATGATATCTGAGGTATTGCATGCAGCATTGAGCTACGCCTGACAAGGTCGCACCCAATTTGATGATGGTGGTTAGTGTTTAATGGCGCAAGGCAAGGCCGCACCCGATTTCTTGCTTCACAGAAAGTCAGCTGTCAAGGCATCTTGAAATACGGAGCTATCAAGGTAGTAGGGATCGATGAAAACAAAGAAACACTAGTTAGAAGGAATACACTTTCTGAAGCATTAGCATGGCCTTATAATTCTTCTGTGGTTTGATTGATTGATTTGATTATTGGGTTTAATGCGCCGACGCAACGCAGGCGATGACGTGCGCCGTAGTGGAGGGCTCCGGATTAATTGGGACCACCTGGGGATCTTTAACGTGCGCCGAAATCTCGTGCACATGGCCGGATTTGCTTGTCGCCTTCATCAAAAAATCGGCTGCCACGGCCGGGAATCGAGCCCGCGACTCCGTGCTCAGCAGCGCAACGCCTTAGCCACTGAGCCACCGCGGCGGGTCGTCGTTAGTGGTTCCAAAATTTTCACTGAATTGTTATTTGCAGCGTTCCGTTATTAAAAATTTTGGTTGCTTGATTTTTGCGTTAGCAAATGAAATACTACAGCCACTAAACAAACATATGCCGTCGCCAGTGGTATCCCGTGAAACTAGAGCTCCTGGCGGCATTCAGGGAAGTTGAACCGTAACGAAAGGTTCCAGTAGATGGCGCGTAGAACGTGCGTGGAGAAGGGCCTTAGATTTGCGTGGGAAAGGCAGCAGTCAACTATCCTCTCTAGACGATATTTGCACCAAAGTCAGGAGATACGCCGCCAATTTATTAGCAGTTCTCAACGCGTCTGATAACGTCAGCTTTATGTTGCGTTCGTAGCTAGTTCGAACTGCCACTTAAAGGTAGTTTGTACTTTCAGGAGTCAGCGGTATAGCATTAGATTGTTTAGTTATGGGGGTTTAACTCACCGAAGCTACACAGGCTATGAGCCGGGCTGGGGTGGTGATTTCCGGAGTAATGTCGACCACCCGAGGTTCCTTAACGTGCGCCAAAACCTCGACGCACGGGCGGTTTTCTTTTCGCTTGTACGAAAAAAGCGGCCGCCGCGGCCGGCGTAGAAGCTGTAGAATGGTGCGTTACGTGTCACTAGTGAACATGATGACACGTGCACGTGGAGCAAGTGCCCAGCAGCCACGCAGAACCTTGACTCTAGGGTAGTTTTCGCGTGTGGCAGTCTGGTCTCTGACGTTATTGGGGCTGTAAGACGAAGAAACGGAGACGAAGAAACAGGCGCAAACACGGTGTAGCGGAAAAGTGGGTAGAAGTAATTTGCTGCAAAATCGAATGAAATGAAAGCGAAGGACTAGATGCGAATACGACGTCGCAATATAGAATAGTAATAATTATCACCAGGTATTCGTCTTCAAATTACCTGAGCAGGCCTAAATGCCCCAATGAGGTTTTCGCCTGCGATGTGAGCAAAATTGCATATTTTACACATATATGCATTCAATGTACAGTGAATTAACAATAACGTCTATTTCAAATGGTTTGTTGGACCACCGCACCAACAAGGAAAGAATTAAAGTGGACATTTTGGTGCGCCTAGTAACTGCAACCCCATTAGCACTTTTGGGAAGTTATATTTGCTTTTTATTTTGGTTGAATGAACTCCTGTTAGCGCTTTTACACTAAAAATATCTTCCGTATAAGTCATGCACCAGAAAAAGTATCCTAATCTATATATTTTAAGAAAATTTTAAGAAAAATAGTGTTTCTGCAGCTTTTTATTGGTCTCATCCTGCTGTTGTAGAGGTCATGGGCCTGTGTAGAAAAAGTTGCTGAATCCATAACATACTGAACCATAACGCTTCCTGTACCTCGTGTTGCCGTAATATATGGTCGTCTGGACACAAAGTGATGTAACAAAGTATTTCATTTCGAGTTACGACAGTGGAAAGACACGAAGGAATACAAAACAAGCACGTCGATAAAATATGTTCTCTATGATAAAAAAAATCAAAATGGTCTTCTAATAAGGCAGACACGTAACTTAATTTTCTGACAAGGTGATCAGGTCGAGTACAATTATATGTAGAATAAGTTACAGTAGAAACGGTAAAACTAAAAACTTTCATAATGAAGATACCGTGACAAAGTTCACTTTTAAAAACCCTCTGACAACCCATCATACGAACCTCCTTAAAACTTGAAAAAAAAAAACCTCCAGCTTACTGGAATGAAGCATGCGCTAGAATCCACAGAAATATTCCAACGTTTCGCGATATAACTTACACCATAAGCAGGTGCCTTCTTGATGCAGTAATTAGATCTGAAACGTTACAGGGATTTTTTTGAGAGACCTCAGAAAGTTTATGTGCTACTTAAGTCAGAGGGAGTAATTATGTTACCCCTGCAAACTTGCCTAGTGCGAAGGAATAAAGAAAATACACAAATCCCATTTTTAATAAAGATACTCATGACTGAGCAGTTTCCATTCCGAATGTATACACTTGTTTTGCCGGTGCACACTTGGCATAACCCATTTCAGAATCAACCTACCGGACAGCATCTATTATGTACCAAAACGCGTTTAGTGAGTGCTACTGCGGGCTGCCACGACTACCTCTTCGCCCCGTATTTTCTGAATCTGCCCCCTCGATTTCTTTGACAAGGAGTTTATGAAGTAGGGGCGCGTTACTTACGCATCGGATACTGCTACAAGGCTTGCATGCATACAAAAAATGAGAGGAACTTAACCCAATAATGCCCGAGGCTTTCATTGGGTTAAATTTTGTTTTTGTGCATCTATTGGCGGCATATTTGTGTGTAACTTCAGAGCCTGTCCGGTGTTTTCTTGTCCCTTTGTGCTGTATGTTTTGCACTGTGGAGCTGATTATTTACCAACATTACTACAGTTGTACATTTTGGTTTGTTGGCGCTGCTCATGACAAAATAGTTCACCCCATTGCTTATTTTTGCTCTGCTTTTGCTCACGTCTCCCCACACGGACAGCATCCTTTGTTTTATTTTTGTTCTTTTTGGCACGCTTTACAGCAGCACAAGGCAGGTCGTTTTCTGTGCCGCTTAGTCTCTCCTCCTTTCAACAGTTCTTTAACCTGCATTAATTTTTTCGTTGAAACGAACCGAATATATTTAAGGAAGCTCTGTAACTTTTCTTTATGAATTTGTGTTTTTCCTTATGTCTGCCCAAGGCCGCCTTGCCAGCATACTAAGCAGTGTTGACATGAACCACGCTACCAATGGTAGTAGGTTGGAAGAGTTTTGCTTATATGTATTTCGTCTTCAGGCTAACTATTATGGAATGTCCATCATGACATTAGTGGTTTTTTGCATTGGAAAAAGCTACCGTGGTAAAAAACCATGAATGAAAATTTGCTCGAAGCCGTACAACACTACGTGTTGCTAGCCATAGAATACTGTGCGTTCAAAATAGCTGACATCTGAGCATAAATTGTCCATAAATTACGGCAACTTGTTTCCTGCACATCGTTCAGAACAGTGGTTTTTAATGTGGATAGTATTTTGGATATTTCTCGTCTATCAAAGCGGGGGATCCACATGTTCGCCCACTTAAGCGGGGGATCAAACTTTCCTTCGCACGTCTCAGCAATGAATGAATTTGAAAGCTAAAAAAACGTCAAGGCATTGCAAAATAGCTGATGATAATTGATAGAGAGCAGACATCAAAGCTGCATAATGGCTGCTTACAACAAAATAATAATCAGTACTTTTTACACTTAGTGAGCCTTCCTTGTACAGCAGTGGTCCTGTGGACATCTATATTGCCTAAAACAAATTGTTGGGCTTCTCATGTGTGCCAGCTACTTACAAGTGCACAAGACATAACAACGGACATATGCAGAGAATGAGAATGACAACCGCATAGGTGTCCTGTATATACAGGCGCACAAGCTATTTACGTGTCCAAACATTATTCATAAGTGAACCCAAGTCATTGGTGCTTTTATTGGATAGCTTTTTTGGCAGGTAACCTGTCATTCTGGGGATTCAGATAAAACTTTATTAGCCTTCAGTCATTTTTGCTGGTGCCGAACGTCTGGTGACATTAGTTGGCTTTTTATACTGAGAGATCATGTATATGTGAACAAAATCTTTTGAATCACTACCACTGCTGGTACGGTTCATGTAAAAATAATTTAACACACATGCAACCTTAAAAAATTCAAGCAATGACACAAGTATTCAAATGAGAATTAGTGTATTCTTGCTAAGAATTTATCATCAAATTAGCATTTAAGGAAATTAAAAATGGGCTAAATATCAGCATCGAAGAGAGACAAACTAAGAACAGAACTTCAGCAAAAAAAGTATATTTAAAAAAATGTTACTTTTGATATGTTGTGTTCTGATATCAGCTTGCTTTTTCTTTCTTTCCAGCCTGCACATGTGCCAAGTTTGCCGTGCCACAGCAGCTAATCAAGGCGACCCTCCTGTCCGTAGTGTCACGGAAAATCAAGGCTGTCGGTCAGGCAGCTGCATAGTTCTGTCTCAGAATTAAATCGATCGTGAGTCGCTGAGTTTTGTCTCTGCTTGTATATTTCAGCAGCTTTGACTGGCTGGCCTTTCAACTAGCTGTCGCTGTCTGGCTAAATTTATGTGTGACTATCAATGCTGCCGATTTACATCTTGTGACTGCCAAAAATGCCCCTATTTTGCCCAATAACACTTACTTGCAGCAAAGCGTAAAATGTGTAATTATGATCAATTTGCTGACCTAAAATATTCATGTAGTTCAAGGAACCCATTACAAAAATGGCAAGAACACGTCAGGAAGTACGCAGAAATAAATGAAGACGCTCCGTAAGAATACGTCATGCAGTACATAAGATGTCATCATAAAAGCCATAGAAGTGCATCAAGAAGTGCACGTAAATCTACTTAAAAAGGCTGCAAAAATACATCAGAAGTTCTACAGAAAATCACTCGTCAAACTCTCTACAGAAACTCCGTGGCCAAATACTTGTTGAAACACGTCAAGAACTCGTCAAAAAAATTCTTCACAAACTCTACAAAATCTCTACACAAGAGGAAGACAAAACTCTACAGAAATACATCAAAAACACAACAGGATTTTTTATGAGGGTGGTGAGTACCGTCAGTCAGTTCCCATAGCCGAATCAGTTGACACCTGCCACTTACAGGACTAGACCAGTCGCAGTGAAGAGCTCGCCGTCTCTGTGCGCATCAAGCTCTTGAACATCATCCCCATCATCTTCATCACGTCATCAACTGGCGTAGCAAGTTTGGCATTTTAGGCCAGCTAACATCGCCAGACTTCAACAAAGATTGCTCTCTCTCTCTCTCTCTCTCTCTCTCTCCAAAGATAAGCTCACCAGCCTGGCGCATACCCGAAGTATGCAGGGCAAACCCAGCGCCCCCATTCGGTGTCACTTTATTGTCCCCTACTAAAGTTCCAAAAGCCACATCATTGCACGATTACGGAAATTTTCATGTCCCCACGTGAGGTCAGACGTTTTGTACCAGCGCTAAGCGAGACCCGTTCGAAGAAACTAAGGAAAAGCCTGTCCTGAACTCTGCCTCCTCGCACAACTTGATGTTTACGAGTTGGTTGCGCATCTGGTGGTTTGAAATGGCATCAAAATGATACTGCTCTTCCGCCTTGCCACATAACACCCTCCTCTCTTCCTCCTCCCCTCCTCCTGCTGTTCCTCTTCCCTCTTCCTCAATTCACAATGAAAGCGATTGTAGTTTGCTTAGTTGCAACCACATTCCCCCTTACAAACTGCCCGGGCGCCTACTGTTGGAATTTTCTGCTTCCAATGTTCTCGGAACAGCTGGAGCAATCTCTCTTAGTGTTACTGCTGTTTCGTATCTTCGATACTGCATAACTGCGGTTGGTATTAATTTCTCAAAACCAATCGTTCGTAAAATGCTATCTAGGAGAAATCCGGTACACTCCATCTTGTAGTTATGTTTTGCCTAATATTTTCTTTTTGAGGTGTGCCGTCGCGATAGAAAAGCTATGCCACCTGCTTTAGTACATCAAAAAGTTTTCGTTATAACCACGTCTTTGGCAAGCCTATTTTAAACTTTCAGCCAGATATCTCAATCGAAGTGACAGAGATACGAATATGTTTTCGTCTAAACAGCCTGCGAAAGACTACTGTAATTAAAATAAATACCTTGTGTTTCACCACGGAATTCCCGTGTGCTGAGTGCAGGCGGCTAATCAGTGTTTATGTACATCACATGAAAGCGGTGGTGCTTCCGGTTCAAAATTCGTCACCTCGAACTTCTGCTGAAACTTCGGTAGTCTAGCTGTCCCGTTGAGCGTACCAACAGCAGGGCTGTATACTTCTTGGCGTCGTGCGTACGTCCTGATAACAGTGACGGAGACCGATGTACCGCCCTGGAGTAGTGGCGGAAATCCTGCCACAATAAAAGGACTCTGGAAAGCTATGTTCCACATATCCCTGGTTGGATGCCGAGTGTTCTTTAAAAGAAACATTGTGTGGGGAATATTTAGGCGTAAATACTGCACTACGCGAACCCCAGAACATTCTGGGGGCTATAGGCCTGTGACTGTACAGTAAGCATATTTACCGAACGTTATAACCAAGCACAGCCAAGCCATACTGTCACATGCCCTCTAGCAGACACTCTGTGCCTCGGTACTTGCGCACAGACTTTATAATTTTTTCCACCATGGGGGAAGAGGTTGTAAAATATAGCAGATAACGTACCGCTGTTAGGAACAGCCTGTGTCGTCTAGTGTGGTATGCAGGACAAGGCAGAACGTCCGAATACAAAAAAGTAGGGCTTGTGGCACGGTTTCAAATCCCCGTGTCTAATTGAAGCTTCGAGCCGGAAGTCATAGTTGTTCGTTGAAGGGCAACTTCTCGTCCACGTTAACGTTTGCATCATGATGTTATCATTGAATCATGCACACCTGCGCCTATATTTCCTGACCTTATTACACAAATGGACCCGGCTAGGGGTTCTTAAAGGGACACTGAACTGAATTTGTCAAGCTCCCGTTTTTGCTTGCACTGTGTAGACTGGCTCAAATTAGGACACTTTTCATCGTTTATCCGGTTGACAAATCGGTAATTATTTTACAAAGCACGAAAGAAGAAAAACTACCATTTGCGGTTTGCGGCGGCCGCACAAACTAAGCTGTGACGTTGGGAGGAGGGGGCGCCGTGATTGGACGATGCCCAAGGTTAGCAATCAAACAAGTTTCGGTTTCGGTTTCCGTCTGTAAAACAACATGTTTGACATTCGATGGCGTCGTTGGATGGGCATTCTCAATATCCCAGTTATCGTACCGCGCTTCTGCCATGTTGTCGGCAGTAAAATGCATAAGATAAGCTTCCCAGGACGGCTTGGAATCGTAGCATTCACTATCTGAGGCCTACGCAGTGAATGAACGCCCTCCGCGTCCCCGCAGACGCTCAAATGCATGCGCTTTTCCCCCCTATTTGGAGCTTGCCTCGCTCATGCCTGTATCGTGAAAAGCGTGTTCGCACCAGGCCAAGGGTCTGTTGATTCTGGCCTGTGCCCACTGCCCGCAAGCAGTCGGTGCTTATGGCAACAGCACGCCAACGAGAACTCGCTAGCGCGGCAGTGCCAGACTGCGCGAGTTCTGTGGACTAGTTCGTGGAGCAATGAACGTCGCGGTCCAAAAAAGGTGAACTCAGTATAGAAAACAGGCGAAAAACGAAAAAGTTAACTCATAAAAAAAAAGCATGTACCCGCGGCGATTCGAACTTGTGACTGGCAAAACACTTGCGGTGACATACCTAGCGCACCAGACGACTAGGCCACAGGGGGCCGCCGGCGGCAATGGAAAATATTAGGTATATAATGTATCACCAGTTTACACTTTTATTTAGTTTTGGTATTTTAAGCAGCTTAGGTGACTATTTGTTGTATTGCGCTCGTGCAGTAAGCGTCCCCCGAGTTTCCACAATAGCTCACGTCTAGCAATTGCATTTCGTAGACGCGAAAGCGTTCGCAAGTGCGTAGTCGTGCTCCTGACCGCTCTGCTTGTTCGCCCAGCGCAAAAAAGTGCTTCCCGCACCCTAGTTTTACGCTGTCGGTAAAAATATCAGTTGATTTTATTTCCTTAGTACCTATATTGACTTCGCTCACTCTTCTCCCCCTTCAAGAGGCCTTATATTTTCCTACTGGCGTACCAGTCAGCGAAGCGTCGCATGTGCGCTTGTGCAGCGCTTGTGAAGCGACCTTGACTTGGAGTAGATACAGTGTACAAACTAACGAAGTAAAGACAGGCGCATTCTTCCATTCCCAAACGTGTTGTGGCTTAGTTTCAACTGATCGAATGAATTGCGACGACCCGTCGGCGGCCGGCGGACTAAACGGTGGGCCGACTGACTCGGTCGCGGAAGGTCGGCGAGCCGTGCAGTAGCGCAGCCAATTGTCAGCTCCTCTCCTGCTGACGTCACACGAAAACGCCATAGAACATGGGCGAGCGTAAAGAGAGGAGGACAGCATTTTCGAATTGATTTTTCTACTAAATAAATTCGCGTAAACGCGCACAGAGTGGTCGAAACAGGGCCCAGAGACTCCGGACTACTGTTTGCGCTCGTAATCCCGCATTGTTTACAAATCACTTCAGTGTCCCTTTAAACTGTTGGTGACATTAGTAATCTCATTAATCTCACAGGACATGCTAAAAGATGTGCTGGTTTTGGTACTTTTGTGTGTCCTATGCTAAAAGATATGCTGGTTTTGCTACTTTTGTGTGTCCTAACTTGCAACGTTTCGAGTTTGTCTTATAATGGAAGCAACCCTGACGTTGATTACGCGGAAAGTTTCCTCGAAATGATTGATTGGTGTACTGAACTGTATTTTACCATCATTGCAGCTGATACAGCGGCTTTGCTTATGAAAACTATAAAATTGATTAAACGCCTATTTACTTGTGCATATAAGAAAGGTGCACTGGTATGCGCATGATGATTTTTGTGTTCCTGCGGAAACGTTATTGAGTTTGAAAGCAACGCTATTTTACTTTCAAAATCCTAAAAAGGATGTTCTCTTTGGCAGCAGCTCAAAATTCTTCAAAAGCGCATCCAAATGACGCTCTAAGACGGGTAAAAACGCCGTTGGTTTTACTTCTTCAACAGTCTCGAAGAGCATTAGGCAAAAAGATGCTAGACACCTCACTTTCTATTACAATAGTGTGAGCGCGCTTTCTTGAACTTCTATTTTTGCCTTATTACCCGTCGCTGTGGATCACAGGCTAAGCATTGCGCTGCTGAGCCCGAGGTCGCGGGTTCAATTCCCGGCCGCGGCGGCCGCTTTTCTGATGGAGGCGAAAAGGAAAAAAAAAACGTCCGTGTGTACGAGATTTCAGCGCAGGTTAAAGATCCCCACGTGGTCAAAATTAATCCGGAGCCCTCCACTACGGCGCGCCTGATCGCCTGCGTTGCTTCGGCGCGTTAAACCCATCAATAAATCAATCAATAAATCAATGAATCAATCAATCAATCAATCAATCAATCAATCAATCAATCAATCAATCAATCAATCAATCAATCAATCAATCAATGAATTATTCAACCAATAAATAAATTTTTGCCTTATTATAAATAGCTGCTCACCTTCAGAGTTCCCAACTCGTGATAATTGTCAAAATTCCGGAAAACTGCGCTGCTTTCAGGTGGAGTTCGATGCCTGACAGCTGAAATCGCTCGCTTTTGAAGTCGCGCGTTTTATTGGTGGTGTCGGGGCATTGAATGTTTCGCGTTAACTGCTTTTGTTCTGTCCTATCCTATACGGCATCAATCGAGACGTTATTATTGCCCCATCAGCAGCCACAGCGGACGCGCTCAGGTTGTAAGCGCGAAAAGGTCGTTGAGAAGGCACCAAACGCTGTGTCCCTCGCCCATTTCGTTGTTGTCCGAGTTCTTCCAATGGGGCATAACGCGTCGAACCTTTTTAGTAGTCGTCATCATGGCGGAATGGTGTCTGCAGTGTTAATAGCAGCAAACATGTTAGCTGATGAGCTGTTTTAAATTTTCGGGGGCATTGGCTGACTAACCAGTGTAATTTTATGGGGCGTGTGGAGTGACATGTGGCAGATGTGTGCATTGCCTAACTTTCACTTCTCTTTTACTACCTGCAGGTTCTTCGGTAATTGAGCTAATGTAAAATATATAAAGAACGTCATAAAACTACAATTTTCTACTGCGACGGCTCCCTTTTGGTTTATTGCGAATGAAACGCGGTGGCGCTGCATTCCTACATGCGCATAGGCATATTTGCACCGCAAGAAAAGTTGAATGTTCTGTATAAAATAATTACCTCAGGGACAGCTGTCCACGTTCTTGTTTCCTCAAAAAGCCTCAACAATCTCTTTTGTACGTATACCTTTCCACGCCATTGCACCTTAGTGTTTTTAAAGAGCGGATACCAGCCCCAGCCTTTACAATGGGCCGACCAGTGAAACATGGGCGTACCTAAAAGAGTGTTGCGATGTTTGCGCAGGTGCACAATAACTAATCGCCCTGTCTTCTCGATGTACATTGTATCAAAGCGAGAAAGAATGCAGTGTACGTACCACATTGCGTTGGTGCTCAAGAAACCGAGCGTGGTGTTTTATGTCACACTCATTCGCTTGTGAACCACCATAGCGTATAACCACCAATGGTTTTAAAGCACGATACTTTATTTTCAGTTTTCGCATAAGCCTCTTAAATGTATTGTTTGCGAAGAATACCACATCTACAAAAATATTGGGGGAAGTTTTACTGGGGTCCTTAAGAGAATGGAACTCTCACATGCCGCGCATAGGGAAAGGCGAGGGAGGAGTGATAAGGCAGTGCATGTAAAGTTTTGTGGGAAAATATTTACATATCTTCATCAGCTCTCATTTTTCACCGCGTACATGTATTATAGCTCCCCACGGAAGTAGAAGCAGTAAAGTCTTTCATTGCGAAAGTGACGGACAGGAAGGATGGGAAATGGGAGTTACAGGAAGAAAAAACAGTGGTATTTAACGTTGCTTTGGTAATGCAGGCAACTTCGAATGAAGGAACTGATTGATTGTATGGTTTAACGCGCCGACGCAACGCTGGCGACGTGGCGCGCCGTAATGAAGGGCTCCGGATTAATTTTGACCACCTGAGGATCTTTAACGCGCGCCGAAATCTCGTCCACCCGGGCGTTCTCCCTTTTCGCCTCCATCAGAAAAGCGGCCGCCGCGACCGGCAATCGAACCCGCGACTTTGTGCTCAGCAGCGCAACGCCTTAGCCACTGAGCCGCCGGTGGCGGGTAAGGTGCTCTTTTCTGTAGTAAGAAATAGACGTAGGGTGGGGCCTTACCGCGTTTTTTCAAGTCCAAAGCTTGGTGAGGTGAACGGCATGTCCACGTGCTCGGTTGGTTAAGTTATTCTCAGCCCTGCGCATTACTCCAATACTACAGTGTACACACCTGATGTAACAGGATATTCCTCGTTTTCGAAAGCGACTATCGGCACTGATGTGAAACAAGTGTGCAAGTTACCTCTGGAGGGTTTCAGTGCCCGGACGCAGGAGCAGCAGTCGTTGCTCTGCACATATAAAACGAAGAACGTATCACTCCAAGCTGTGTGTCGCCCACCTACAACCGAGAGAACACAGTGCATGCGAGCTGAGGTTGAGGATCTCGTCGCGGCGGTCTCTTCTTTAGCTGCACTTAAACACACACACGCCGCCCAAAACCGGATGTTGAAAATGACTTTTTTGCTTTGCTCGCAGTTCGTTGCATTGATCCTGACATTTTCTCTCTTGTACCCTGATGTTTTGCGGACAAGCTTTTTTGTGGAGAAAGGCGCCTTTGTTAAAACGATCAGTGCTGTAGACCAACTTCTAAATGTAAATGAATGCTGGCTCTTAAGAAAATTAAGTTCCACCAATTTAGTTTACCCACAGTGATGTCAAAGATTACGACTACTAGCCTTGAACAGAAGGAAGTTTGCACACACTTCTGTACATGCTTCGTACGTGAAACACGTATCGCAAAAATACTGACTCCGTAGTATGTGTTATCTGCTGTGTCAACAGCCACCAGCAGATCGGTTGGATGGTCTAGGGCATTGGCTCAATCTTCGTTGCACTTGGTGGTGGAGCGTTTGCCGCTTATCCGAATATTGCCGAACCCTCGTCGTTGTTTTAAACGTAATATTTGAAAATATTTAAGGAAATGCTTCCGGTCATAATAAATTTTAAGCTTCCGCCCCTCAGCTGTCCACCTTTATTTCTTGACGGTATAACTTGGCGCTCTATCCCTAGACGTGTGCTGAGCACAGGACGTGCTCCGCTACCTTTGAAGCACAGAGATATCTTGACACGCATGACGGCTACTTGTTAAGAGATAAGGAGCGTGATTCTTTGCCCAGTTGTCTCACGGGAAAATAATTGGGGACCAGTTGTTGGTAAATGTTTTACCGGGCACCATTGGAATGGTCGTAGGATGTTGCAGAATACTGACGTAAGCACCGCTCGTATTGGAGTCTCTTGTGGACGTAAGCCTAAGAACTTCGAAGTGCAGTTGAGGTCTAGTAGGGTACCTCAGGTTCTTTCAAATGTGTGTAGAAGTGTGGTCCTCTGGATTTCGTGGCAATTTTATAGGGGTTCTTTATTTGGTCGTTTGTACTCTATAAATCTATAGCATTCTACAGAAATATTTTCGAACTAGAAGACAAAGTAAACCTATAAATATTTTTTCCAGATATTGCAAGCTCAAATAACAATAGATAAAAGAATTTACATACACCCCCCGAGTAAGCCCAAGAGCCGACTAAACTATGACGCAGTAGTTCGCCCTTTTGGTGCTGGCACAGTCGTCTTCGTCAGTCCTTTTTTCTTGCTGTTATAGAAGCATGGAAGAAATTGCCGCGACATATTGCTGAATTAACGTTAAGAAATTTGAATGTGTATTTGATGCTTACTTCGCACAGCAATTAATATGTGATTGTGTTTTTGTTCAAGTTGCTGAAAGCGGCAATGTCTGCATTTGCTTTCAGTATCGTTAGCTTCCCCCACGTAAGGACCCTTAAGCGAAAGCTGACCGTATAAATAAATAAATAAATAAATAAATAAATAAATAAATAAATAAATAAATAAATAAATAAATACAAAAATAATTAATAATTAAATAAATAAATAAATAAAACCAAATAAAATAAACAAAATAAATAAATAAATAAATAAATAAATAAATAAATAAATACATGCACAATATTTGAATGCCAGGTGTAACGCAATTGATCATTACAAATCATCATGGTGACCCAGTTACTGCGGAAGATTATTGCGTTTGTTAAGTTATATAGAGAAAAAAATTCGCTGTGAGAGCTATGACCCGATAAACATAAAACAAAATAAAAGGACACATTTTCAGAAAAGCGGAAACTAGCAATAGTTTCATGCAGCCCCAAGAGCAGTGGCGTTGGGGAACAGGCAATGTAATGGAAATTACTGTAGCAGAATTAGAAAAAGTCAGTAAACGCAGCTTCAGTGCACTATGGAACCGATTGGTAATAAAAAATTGCTAACACAAAACCCGTCTTCATTACACAGTTATCGCGCGGTCGGTGAAGGCTAACTCCCGACACTCTATACAGGCTCCAGTTTCGTTGCGCTCAGTACACATGAGGACCTGCCAACAAACGTACCTAGTGTTCCTGCAGGCTCACAATCCTCCGAAAAATTTCGCATTTAACAATTTCAAGCAATGACAGAATACGAAAAATTACGCAACTATAGTTAACCACTCACTGGTACTATACTTGCATTCGTATCTCATGCAGGTTTAGCCGCAGGGCCATTCTGCGAGAACAATGAGAGGGTGATTTCAGATCAGATCGAACAAAGGGGGGTTGGTCGACCTCTTCAATTTGCTTGAAAATTTATATATCATATCCTGATTATTCCAATGTCGTGATTTAGCAATATTTCTCGCGGGAAATATTTTGTATAACTGTAAACAAATTTGGAACGCGACAAGGTAGATCTCCGCCGCTACATGCACATGCGCCACGTCCAAATTTAGTGACGTCTAGATATGAAAATATTTAAAAGGAGCAATTCGTAAATTTTATGCTCAATTTACGTCGTGTGTACATTTATCTAAATAAATTGTGCTGCTGTCAAAGATATACAGTGTTCCCAGTAAAATTCCACTTTAGCCTCGCAGAACAATATTATTGGAAATTTGAGCGTAGATATCACAAAACATACTTAAATTACAAACTTCAAATTTTATTCACATCGACTCCTGGTAGTTTTAAACAAATACTGTGAATATTATTATTGCGTAATGAAGGGTTCGGATGCAATATGCACGCAAGTTTGAAGAAAAAACTGAAAAACAAATTTTAGCCGCTAATACAAAAGAAGCAGGCCTTCGATTTTTCTCAAATTCTCCCCAGATGTAGGCTTTTACGTGTACTTGTCCAATCATTGAAAACATGTTGCATCATTCCGACCAGGCGCACGTAGCGCGTGAGAAAGGATACCTATCTGCCCGGCTCTCCATGACGTACTGTAGTGACAGCGACTTGCCTTAGATTTGTATAGGTTATGTGTGTTTTGCATACAAGAAAAATTTGCCTTGACCGATACAATAAGCGAGAATGTAATGAAAAAATGACATTTTTAATGTCCACGTTGGCATCATAAAAACCAATCTGCACCCAATTTAAGTTACATTGATGATGGGACAAAACGACAAAACACTTAGGGTCAGCCCGTTATTGTAAAAAGCGCTCTTTTAATTTCTGTGAAACTCTTCCAACATGTTGACTGTTGCATTTACTCAGTTTAGAAGAGAAATACCTTGGATCATATCGATGCTGAAGCATATACAGCGCGAGAATGGAGCCACGTCAGCCATGCTCCTCGCAGGGTACACAGACAGTAAATAGTGATATAGCCACATCTTCAATGTATATCTGATTCTATTGTGCAAAAGGCAAAATATCACAGTTGACATGAAATTAGACAGAATAGAGTAGAAAAATGTCAGTTTAAAAGCAATATTTGACGCCATAAAAATCGTCACCATACCTAAATTGTATGCTTCGCTCGCGTGTATACTTGTATACTTCGCTTCGTGTGGATGCGCTCGCGCTCGCTCGCGCATCCACACCGGCCGTGATGAGAGTTTGGAGTTTCTATAAAGGGTACACACAGGCTGTTCTGCTTGTAAATCAGGTACCTGCTGCTGATACCTTAAACTGTACGCCAGGAGCGTGAGGACTGAGTACCGGGGAACTCATGCACTGTTCATGACTGCTACTTTTTTATGCAACGGGAGGTGAAAACGTCGTTTCGCTCCATGTATGGCATGTATGTGCACTTGATTTTCCTACCTTACAGTTGCTATGTTTCTGAAAGTATGAATTTGAATTCGCGAGATATTCCCCAGGTTGTGAAATTTAGCTTGGTGTTTAATGATGCCTACAAATACGTCGCACGCATTCTTTGCAAATGCAATCCAGACTCCTCTAAGAAATGCTAAAAGGTGATGTGCCTCCAATAGAAAGTTCCTTCTTGAATCTTCCGCATGTGGTAACACGTAGCCTGGCTGTTAGATTCCTACAACTACGGGGCATTTATTCTTCAAATGCAAAATGCAATCCAGATTCCTCTTAGGGTCAAGTGCCTTCTATACAAACTCGTCTGTCTCCCACGTGACAATCATAATCTCTCTCCTCTTCCCCACAAACCTACTTTCTACAGGAATATTCAGTCTTTCGAGCATGCGAGAATCGCCTTTTGTGTGCTTCTCATTCGCCCCCAATCACATTGATTTGATGGTGCGCTCAAAATGGATACACAGTTCAATTCACTGCATCTATGCTTAGGTTCCTGGTATTTTCCGTATACGTAAAAATGCTAGTTGGCACTGTACGCGCAGGAGCACATTTCTTGTGGTCAATTACATTTGACTCCTCCAGAGTGCAAACCCAATACATTAAACTTGGCTCGCCCAGTGCTATATTCAAGATAGCGTTGCTTGTACATGCGTAATTCTTCTCCAATTGAGTTTGTCTTAAAGTGTTTCTTCGCAAGTTTCCTCGCCAACACCTGCAACCCAGATGATGTTTTGTCTGACTATGCGTTTAGAACTCCAGCTAATCATTTGTGAAGTACAGTGGAACCCCGTTCATACGTTTTTCTCCGGACCGGGAAAACACAACCTAACAACCAGGAGAACTCAGCAGTGAGGAAACTTTCGAAACTAAACGAAAACATTGTATCTTTTACTTGCAACCATGTATTGTAACGTGGCGGCAGAGCCGATGACTCGAACGATGTTTGAAGGATGAGCAACAATCTATTTACAGAATGTGGAATGCGGCCATAACCGCGCGCGCTGGGACCCAACCACTTCTTAGTCGCCCTCGTCGTCTTCTCTGATGAGCCGTGGCTGTATGGCCGCCTAGGTGTCCCGTGACATTACCCCCCCCCCCCCCCGGTCGAGGGCGACCGTCCCGGTCGAGGTCGCTGTAGAATGATGAGCTCGGTGAAGGTGAACGATGTGATGATAATATACAGTGAAGCTCTTGCCACCACGGATGTAAGCGATGGGTTTGGTGAGCTCCGGCCCACAGCAGCGACGCACAAAATGGAATGACGAACCAGTGAGGGCTTGCTACCACCTCGGACCATAGGGCTGGGGACACGTCGTCGTCGGCAGGTCAAACGTCGTCCGTCGTCGTCGGCTCGTCTCGTCACGGGCTGGGGACATGGGGCGGGGGGACGTCATCGAGTTCTTGTAGCGGTGGGGCTGGGGCTGCCCGACGCGGTTCACACACCCTCGATGATTCCATCAATGCCGATGAAGTGCGAAGCTGGGCCCAGGACGGGGATGATTACCCACACTCTCCACCAAATGTAACGTGGCGGCAGAGCCGATGACTCGAACGATGGTTGAAGAATAAAGAATGGGGAATGCGGCCATAACAGGCGCGCGCTGGGACCCAACCACTTCTTAGTCGCCCTCGTCGTCTTCTCTGATGAGCCGTGGCTGTATGGGGCATTGGCCGACTAGGTGTCCCGTGACAGTATTTCTGCAACTTGGGCTTTCAAGCCTTAAAGAACTCGAGAATCTAGGGTGGCCGCTTTTTGCGAACGCTGGAAAACACCACGCGTGGCAATGCAAGGTCCCCAGCGATGTCGACTTTCTGACGGGCTGGTTGCTTGTCTACTGCGTTTAGTGCGTCAGGCTTTCCTTATGGTGGCTGGGAATGGAAGTGTGACGGACGGGAGGCGACAGACTGCACAAAATTGCAATGAAAGACCCCGGGCGTTCTAGGTGGCGCTGCCTCTCGCAGAGGTGCCGTGCCTCGTCGCTGACCGAAACCGTGCAGCCTGTATGCTAGTTGCTCTGGGGTGGCGGAACTGGTGAACTCGCCTGCCCAATACGCTGACATGCAGTGATGTCGCCCTTTTTCCTAATATTACTCCCCAACGCATGCAGTAATGTTGTCGGTGAGGGATGAAACAAGACAGTAGAGAAAATGCACGAGAAGTGTTCAACGTTGCGTTCCCGAATTTTCGTTTCGCATCCTTGCTTCTTAAGACGTCTCAGAAATGCGAATTGGCTAAACTCAACTCTCCTGTTCCTACGGGCAGCTGTCGGTTCATTTCGCAGCAAATTTCGAACATTTCACATCTATATTTTAACGACATTTGCACAATGCATGATACAACGCACTAGTTACCGACCGGTATTATGCGCTCGGCTTATTTTTTGGAATTTTATTTTGCGTGCATGCATGCCGGTATATCGCTTTCAATTTAAAATTGACCGTCACTAGTTTGCCACACCTAAAGGGCCCTGCAGCAGTTACCATGGGCTACTAGGAATGTATTTTGAGAAATCTCCTCCCGCAAGACTTATAAAAATCCGTTCACTATCGCCGAAACTACACGTGATGACAAATCGCGCATAATCGTTCTCTCTCAACTCGACCGCGAACAACTTGACGAAAGCTGCGCACTCTCTCCCGGAGAGGGGGGCGGCTCGCAGAGTTCTCTTCAGCGGCCATATCACAGGCCGGGGAATTTTCTTGATTTCTTCACAACGTGGAGTGGTCTATTTCATGCCGGGTGGCACCTAAAAGCAGGCAGGGCTGTCAGCTCGCAAGCGCGCGCTCGGGCTTGAAGGGCGTTTTTTGAAGCAATAAACGTTTGTTGTCGACTGGTCTGGTTGAAAGGGAAGTATTGAGCTCGTCACTCAAACTCCGCGCGCAATCAAAACACAAAAGAAACGGCAAAATGGTACGTACAGTTTCAGGCATAGAAGAGGTTCGTACACAGCGCCGACGACGGCAGATCGCCACAGAAAATGGGAGAAATAAGCTGAGAATTTGACCAGTGACCGCCAATGGACAGCCATGGCCTCAATGACGTCATTTAGGTCATGCCAGGGGTGCATAATGAGGAGAATTGAAGGGAGCGCGTTTGGTTTTTCCGCGTTTTTCACAGCGAGTTGCGCGCTCACCGCTTCACGCGCACGTGTAATATTTGGCTCAGGTATTCCTGGCAGTGTAAGCTAAACGTTGCGCAGGTTTACTCGCACTGCTCAAAGAGTGTTTCAGGGTCCCTTTGAAGTGGTATTGCGTGCATTGGCATAAACATGCCACACAACTATTTTGAGACGCATAATCAGTGTAAGACAGTCCGTTTTACGTTTCTTCACAATTATGGCAAGTTACAGGCACCCTCTCAATTTTAAATGTTTTTGTCGGTCCCTTTGAGCTGGTTGTCTTTGTTTGAAATATTGTTGTATACTGTCTTGTTTTTTCTGTAGAAATACGGGAATACTGTCTTGTCTCATTGGTGAATACTGTTGGGACTGCGTCATCTCCAAACTGGTGCCGAGACCGTGGCGTTTCCACGACTTCACCGTTGGTTACGGGGACGGTACGTCTTCTCAATAAACTTTTCGTCGAAATGACGTTCACAAACCACACGGTCGTGCGTGAACGCCTTTTCAGCCGTTTGATATTTCGGGCTCCTTTCCTGAGGCGTCTCTGGGAACTCTAAACACAGGCAGCTTTTGTGCGCATGACCTATACCCGCTTTTGCAGCTGGGCATTGTGTGACTACATCCTGTAGTGACGATCACGTTCGGCGGACCAGGTGGCAGACGGATGACAACGAAGCAACCAGAGCACGCGTACCGATGGCGCACGCAGTGTTCGGAGAGGCGAGGGTCGGCCCCTCTGTCAACTGCAGCGCCCCTAGCGGCGCAAAAATTTTCATCGCATTTCAATCAGTCCTCTCTCACGGAGCGAATACGGCGCCCGTAACACTTCCCCTTCCTAGCCACCATACTTCCCTGCCGGGAAAGCGCCTCCCGTTTTTGCGACGCCATCAAGGCATGACAAAGTTCGCGGTTGCTAGTGCAACGGTGTTCTCAAAGTTTTAAGCGCACAGTGACGTCGAGAGCGCCTGCTATTATTGCGGCAGGGCGTTTATGGCAAACACGCACTTTCGGCATTTCGAAGTTTAACTTTCATTGTAAGCACGCTAATGATGGTGATAGCATTGAGTAACGTAGGGCCATCTAGTGGTGACGAACTGCACTCGCGTGCGGCTTCATGCAGTCATTTACGCAGCCAAGCCTGGCCAATGCTCATCAGACGTCAAAATGGCGGTCCGTGCATGTTGCCCGGGCAGGTTCGGAGTGTCAGATTCCGACAAATGATCCGGGAACGTACTCTGAGCCACGACGTAACAGTGAGGGTTTTAATAAATGGGACTATATGTGAGGTGCGCAGGGACTAGACGAGAACAACGTAGCAGCAGAGAAAACGCAGCACTGAACGTAAGAGCGGGGTTCTACTGAATTCCCACGCCGCCCTATTTCCAGCCCCCAGTCACTCAGAGCGGCTTACGCGTGTGCGTTCGTGCGAGTAATTAAAAGAAGGGTCGCTACGGGGATGCAAGCAGACAGTATCCCGGGCAAACTATAGAGCGAAATTGCGTGCAACTTTTCTTGTGGAGAAATATTTGATTTTATAAAGAGAATACAGGGCATTTAGAATGGCGGTGTGCACGGATCCAGTACGTTGGTGATATGGATTAGGTCAGTGAGGCAAAATAGCATATGAAGATGAAGGGTTTGAGCGCTTTGAGAATTGCAGATGACGCTCAAAAAGCCGAACCTGAAGGGCATCGTTCCCTTTCCGCAAAAGCTGCGTGCAGTTCCAGAGCACGTTCCAGCTGTGCTGCATTTGAAATCTGGTTGATAGCAAATGAATGTGAGGCGTGGGTTATTATTTCATTACGCATCTGTAGCGGGGGATTGGCTCATTGGCTATAATGATTACGTTTTACTTCAAGAAAAAAAAACAGCGGTACAGATGGGAAAAGAGTAATGGGAAACGCACAAACCTTGCGTTGAAGAAAAACAGTGCGGTTTGTGGATAGAGGAGATGGTGAAGAAATAGGCGAAGAAAGAATATAATACAGTTCTTAAATAAGTATAGATTTACGGCGGAAGACGTCATGCGCCACGCGCTGATGCAGCGCCATCTATTCGCGGCGGATACACTTCTTGTTCAAGTATTCAACCTTAATGATATTTGTTCTTTGTGTTTCCAAATGCTTGAAAACTTTTCCGCTCTTTTTAGCAGGGATGTTGGGTTATGACTGAAGATTCATAGAGTTGTGGAGAGCAGCCGCGAGAGCGCACCGTCTTAAGAAGGTGCTAAATGCTGACGACCGGGCAATACTCTCGCGTTCCTTTAGGTAATCATGTCGGAAGCGGGCGGTCTGTCGTGTGTAAGCTCCTTCGCACGGCAACGAAATCTCATGAGCGACGTTGTCGACACCGTATACGTGGCGTTGGCTGTGCTCCTGGACGCATGCGCGTAGCGTTCTGCTGTCAGCGTTAACGTTCGTACACAAGCAGCTAAGCTCTTTGAGTGCAGAAAAAACAAAAGCCGCACGTTCCAATTACTCACATGGCCGTACTCTGAGTCTGTCCTCCACTCTACGTGTTTCCTCAACTCGGCTGAGAGGAGAATACGGCAATGCTTTTACATGCGAAAATCGCTTTCAATGATGTCCTCGACTGGAGGCTCGATAGAGGTGGAATTCAGAATACGAAAGACAGCCTTCTTGAGTGCACGGCTCACGACGTAAACGTACGACAGAACTCGGTTTTTTGTCTCTCATTCTAAGGACACATCTCCAGAGCCATCAAGCATAGTTCACTCGTCAACTTTGTCGCTATAGCGGAGTGGAGCTTTATCGGGTAGGTGGCAATCTTCAAGCGATGGAGTGGATATCAAAAATGTGCTGCACACGATGGGGACAGGACCTGTTGAGGGTATTCCTATGTACACCTGCGATGACTCCCCTCTCTACGAGGTTACTGTGGGGTGAACTGAAAAGTAAACAACCCTTTCAGTACCTAAGCGCAAACTCTCATCTAGTGTGCTCATCTCTAATGCCAAAGACAAGAACCAAGAATCGTAGCTGGGCGTCGGTAGACAATTTTAAAGTAAAGGTGACCGCATCAAGGTGCCAACCAAAGGTTACAGAAATAGCTTCAGCATATTTGGTGATCTTCGTATGGCCGACATGAACAACAACAAAAAACAACAAAAAATGCCGTGTTCATAAATAAAACTCAGTAATTTCTTGGCCTATTGGGCAGGCAGTACACAGCTAAAACAGGATGCTAAAAATGAATCGTTAAAACACAGAACAATGAAAATGCATTTCACTGTGTTTAGCGCTGTTTTTTTTCCGAGTAGTACGTGTACCGAACTGCGGAATCACTGCTAGGCCATCACTGGTGAGTTTCTGGCTCCCATCAAATTCATTACATCCCCCGCAAAGAATAGTTGCCTCATTTAGGCAAACCGTGAAGCGTCGGTCTCACACCTGCCCATTTAAATGACACCAGCAAGAGAGGACTTTGGTTTTTACGTTCACTTGCAAAATTGCCATATTGTGACTTGTGTTCTTCAAGGATACGTATGAATTTGGCACGCCTAAAGCGCTGTTCGTGCTGTGGCAGGCCATGACTTCCTAGACTAGAGATGCCAACCGTACAGGGTGATCACTATAGGACCAACGTAGATCATCCCCTCTTGCCTTTTCCAATTGTGGCCAACACACGTTTATACTGATACTTTGAACTCCAGGCGGGCAGACGCAGAGGTACTCTGATAATATAATATTGTGAAGAAGTTTCGCATTTGCAAGGAAAGTTGAATATACCGTTTCCTCTGCAATGCAGGTACTCCACCGATGAACACACATGTGAGTCCAACACAGAAACTGAAGCAGGGATAGTGCATACTGTTGATTTACATCCCGTCCAATTTCAGTGAAAAGGTTAGAGCACCATTGTTGGTTAAATGATGCCAGCGTAGTCAGCTAGCTAGGCACACCAACACTCCAGAAGGTACAACTTGATTTCATTATGAAGTTTAACGCGCCGACGCTACAGAGGTGATGAGGCGCGCCGTAGTGTCGGGCTGCGGATTACTTTTGACCACTTAAGGATCTTTAACGTGCGCCGACACCTCTTACACCCGGGCGTTCTCGCTTTTCCCCTCCATGAAAAAAGGGGCCGCCGCGGCCGGTAATCAAACCCGCGTACTTGGGCTCAGCAGCACAACGCGATAGCCACTGAGCAACCGTGGCAAGTAAGATAGCACAACTTAGTGTTGCAGAATCCTCGAATTTTTGTCTGAAGAAAAACTTAAATTGCAAGAAACTGAAAGCGCCCCTAAAACTAGCCGAATGTGGCTTCTCCTAAAATATTCTGTCTTCTTCCACGAGACATAATAAAACACAATCTTTCGGAGCTCAACCGACCTGAGTGGATACACCGATGAAAGCAATACAAATTTGTCGATCGTTATAAAGAATAGTAATCAAGATTGAGCAAACGCATGGTCCTTATTTGCTGCCATTTACATACGACACCAAACGTGTAACGGCCTTCAGCCTTACGCTCAGAAGAAGCTGCACTATGGTGAAGACAAACATTTTGATATCAGCGAACGAATTACATAGGTCTAAGGGTATCTCTACTCTTTGATGTGAGTGATATAATTATGCTTATTGGTTTATTTGCGGAGACAAGCTAAGAAGATGGCGAAGTACCTGAAAAGCTTTCGCTCAGGAAGGATAGCATCCCGAGGTTTAATGTTTTGTCGAAGATTTCTAAACAAAAGCTCTCCCGCATTGTCAGGATGTCACAGCAACATGTCAGCACGTGTTGCTTGTAGCTTGTCTTTTCATATTAGCAAAAGATGACCGCACCTTCCCGACCGGACACAAAGCAAATTGACAAAAGAATTGCGTTCTGGGATATCGGTTGTCCCGCGGTCATCTCAATTTGTTAGGGTAAATAAAATGCATCACCTAATTAATATAGCCCTTCAAGACATGTAACAAGAGCCAGACGCAGTAAATATAAAGATCTCATCTAACTCAGAGGAACGCGAATGGAAGCAAGAAGCAGTGCTAGAAGCTGCAAGCTGTTAGAAGGAATTGAAAACATAAGACGAAGGCTTGGATCACTGCGCTATCCCTGCGTGGAATTGTACAGAGTAAATATTGTCTAGTAGGGGTTGCACCACACCACTATATATTTTACCAAACAGCTGTATTCAGAAAAAACTAAAATAGAAATGATGCAGTTGAGGGTATAGTTTGATACATGCCACATGAAATAACAAAAGGTGCATTGAAAACGGTCCAGTTCACGGTATCATAAGACCCTTCTTTCTAAAGACAAAAAAACACAGCAAGTAGAATTCTTCACTCAACACAGTTTGATTCATCTTTGGATGGTCAAAATTTACCGAACACAATTATTTAACTAAGGTAGAAGACGGCTGTAGTAACATACAAAAGTAGGTTGATTGAGCGCACGGTGTTAGTTTTATTTACCGACACAGTTCACAATAAAAAAGAGCACTAATACCTAATTGACGTAGTTTTTTGCAGGTGTGGCTATCGCTTTGATTAAAAGGACTTTGAACTGAACAGAACAAACAACGCTTAGGACCAAGGTGACAATTTAGTCGAAATGTCCTCTTGCTTTGGTCAACAGGACGTTGATCAAATTTTTTTGTCGAATCTGTAGGCAGTGGTGCATATTCTATCCTTTGTTGCACACTAGCTTCTCGAAAGAAAACGGGTCTCCCAAATTCAATGCCATGCAGAAATTTCCCATCTGCGAACAGTAATTTGTCTAAAGTGCGCGAAGATTTTTTAATTAGTGTTCACAGACACGTTTTATGAAAACGTTGGGGGCCCTGCAGGTGGTTGCTGTTGTGTAAATGTTGAACTCCCGGTGGGTGGCTTCTGTTGTGTACAATTTGGTGCTCCGCTAGGTGGCTGCGGTTGTGTAAAAGTTGGCGACCCACTGGGTGGCTGCTGCTGCATGGAAGAAGATTGCCCCGAGAATGGCTGCTGCTCTTGCGAAGTTGAGACTCCTGTAGGCGGCTGCTCCTGCGAGTTAGTACCATTTTGGGAACCGCCAAGAAAGCCGCCAAGTAGGCCGCCTAGTAGATTGCTCAGCAGACTCGTGGCATTGCTTGGTGTGGAGCAAACCAGGAATGTGGCTGAAAATATACACAAATATTAACCTTACATTAGGCCGCCTTTTGTTAAGAACATACAAAAATCATTTACGGCATATAAAGGGCGTCGGTGATATCAGATTTGAAGATTGTGGTTATAACATATTGTATGCAAGATAAAATATAGGCCATGTCATTTTGCACTTCCTTTCAGGTCTGAATGTGTGCTCCTCACGTGATTCGGTGAAGACGATAGCCATTGTTGAATCTGTGATGAATTTCTTTTGTTTTTTTTGGTAAAAAAAAATTCGCGTTTCTTGGGGAGTCGCGAGTGAGATTGTTTGCTGGATGCTTGCTGCATATCAATTCTGAAGAACTGACAGTCTCAAGGTTCCCCAAGGTTAACCCGTGCTTGGGTCCCTTGTTTTGTTCGTTGCTACGAGCAGCTTTGCATGTGAAGCTCTTAAAGTGTAACTTGATTAGAACTTCGGGGTGATATCCATACGTACCAAGAACAACCGGCAGGTACACCGCAACTCCACTTGTCCCAGTCATCGTATCTGAAGAAATAACAAACTGAGAAAATATATGAATTCTGCAAAGGACGTTAAGGACGTGCCTTTTGTACCCTATGTAAATAAAGCGCGTGTTTCCGAAGAATGTACCACGCAGAAAAGAACAAGCGGCGTGAATTTTTTTTCACAAACAGCGTAATCCTCAGAAACCTCTAAACTTTTCGTGTGGGTTTATTGTTACGCGCTATAGTCTCGCACCCGGTTCTTTACCTCTGAAAGTAGCTTCTCCATTCCCCAACTTCTACCCAATAAAACATGCATAAACTCCATCAGGTAAATCCATTACCACGACCAGGTAAGCCTAAGAGGTATTCTTCGCGTACAATTTTCTATTGCTCCCTAGCAATTGTCAATAAATGCTTTTTGCAGAGTCTCTTCACTGCTCCCGTTTTCTTTTGTTTAAGTGCACAGAATACCCGTGTATAATCTTAACCTTTACTTTAAAATGTGCATTGCAAGAAAAGAAAGTTTTCCACAATCATAGGAAACCTATAGGCATAAGGAGGGCCTCTGTTAAAGAAGTGGGCTACTGGACATTTTTATAAATTTGGATCTTTATATGGTGAGCGTCGAATGTGCATTGCCAAATATTTCTGTTTTAAAGGAAAAAAAAGCTCACTATCTTTGTAAAGAAACTCTCCATGTACTTTTTGCGACGGTAGCAAAGTACGAGAAAGAATATTGCATGTCTTTCAAGTCTGCGCTAAACATTGTGAGCAGCACCTAATGACGAGCAGCGAAGCGAATGAGCACCTAGTCTTTACAAGGACGACGCCCAATCTGACAGTAAATTTTGTAGCCTAATTTCTTAAGGCGAATGTCTTAAATACCCCATTGGGCAAAAGCCGGCATTGTCCTCCTGCGCTACAAAAAATCGCTGCCGATGTAGAGAGTAAAAACACAATTGCGTTTGTGGGGCAGTACAACTGGGGTGCCCAGGGTATACGAAGCGAGGGCGTTACCACGACCGAACACAGCATGTTGCGACCGTATGACAAAGGCTAAAGCAGTGCCTGTGGTGCTGACGTCATATCGCTGGCAGGTCAGCAGCATGATGGCACGTGGGTAGATGCTGTGATTGCCAAATATGGAGAATTGTTATTCTGGGGTAGCTGTGGCTTTAGGTTTCTCTAACTTGTCTGCCGTAGTGATTTCTGCCAAGAAACAGAAACTAAAACAATGAGACAGAAAGCGAGAGACGGAAACAAAATTTCCCTCTAAATGGCAGTTTATAAGTATTGCAAGGCGTCCACCTTCACAGCGCAAAACGCACTTAAGTGCCCCGAGTATTTTTAAGCCGGGCATTTATGGTAAGGACCCGGAATTGGAATAAGAATAAGGACAAAATTGCTAACATATAAAACGCTCATCCGACCCATCCTAGAATATGCCTGTACTATCTGGAATCCTTAGAAAATATCAGAAATTAACGTGCTTGAATCAGTTCAAAAGAAATCAATTCGCTTCATTTGCCGCCGCTTCGTTTGGAACTTTTCCCCGTCATCGAAACTAGCCACACTGGAATTACAACCCCTGTTCGTACGCCCTGATTGCGAATGCATTAAACTTTTGCACATTCTCACGAACACTCCACGCTATTTATTGGATAACAACTATTTGTCTCCTGATAGACTGAAATGTACTAGAAATAGCCACGAGCTTAACCTTGCACCTTTTCGACCAAACACTAATCTATTTAAGTACAGCTTCTTCCCATTAACAATTAAAAAATGGAACTTACTACCAGGAGAAGTAAGGGTATTGCCTTTAGAAAAATGTTTGTGTAATTTAAATTGGTTGTGTTGCCTGAATCTTTGTATAATTCAATCTTTCCTGTACTTGTTGTTACCTGCTGTGTCTCATTTTTTGGAAACATGCGCGAGTTCTATTGAGTTGTCAATTTTCTCGGAATTGATCTGTGAAGAGTAGTGTTATTTCACTCCATGTACGTACCCACTGCTGCGATAGTCCTATTGGGCTGCAGTATGCAAAAATAAATAAATAAATAAATAAATAAATAAATAAATAAATAAATAAATAAATATGCGTGCACGGAAAAACACATTGTGGCCAAACCAGCTTGAAAACGGTAATCTCAATGGAAATGGAAATGTCTACTGCCACGCGTAAGAGCGGAAAATCTCCACGAAAAACATGAAAACCCGAAAGCCCCATTCAAATGAAAGAAGCATCATTGAAAACATCACGTACCATTCAAAAATGAATATGGCCGCTCGCGTCGAAGCTATGCGTCCTACGGTGCACTTCGTATTGCGTGATGCATTTACAAGGAGGACAAAGGCGCGCGTTGGAAAATAAACGTATGCGCGGGTGCGTGGGCTACAATAACGAGGTCATCGCCAAAGCCGCCCGCAGTTCAAAACATGATTTGGATCTCAAGCACATATGATTATAGCCTGGACATGCATTTTGAATAGACCAGTTAACGATAATAGGCACCACTTTGAAGACCAGTACAGTCAAAATAAATGTTATTGGGCGTACGTATATGTCTTTCTTAGGAACAACAGCCATCCAGATTCAGGAGAATGAATGAATTAATGACTTTATTGCAGAGAGGAGGCTATAAAGTCCTGTGGGTATGAAATGGAAAAAAGGATTGGGAAAGGCAACACTAAGTTGTAGTACATCTAAGTAACGTTCCAGCTTCACTGCAGCTATCACTGTAGCTGTCTCTCAAGGCCGGTTGCAGGGGAAACAAAATTTCCTCATACCTTTCACCTCCATTTTGTGACCCTTGTGTGTCGTGTGCTAAAAAGCTTCGCTATTTTGCCACTTTCGCAGGCCGGAATGGCGAGTTGATTTTTATAGCGCTCAGTAGCACCCACTCCTGTCATTTCGCGACGTCACTCGCCATCGACATCGTTGTAACTTCGACAACGAGAAGGAACATAACATAGGTCGAAGAGTAAAGCGGACGACAAGAGTATGGCAAAAGTGTGAGATGGAGCGCGGTATGCCTAGAGTGCCGCGCGAGACTTGTTCCGCGGCGGTGACGTGCTGCGGAATAATTCCAAAGTAGCGCGAGCAATCGTGTATTCGCCGATGAGGCGATGACTTCCTGAGTCGAAAGAAGTGCTGCTTAAGCTAGGGTGCTCATTGCAAGCACGACCGCACAGAGTGGAGACACCCTTAGAATGGTACCGCGCCACAGCCCCTTCCCAGGGCCGCCGCCATATTGGGCCAAAGTGCTCAACGCTTAGAGTAATACTTCGCTCGACGTGGTCGGCCACGTATCTTACGGCACAAGGGGCTTCTGCCGTGGTGTTCACACGTAAGCTTTACTTTGAAGTTGTACTCCGTGGCCAATGAGCAGGTCCTCAGAAGAAGTAACAACTAGCCAGGACGACCGGCCATTGTATACCGCTGTTCAGCGGCTCAAACGCACAACAGCTCAGTTGTGAGTTGTTTACGTTTTCCTCAAAATTCTGCAACGCGAAATAAATAGGAAGATTGGATCTGTCGTGGCAGGGAATGCAAGCGTGAAGCGTGTGTGTACCGAAGAAAGCCAGTCGTAGAGCCGCGCTGTAGAAGACGAACGAATTATCCGGCAGGCCGATGATCTACACTTCCTAACACCACGTGTCATCTACCTTAGCGGATGAATTTGACGTACGCTATCTGTCGTGTCGTAAACCCCAAATACCAGCACGCGGCAACAGCACAGTAACTTCGGGAGTAAATTTCATTGAATTGAAAGTTTATAACGTGGTCTCGCTGCGGCTGTCAACCAGTGACCCAAAAAGGCGGCATCAACGTATAAGTGTATCAACCCTGTTCGGAAGAGAACCGCGTGAATCGAGGTAACGTAGCCCACAAAGCGAGAACAATACAGAAGGAGGAACGGCGCTTTCTTGGGTGGCCAGATAACATCACAAGCGCTTGGCGTTGGTTAAGCTGGCGGCGTGTGTCGCGCGAGAACAACCTTCGTGGAACGGCTACCATCAGCATTTCACTGCACAGCTCTGCGAGGAATTGTGGCTGCTATCATATCGTCCGTCAGATGGCGCGACCTTCGCCTTTGGCACGCAGCTACGACGCTTCGTGGTCGGCGTTGGTTTTAAAGCAAAGCTTTCTTCTAGCAGCCAACGGTTCTTTTGCGGCTTGCGGGACCATAAACTCCCACCACGGCGGAGGGGTAATGGAGGAGGGAGGGTTAAGTGTTTCACTCACGGAGCACACTCTAGATGGCCCGGTGAATTTACCCAGCGTTCCCCGCACTGGAGCACGTGACCTAGTGTCGGATCTCCGGTACGAGAGTTTAACTTCGAGCGATCAGTCACGGTGGTTCCTTGGAGGGAAGATCTGTGTCTCTATTACATTGAAGCCGCGTTTCTACTATTTGTGCTTGTGTATGTGGCTACACCATAGATGAACTGTTTGATAAGTGCAACGCAGGCAGGTACTCAACTCAAAAATCTATGCTGAAATGACCGATTCAATGCTTCTAACAGACAATCCGAATATCGATGTTGGTGTCGATGCATTGCTCTTGTGTAAACAATCAGCTTCCAAGAACTCGCTGCCGAAGCGACCTGAACATTCTGTGCCACTAAAAGATCAACGCCTCTTTCTTAACGAAAGATGGTTTAAAGGTGAAGCTTTGTCCTGTGCCGCCTCAATCAAAGTCCCAAATGCAAACTACTTTGACGGCATCGGAATGGCGCAAAGGCATACACGTCGGGTCCCAAAGTAAAAGTTAATTTCAAGAAAGTGCCCAATTTAGACGTTAATTTTGTACGGTTTGGAGCGGCTGCTCATATTCACAGTTCGGCCCATGTAGTTATCGGCAAAAAAAAAAAAAACGATGAATCTTAGCAGTTCACGTGGAGCCCGAAGCACGATGTAAGCCCAAATAATTCACCTTTTGACGATTTCTGTTTTGAGTTTGTGGTTGTTCTGCGTAACTAGCGTCGTCTATCGTGTGGTACACGCGTCGACTGGTGCTTTCATTTATTTATTTCATGTCGGCAGGTGCAACGCACGCGCGTATCCTGTGAGTGTTAAATGCTCATGCCAAGCGTTACGTTCTCTACTCACGTTGGTGTGCTCCTGTGCATTTAAGTTAAGCAGGGCGGGTCAAATACAATATGCTGCGACGACAGGAGGAGTCAGATTGATCACGTGATATTTGATATGGTCTCGACCATGAAGTGACTTCATGGTGCTTGTCGGGAGGCATGACGCGTCGACCATTTAAAGCAGGTGGATGTCACGTGAGTACAGCGGAATAGTCCCTGTTTTTTGGCTAGCAGCGAGCGCTTCAGGAGTTTTTATTTTGTGAAATACGTAGGAAATGTTTTCCGTAGCAATAAATCTTGTGCTTCCGCCACCCCCCTGACCCCGCATATGACCTGCAGTTATGACCAGCTGGCGCTCTATTTCTACGCGTGTACGGAGCACATTTTTGGAGTACGGTGGCTGGACCGCTTGCCGGAATCTTCCGGGCTCATCAATTGCTTTACACGCTCGACTTTTTTGGGGAGTAAAATTTAGCCATAGTGTCCTACAGAAAATCAAGGAGAGAAAACCCGTGTGCTGTACCAAAACAAAACAATACAATTATTTGACATTTACGAATGCACGTTGAAAGAGATTCCCTTCTTCTTCACTGCCCCAAAAAATGACATGATGGTGAATGTCTGCGCAGTGGCATGTACATTCGCAGGGGGGCTGATGACTTGCCCCAACATCACGTGTTTATGAACTGGCCGAGTCGACGGCTCTGGATATCTTGTTGGGAGTTGCCCTCTCGAGACGCAGACTCCGAAACATCTTAAAAAGAACCGGCCTTTTTGTTGCAGCAGCTCAGGCGGTGTACAGCCGGCAGCTTATTATGGAGGAGTCACAAAGCGAACCGGGAATCACGGGCATGGAGAGAAAAGCTACGGTGAGGCAAAATGGTCGCAGCAAGGCTCAAACTAACGGTACAGTCCTTGAATGCTTCTAAACGCATTGAAGGACTCTGCTACTGGTGCGCGCGGCGTCACCATTAGCAGAGTCCTTCAATGCCATTTTGTTCAAAATTTTGCCATTTTAGTTCACAAGTGTAACACATATAATTATCAGATCGCCATGAGGTCCAACTCGGCAATTCAGCATCACAATATTGAAAAGTTTGTATTTCCCAAACTTTGTACAGCGAAGCTTTATATAGCTACCGTGTGATGGTCCGTCCGTCTGAGCGTCGTGTGTACGAGGAAACAAATACGTTCCCAGGTTTTTGAATCATCTGTACCTCTCAAGCTCACATCGATATTCCGAAACAAATTACACTCATATTGACCGCTTACAGTGCTTTGCCATTACGGTGAGTTTCATTTGTTAGTTCACAGGGAAGTTGTAAACGTCTGAGAAATCTAATCTGTCTTCAAGACGCGGCCATCTACTGACACAGTCAGCTTACAGAAAACGAGTATAACTGTCGTGTTATCGAAGCTATCCCAAAACATATTGTGATAAAATTAGCCACTGCGACGACACTAACAATACGCTGAAGTTCCTGTTCTCATCACATATGCGTAGCTTACTATCAAGGTGTACATATTGTGCAATCGCCGTCTGATCTCAGTACATATGCTCATACAGGGGGGGGGTTGAACAGCGCCATGTTTGTCCGCTACAATAAAACTAGTCCTTCAAAATTCCATTCATCTAATAGACTAGCAAGTAGGCTCAATTTCAATTTAAAAACAAACGTGTTTTGTTTAGTGCACAGATGCGTCAATTGATGTATAACGCACCACTGCTAAATTGCTCGTATTTTTCCCAAGAGAAGAAAGGCTGGGGATTATTTTGCTTTTGGTGCCAGGGGATACGTTCGCGGTGGTGTCAGGTTCCATCTCTTCGCTTCCATCTTCTCTACGCCTTACCATTGTATTTGTACCCAGAGCCAGGAAAAACCCCTAACGACGAGGGCCTAACACCTTCAAAGTAATATTTTGAACCATTTATGAATACCTGTTAACGGCAGTGTTCGAAAACTGTTTCACACAGAGCCGCAGAGTCCCCGAGCTGCAAATCATGAAGTATCCTCCGTTCACCGTCCAATCCAGTGCACTTTACCACAACCTCGTTTACCCCCCTTTCTGCGCTGCATACGAACTTTCGGGAATCTGTCTTCTTTAGTTTCTCCTCACATTTCTAAGCGTTGGCTTTCTTTGCACGGTACCCCTTGGAAATTCCGAAGATACTAGTGAGCTTTTCACCTTCATGGATAACGGGGCAACCCGGCCACAGCAGATTCGTGCAGAATGGAGAAACTGCCCACATACACGCTAGGTGGAGCAGCGGTTTAATCAAACACACCGGTCGCAAGGAAACTGCAGCTCACCGTCGCGTACACGAAGGAACCGACACAAAAAGAGCAATGTACGACTTTCTACTAACAGAATTTTTTCAACGAAGCTTTCTGTTTCCCTGACAACGATACGTAAGGTGCAGTCACATGGTGGAAGTGGCCGTGTTTTCGCATTTGATATGCTTGAAATATTTTCAATACCACTGCGACCTTTACGAACAATAATTCAGGTATTATTCAAAATGGTAGGAAGGCCCACACAACCAGCGATGAGTCGGCAAGTTTGTGCCTCCAACGTCAGAAGCATTTCCTGTATGCCGTATGCACACACCAGCATGTGGCACAGGTATGCGGTAGACGCAAGTTGTAGTGTATTGTGTGAGTTTATTGGCTTGTTTTCAAGTGAGAGTGACTCGTGGGACTAAGACAGGCAATGACGAATAAATCAAAGAAGGGTAACTGGTGTTTTCTTTGAAACCAGCTGTCATATGACCGTGGCCGATTCAAAGCAGTCATAAAATTGCTACACTGCATCTTTACTTTACCAAGAAAGAAATTCTGGCAAAATATGTGCTATAGAAAATTTTGGGGGACCCATTTGAAAGATTGTGCTTGTGTTGCGGCAAACACACAAGGTCCTGTGCTGTCGTTGTAAATTTTACATCAACCAGACATGTGTTAATACATTTTGTTCTCCATTGCAGCTATTCAGAGGTATCCACTAGAAGATAAAGCCACTAGGGGTGCTGCACTTCCAGTCTACATTTCTTCATCAGTGCTTGCTATTAAATGAAAGGTAAATTGTAGACGTAGGGTTGTAGAATATGATAGTCTCCCTGTAGTAATCCGTTGGTTTGCAGCAGTCAATCATGCACCCTGAAAGTCACAACGATGCGGTAATATCAAGTTGCCGATTACTTCAATTTGTAATAAAGGGCATGCCTGGCTAAAAAGATAATCAAAGGACTACTAAACCTGGTGAAATGTAAGACGTGTGATAAAATACACGCTACTTGCAGCCTTTGAAGGCCAGCGTGGTTGCCACGGCAGTCACGCGAAAGCAACGTAACTTCGCAGATGTTCGCTCTGTTCATCTGAAAAAGGGCAAATGTCTCGTTTTTTAGTTTCTCTCGACGCAGAAAGCAGCACAAAGGACTCGCCGAAGCGCTGTCCCAAGAACTTTAGTCATCTGGGCGAATTCAGATGTTTAGATAGCATAGATGGAATCGCATGTACCTAACGTTCTTATAATAGTGTTCGAAGTACTGAAATAAATTCCTAGCTTTACTGCGAAGACAATTGAAAAAAATTGCGCGATATTTTTAGGTGCTTCTATTCACAAACGGTAAGCCTTTGACTTCAAAGGTTTTGGGTCACTCTTGAAAAAAAGCATTGTTGTTGTTTAAGAGTGTCCCAGCAAGTCTAGTTATCTGCATTGTGTAACACAGTCTGCCTTTCTTGGCCTAATAATTTCCCCATAGTTTCGGAATACAGATAAGCCAAAAACGTCTTCGTGTGCTCATCCCGACTGCAAACTAGGTTAACAAAGAAATTTGTGCTCGTAGCCACATTTATTTTTCCTCAGTAATGAAAAAAAAATATTCACCATTCATTAAACAGCGTAGTTTTACGTAGCGTTATAAGGTATTCGCCTTTTTATACGCATGATAACAGCAAATAGAAGGAAGAGATAAAAAAACTTTACTTGACTCAAAAGAACGTTAAATAAACCTATAAGCTGGAATGGTGAGAAGGAACATAACACATAGAGAAAGATTGGATCACTTCGCGATCTCCACGTGCTATTGTAAGGCGTAAGCATGGTCAATGAGCACGTCATAAAACTACGCTACATTTCGCCTAACGGCTGGAATAATGAATAGGTGAGATACAAGTGATAGCTTTGAGTTTTAGGATAATTAGGCCTGAATAAAAAAATGGTAGGACTTGCAGTACCCTTGTTTTCTTTCTTTCTTGGCATAAAAAGGCAGCCAGTCGCCCTCTCCGCAGAGCGAAGAATTATTCATTCCTTCATGCTAATGCAAATTGGCAGCGCGCAATTTTTAGGGACTGGAATGGTAGATATAATACATAATAGAAAGGTTTAAATCCGCCCATAGATGATATCATTAGAAATTGACACTGCAAGGAACCTATATGAAATAAAGCAAAAACCCAATAGAGCATAAGCATTATTTTTCGTCAATTCAACCTCGCCTCGGGCAGGAGGACTTTGAAATGAAGAGAACGAATAGATGTTTGAACCAACTTTTAACAGTTTTATCTCAGGGTAACCTTAGGTTGGGCTGAAAGTTTGTGAATAATTTTTTGCCAGACAGTTGTGTCGGCTGCAGGCTTTACTTTAGGTGAAACACAAGCTTCTCTGGCCCACACGACGCATCCTAATTAGCAGTCTTTCAATGGAGCGTCTGTAGAGGTATCCTTTAAATTGAACAAATTTATCTTTTTTTTAACTAAACAAACATTGGTATAGTGCGACCACAAGTTTTCATTGAAAAGTTTTCATTGATAAAACAATAGGGGCCCTGTCGGTGGCTGCATCTGTGTAGAAGTTTGAGTCCCGGAGGGCTGCATCTGTGTAGAACTTTGGGTTCCGGAGGGCGGCGGCTGCTGGTTAAAACTTGGGGGCCCGGAAGGTGGCTGCGGCTGGTTGAAACTTGGGGGTCCCGATGGTGGCTGCTGACCCATAGAAGTTGACGATCCTGCCGGTGGCTGCTGTGGTTGTGAGCTTGAGCCTCCTGAGGATGGCTGCTGTTGTGCAGAATTTGGCGTCCCGGAGGATTGTTGCTGCCCCTGCGAAGCTGAGGAACCTGCATCTTGCTGGTTCTGCTGACTGCTCCCACCCCCGAGAAGGCCACCAAGGAGGCCACCTAGTAGATTGTTTAAGAGGCTCGTAGCGTCACTTGGTGCGGAGCACGCCAGGACGACTACTGGAAATATAAAAAAAATATGTACACCTTAAAATCACGGCGCATTTGGTATATTGTTTAAACAATTGTTGTACTGCATATCAATTGAAGCCGAAATATACATCTTTCGGCAATAGCGTATACACATAACACAATTCAAGGCACAGGAGTTTTCTCTGTGTATGCGCGCGCCCTACTAGCGCTTTATTTTAAAGACGAGAGCGATCGCTGGGTTCAATGAAAAATATTTTAGGGCGAAGCTGTCTTGCTTTTGGTTGTGACCAAGATTTCGTGCGTCTATCATGTTGTGTGTACGAAGAGCCGCAAGCGCTTGCTGAATAGCTGATGCAAATGCTCTGTGGCTCTGAATCTAATGTACATATCTTGTAAACCACAGACATAAATCGGCCTCTAAGCCGGCTCTACTGTTACTCCGACTTTTATTTATCTGCCTTAATTAGGCCAGAGTGAAGTTGTTATTGCCACAAATTTCCTGTCTGCTGTCAATACCTGGCTGGCTAACGAGACAGTACGGTTAAACAGCTGCCATTATTTTCTGTTTACACTATCTCATAACAAATTACATGAGTGTGGACTGCTAAGATGGTGATACTATAATTACGCCTAGTTTCATTTACGTATAGCCACTACTTAGTTATCAATGAAGTTGCAAACAATGCAGAATACGCGCGTGCGAATGTCAGGACATGACCAAAATGCAGTAAAATCTTGTTAACTTGAACTCGTAAAATCCGGTGAAAATTTAGAGATATGCAGAGCTTAGTTAAGCGAAATGCCGAAAATGTGTGACCAAGTCACCGAAATCGGAGCTAACAAAAGCTTCATTGCAGAAGGTAGCATCCGTAATAAACGAAACATATTTTAAATGAAAAACAAATTTTTATTATTGCGGAAGACAGAACTGCGTGATGCAGCCTATTTCACATTCGCATCTGGTCAGAGAAAAGCCTTCTCGAGCTGTTCAAGGCTTCAAGGCTACCGCTACAATCTATTGATTGATTGTAGGGTTTAACGCGCCGACACAACGCAGGCGATGAGGCGGGCCGTAGTGGAGGGCTCCGGATTAATTTTGACCACCTGAGGATCTTTAACGTGCGCCGAAATCTCGTACACACGGGCGTTTTTGCTTTTCGCCTCCATCAGAAAAGCGGCCGCCGCGGCCGGGAATCGAACCCGCGACCTCGTGCTCAGCAGCGCAACGCCTTAGCCACTGAGCCACCGCGGCGGGTACCGCTACAATCTACGTCGTTGCAAGGCAGGCGCAGCACGTTTTATGTTTCTACCGTTGCCAGCACTATTGACTGCTCCTCCTCATGCGCATGATCAGCTGTGTCATCCACAGCTTCCTCAAGGATGCAGGCGCCGCACAGCATGCCATTAATGGGGACATCGGCCTCGTATACCATGTACTCGAAGCACATTTGCCGTTAATGACCGCATTCAGCGCGTGGTGGTACATAATCGTTTGGACGGAGACCTTACCAGCTTCCTGCAGCAAACTTTGCGGTCTGTCCTCTCTATCAAAATTTTGAGATATCCGTGGTTACATGAAAAAACGTTTTGGTATAAAGGAGGGGGCAAATATATAGCGCGCATAGAAGGTAAACGCATGGCGAGAAAAATTTTCGACCTAAACGATATTTCTACATATCCGAGCCCGAGTTAACGAGGGATTACTGCATACAACACGAAAGACATTCAACAGTGAAAGCGCGTAATTCAACCCTCAAGTAGAAGCCATTTCCGCTCGAAATAATGAAAGGTCTAACTAATGAGCGCAAAGAATAACCATGTTAGACGACGATTGAAAGCACTGATTTTCAACGATTTCATGCTTCAAAAATTTTGCGATTGCGGTCTGTCATCTGCGCTTAAAGGCGAATATTAGAACGTTTGTTATAACAAGCGAATGTTGCAGGAGACCTTCTTCCCCCTTCCTTAAAACGTAAGGGTACGGCCGCACTCCTACTTCATTCTCCACAACGTCGTCACCGATGGCGGGGCTTCTCTAACCTGAGTAGTGTTCTGCCGGCGCAACGCATACCATCTGCCAGCGCAAAGAACACTAGGTCGACGTCGACGTAGTCCGGAATAAATCTTTCAAACCATCTTCCATGAGCGTTTCATGTTGTTTTTTCCTATTTCAACTAGGTGACGCGGCCTCGTCTGTAAGCAGCGGGTGCATTTTTTTGACCGTGTTTCAGGCGCCAAGCAACTAGCGCTGTAAGAGGTAATTAGAATTATCCGTGGACGAAACTTCTCGCATTCGAAATAGCGGGTTTTAGGAACACATGCTTCTTTGAAACTTGGCTGGGCCATATCGTACGGTTTGAATTAGCAATAAATTCGAAGGATTTAAGTTCGAAGTAGGAGCTTTCAACCCTATACGCCGATGAGCCGCTAAGGCGACTCTACCTTTACGCGTAGTTTGGTTTACTGTTATAATGATTCAATCGATAATAAAAAAGACACGTCACAAAAGAGCCCTCTGCTGTGAATACGTGGCCGTCTTCGGAGAAGTGTAGTTACAGAAAATGGCTGACACTTTAGCTTTATCCAAAATATCCTGAAACGAAGGCAATGAGAACTAATATAGAATAATTTCTGAGGACATTACGTGTATGTCAGTATACACAATGAGTCTAGTCAGCCGGAATGCACAACTCAATATACCTACTTGTTTGCCATTACGGCTTCACTGCTGTTCTTTCATCACAGTAGGGGAAGGGCTATAAGTTTTTTTGTGTGTTTGTAGAGGAAAATGTTCAGAGACGGCTTGGATTATTCATTGGTGGGTCACTTATAACAAGAAGTTGGATTGTCGAAAAATCAGTGGATACACAAATATGACTCGCGAATGCTTTACTTGTTACCGTTGGTGGCTAGGAACAGTTTTCGAGGGGAAGCTCTGACGCTGTAACTTGTTTTGAATGTTGTGGCAATTTCTCTACGTACCCAGAACAACTGGTAGGTGCCTCGCCATTCCACACGTACGTGCCATCGCCATCGTGTCTGGACATAAAAAGGAAAATATAAAATTATTTCAAAACTACCAGGGACCCTTATGGCGTGTCTTCTTAGACCTTACGTAAATAAAACATAATTGCTCGAATAACTCTTCACACTGGTATGACGCGGGGGAACAAATTCTATCTCCGTTTTTGATATGTGTTAATCTGTCCGTGTACCCGTTTAACGAGGCAGCAAAATGAAGAATTACCGGTTGTTTTGTTCATCTGTGGGTCACTGACTAATGCGCAGCTAGAGTTCCTGAAAAACCAGTGGTTACGAAAGTTAGAGAAGGGGGTGCCCCTGCAGCCTCGTGGTCTAGGACCTCCTTACTCTACATTTATTGTGTTTGATGCCGCCTTACGACGGACTATTACCATCTGCTCGTTGATAAACTACGCTTCAGCTCTTTCTGTTTAGGAACAGTGTGTATTGCATATATAAATACGGAGTAATTTTAGTCATTAGGATCGCGTGGCAGAAGACGACCAATGCTAAAGCAAGAAGAAATACTGTATTATATGGCTGCTAAGCAAACGCTAAAGAGTATTCAAAAGAAAGGTAGAAAGTGTTTGCGTTTGGCGTATGACACGTGGACCTATCTTTGAGACGTTTTAGGGCTAGTATCCGCTTACCCACCATTTTCTCATAGCTAATATTTCCACATCGCCAAACATATTCTAAACGTGTAGAACCAACCATAACCAAGTATGGCCTTCCGGTGGTTGCAAAATCAAATTAAGAAAGAGCCCAATGCCACGCTCGCAAGCTAAGGCTTGAAACCACAAAATTTAGATTTTAGGGTTGTTCGCCGTACTTCCTCATCCCATCATGACGCGGACTACTTGCCTTGAAGAACCGCTATTCCCGATAAAGCACTTAAACATTATTGGCTAGTTTAGCTCTAAGCGGGCCAACGTTCAGACCGGTGCACCTCTGGGGTTATCAGCAGCTTGTGTGCCGCAGTGTTCTGGCTACAGCGAGTTATTTTAGACCCCTGTGTTGCTTTCATTTGGTCATTCACTGGATGGGCTGCAGCCGGTGTCGTCGCCAGCTTTTGCGACTGACAGCCGTGCCAGCAGTAATGTGTTGGTCGATGCTTTGAATTCTCCATTAGGTTCATTCGGCGGGTCACCTTGGAAGATGCAGGGCGCGGTGACATTTGACTGAACATTTATAGTGGTAACGGCTTTACAACTACGTTTCTGCTGACGTCGCGTCCTGCTCTGTACGCCATGGAATTAAGGTCGCGTCAAGTTACCTAAACATTCCACAACCACAAGACCGCCTTACCATAGCCTGCTGTGCCGGCTAGGCTTACACAATGCGGACCAAACGCAGACACATGTTTTTGACAGTAGTAGAGGACTAGCTAAACCAAGCGATAGGCGTTCAGGCCGTCCTGAATACTATACCTTTAACATCATGACGTTTTTACCGGATATCTTTTTGGAAGTATTCTAAGCTGGTCATTACAACCACTCGGTGTTTTGCTAAGAAATTCTTGACAGTAGTTGACTAGCTCTAAGTAAGTCAGGCCAAAACGTCGCTCGAACGTCCACGGGTAACGATCTCACTCAACGTACCAACAGCCCAACAAAAAGTATCCGCGCGTTCAATGTTCGTGGCAGTCATCATGGCTGGGATCATTCTCACGGAAGCAGATTTGCCAAATTACACGGCCTAGTTTTCGAGGCTTCGTCAAGAAGCATTGCACAGTTCCTTCCGTAAGCAATCCCGTCACCGCGCCCGCTCGCTCATTCCCACATATTGACATATGGAGCGGCAACTTGAAGCCTTACGAAACATCTTAAAGCAAAGTATGGGGGGTACAGTAGGTGATGGAGGGAATAATGAGGTGAGTACCACGTAGGAGAAGGAAACCAGCATCATGGATCAGGGAGCAATTTCGTGTAGATGATATCAGAGTTGAACTTAAGGAAAAGAAATGGACTTCAGCTGGCATGTAGTGAGACGAACTGACAACACGTGGAGCATGAGGGTAACAGAAGGGATGCCGAGGGACGGGAATAGAAGAGAAAGGCCGTTAAACTCGATGGAGAGAGGAAATAAGGAAATCCAGGGGCAAGGAATAGACTCGGGCAGCACAAGACAGGAGCGAGTGGAGGTTAAGGGGAGAGGCCGTTGTCCTACAATGAACCTAAATAGGCGGTTGTTCACGGTGATGATGAAGGGTAACTAGTTTCCGCAGGACACCCACTTCCTATGTACTTCAAAGATTGTGGCGTACTGTTTCTTAGACAAACACCGCGCGCTCGTGGCGACTTACGAGGTTTAAACAACTTTACCAGGGTCTCTCTCGAATGTCAGGGATTTGGGAATTGCCACCGTAGGCTTCAGACCATCACCCGAAACGCGGCTGCAGACCGAGCCACGTCTTCCCTTTGGAAACAAGGCTACTGAATCTTTACATACCTAGGTGCCCATGCTCTCTCGTTCTTTTCAGTCTTGCTTGGCAACGATGGTCACAGAGAATAATTATTCCAATTACAGCAAACATATCTTTGGCAGTATGTTGAAGTAGGCAAAATAATTCAATATCAATAGAGGAGCACGTGTCAAGATGTGGGAACCTTGTTTCTGCAGTACAGCATTGAACCATGAATGCGGGGGCCTTCCTAACAGCATATTTGCGTGCCGTAAACACTGAAGACCACCTGCACTTACTATGTTTATTTCTTTAGAGTACCTTACCAACAACAATGTAGGCTCAAAGCCCTTTGCAGGTAATTGAGTAAGGAGGTGTTTCCAAATTGAGGTATTGCAAAAAATACAGGACCAACTTGCGAGTAAGAAAACGCGGAGAAGCAAGAATGCACGCAATATGTTCACAATACATGTTTAACAAGGAAGACACACCACATGCATACTCATGCATAAATGTTTGATAAATCTGATGGAGGCAGTCACGAAACAATCGAGTGAAATTGGCAATCGAATGTGTTTGAAACTCAAGACTGAAATTGACGTTATTAAATGGTTTGGTGTCAAGTAAGCGAAGAGCTTGCCGGGTGTCAAATAGTCCAAGGAACCCCTTGGGTTCGTGGCACAGAAAAGTTTAAAGGAACATATTACAATTCCATCTTTCAGTATAATGGAGGCTACCGTCATAGTCACGCTCATGTGAGCTAAAAAATTGTACGACACTTCTTCTTTAATTGGTAGGCTGCCCCTTTTTTGATTTATCCACAAAAAAAGTTGGGCTAGCAAATGAGTACCAAATATTACATAGGCCAACGTTTCCGCCCGCTCACGCTGAAAATGATTACAAGTAAAATTTCGCAGTGGCTTCACGATTCATTTCGAAGAGTAGATAAGTCACATCTCGAAACTTCATAAACTCGATCCACTCGGTAAAACATACCAGCCTCAAAACACGTTGTTCATATCTGAAGAGAACAGGCCTAGGAGGTAACAAATGTATGCGCGCCTAGTAGATGTCAAATTCTTCCATTGTAAAAATGGCTGCTTACCTTTAAAGCTCCTTTCTTGTGGCTACCGTAAAATGAGCGAACGTGCCGTTTCAGTGGAGGTGCAGTTCAAAGTGGGACTGCATTTGATATGTTGGCCTATTTGACCTCCTCGCTTCCTTCTGCTATTCCTGGTTTCCACGCATTTGTTCAACTCAGTGGCCAATGTCCTCTCATGTAGGACACGCGTCGACAGGGGTTTTCATTTATTATAGCTACATCAGAGGCCACCCCGCACGCGCTCAGCTTGCGTGGGTAAAATGTCGCTGAGATTGTGTCACACTCTGTGTCTTTTAATCAAGCTGCAGAATTCTGATGTATTTCACTGAGGCCTGACGGGTGGAGCCTTTTTTGGCAGATGTCTGAATGAATGAATGCTGTCTGCTGTGTCAATGACCATGAGGCGGGTGGTGTTCATGGCATTCTAGATGCTATGGCATTCTAGATACCTCTAGGCCATTGGCTTACGCTGTGCAGTATTTTGGTGACGCACGCACAATTGAACGTTTGTACCGGACGTGATCTGAGTACACACTGCTGCATGGATAGCTGAAGCGTTTTTATAGTTATGATTACTGGAAGTATGCAGTAAAAGATTTTTGTTATATAAATCCTCGGCTCGATTGCCCCCCGGTTCCCTTTCGTTTCCGGCAGATATAATTTATTGGATGATTATTCCTACACGTGTACTAGGCACATTTTCACAGCACGAGAAATGTAACGGAGGATATGACATTCCGATATTCTGATCTCACGAGTGTCTCTGCACGCTTCGTTTTGTTAACGGCAAAAGTATTTGTCACGGCTTTTACATTTCTATGGGCGCTAAAGCTACAATGTTTTATGGCGAAGTGACACTCAGATGGCGAGTAGGCGTTTCTGAAGCCTTTATATAAAAACTGAGCCTTTAATTTTTTTGGTAGATTCTTTTCCTTTGTGGTCCGCGTACACTGTTACGAGCAACTTGCCTTCATCTTCACATCGAGCTCTTAATGTCCAGCTTCATCTTCATATAATGTCTTAGGTATTCCGATGTTTCCTTGAACCTTGCCATTTATGTGAAAAACACAAAGCCCTGCCTTCAAAAAAGTGTACTCTAAAAGAAAAACAATGCTGACACGCATGCTCTCAAGCAAGGTTTAAAAAAAATGTTAAATTAAACAGTAAATGAGCCGTTTTTGTTCGTGAAAATGGGGGCGCACTCGTACACTGATTGATACAGCGATTTTGTATTTTATGTTCCTTTGGCGGCGCCGAAGTACGCCGCGTTATCTGCAAGCAAGAGCGATGGGGATATAACTAATCCCATACAGATCACCGTCATGTGCCGGCGGTGTGCTGCCAGTCACAAGCGGAGAAACGAACAGCTATTCCAGGTTGGGTTAAAGGCATGCTACCATTCGCATTGACTATAAATCGCACTCCTAGCCCGCGTCTGTCCATGAGAGTACGGTGACATAGGACGTGTCCATCTTTCAGCTATTTAAAGGCTTCCCCGGTCCTCCTAGCCTCGCTAAGCCCTATTACATCCCATTTAATGCCCTCTAATTCCTCCAACAGCACCTGCGGACTCGCATCGCTAGATAAAGTTTTCGTGTTAAACGTTGCCCAGTTCGCATTCTAATGGCGGCCTGTCCAGATCCAAGGATTCGTAGCACCCTTCGCTGCATCACAATCCTGACCGGCGCCGTGATCGATTGCTTCGCAGTTGCTGGGCACTGAGGACCGGGGGTCGATTGGAGCAGTCTCGGGAGGTTACAGCTATGCAGCTATTTTTCAGCTATGAAATAGAATCACAGCTGCAACATAGACAAATACTACAGCATTTACGATAGGGTATCCGGTTGTGCCGTTAGCCTTAGTAAGAGGTAAAAGTTCAATGTGGTACACGGCTACGGGCCCACACCCGTCCATGACGACCAGTTAGTCGAACGCTTCTATGAAGATGTGGAATCGTCAATGGCTAAAGGTAAGACAACGTATACCGTAGTTATAGGACGTAGGCAAGAAGCAAGCTGGAGACAAGGCAGTTGGGAAGTATGTTCTGGGATGTGCGAATAACAAAGGGGACCTATTAGTAGAGTTCGAGGAACGGAATAATCTGCGCACCATGAATACCTTCTTCCGGAATCGGGATAGCCAGAAGTGGACGTGGATGAGCCCGAACAAAGAGCATAAAAAATGGAATCGACTTAATATCGTGCGATGACCCTGGTGTCGTGCAGGAAGTGTAAGTGCTCGGAAGGGTCAAGTGTAGTGACCAGAGCATTTTAAGATCTTGAATAAGGTTAGATATGAGGGGGAACCGTTACAAGCTACTAGGAAAATAGCCGATAAAGGACCTTACAGCACCCGGACATTTGAAGAATTCTGTGCAGCAGAACCGGCATTCGTCTCTAACCGTGGAAGCAGCAGAGTTTACGACGCAGGAAGCGAGCGACAATCTTATACTCATTATCACGGAGTGTGCAATAGAAGCAGGAGGTAAGATCGTTAGACAGGGTACCGGTAAACTTTCCAGGACACCAAAGATCTAATTAGGAAACCGCAAAGCATGACAGTCTCCACCTCAGTGTACAGATTAGAAATATCGTAGCTTTAGAAGAAATCAATAGGCATAACACAGCTCACATACGGAATTTTAATATGGAGAGGGGTGAGCACGCTGTAAGGAACGCCTGCAGAGTAAATGGAGTGAATAGGCGTCTAGGAATGGGGAAAAGTCAGATGCATGCACTTAAAGACAACTATGGTAATGTCATCACAAATAGGGATAAAACAGTTATGCTAGGCGAGGATTTCTATAGATATCGGCGCAGTAACCGCAATATCCAGTATAATACAGAACGGGGAAGTAGTTCAGAAAAGCTAGACATCCCACCAGTAACGACAGAAGAAGTAAAGGCCTTGAACGAAATGCAATGTGGAAAATCACCTGGTGAGCATTACACAACAGCAGACCTCTCGAAGGATAGTGGGAAAATAGTCCTAGAAAAGCAGACAAACATGTATATGCAATGCCTAATTACCGCGAGTGTACCGGAATCTTGGAAGAATCCGAACATCATTATAATCTATGAGAAAGGTAATATGAAGGACTTAAAAAATTACAGGCTGATCAGCTTTAGCTTACAAAGTACTTATGACGACACCGCTAACAGACTTTTTGCCACTTTATACTTCTGTCAACCTAAAGAACAAGCAGTGTTTCGTAAACGCTATTCAACAGTAGACACTATTCACATGCGTAATCAGGTGATAGAAAAAGCGACGGGGTATAGTTAACCCCTACAAATGGGGTTCAGAGTTTCTGAGAAAGCATTGGACTCCGTCGAAACTACATCAGTCATTCAGGCATTGAGGAATCAGGGTGTACACTAGCATAAAGTAAGAATACTAGAGGATATCTACAATGGGTTCACAGGTACCAGAGTCCTCTATAAGGAGAGCAGTAAAATATCTATAAGAAAAGGCGTCATACAAGGCGCATAATCTATCCAATTTTATTTGCTGCATGTTTACAAGAGGTATTAAGAACGTTGATTTGGGAAGAGGGGACAGAGAGAGAGAGAATAAATATTTTATTTCTCGAGCAGAGGCTGATGAATGGGTCTCGCCCCGTGGAAGGCATCCCTAGTCTGGGATGCCTTGACTTTGACTGGCTGTCTTTGCTCGGGTCACCAGGCTGAGGTGGGTATCCAGTTTTGGGCTGGCCAGGGAAGCCCTCTACTGCTCGTGGGGGGGGGAGAGTGGGAGTTGGGAATTGTGGGTGAGTTCGGAGTACGTTGGCACTCCCAAAGTATATGGTAGAGGGTGCCAGCCTGGTGACAGTGAGCACAGAGTGAAGGGTGTTGGGTAGGTAAGATGAGGTGGAGGCTGGTGGGATGCGGGTGGGTATTTGTTATGTCGCTGCCAAGCTTCCTCTCTGGAGAGGCGCCTGTGAGGTGGTGGGAGGTGACGGCGAGTTTGCCTGTAATGAGCGAGAATATCCACTCAGTGGGTGGGGGTGATCTTGAGGGGATAAAAATTGGCCAGCGTCAGCAATGGCTCGTTGTATCAGATCGCGAGCCGCGGCGTGAGCCGCTTCATTGCCTGGGATGGCGGCGTGTCCACTGGCCCAGACGAGTCGGATGTCAGGGATCCTTGATTATTCATCAGCGCATCACATCCTCCAAAACTGGGAAGAGGTGGGCGTAAGGTTTATCGGGGAATACCTTAGTTACCTCAGATTTGCTGATGACGTTGCCCTGCTAAGCAACTCCTTGGACGAATTGCAGATCAAGATTACTGCACTGGACAAGCAGAGTAGCATCGTGAGCCTGCAAATAATATGCAGAAAACTAACCTTATGCCCAATAGCTTCAGCGAAAACAGCGGTTTGAGATAGGTGGCGAGGCAGTGGAAGTGCTAAGTGAATATATCTACTTAGGCCAAGCAGTGACCCCGGATCTCAACCATGAGGAAGAGATAATAAAAATAAGAATAGGGAGGAGTTCATTCGTCAGGCATACTCACATAATGAACGGCAGCCTACCATTGTTCCTTAAGACGAAACTTTATAACACCTGCATCTCACCGGTACTCACTTACGGGGCAGAAACTTGGACGCTTCCTAAAAGAGTTGAAATTGAATTGAGGACGACTAAGTGAGCAATGGAACAGAAGATGTTAGGTGTAACCTTGAGGGACCAAAAAAGAGCGTAGTGGCTCCGGGAACAAACACGTATTAAGGACGTAGTAGAAATTAGGAAGAAAAAATGGCCGTGGGCAGGACATCTAATGCGAAGGCAAGATAACGGTTGGTCATTAAGAGCAACAGACTGAATCCCTAGAGAAGGCAAGTGTGGCAGGAGGCAGCGGAAAGTTAGGCGGGGAGATGAGATCAAGAAGTTAGCCCGCATGAATTGGCGGCAGTTTGCGCAAGACCGGAATAATTGAAGATCAATGACCAGGGCCTTTGCTCTGCAGTGGTTGTTCTTCTTTATAATGATGATGATGACTGTTCGCATGTGTCAAAACTCATATCAATTTGGATGTCGTAACATTGGGAACCTATGTATGCTGCAATGGACCCTAGGAACCAAAATGTATCATCCCCGCGACACCAGCGGTAATGGTGAATCCTCGGATGCTGGTACGCATGCCTTTTCCACCACAACTTGCTTCTCGCTCCGCTTAACTACACAGTATCGCAACTGTGGTTCCTTAAAGAATACGGGAGTTTTCCAGTGAGCTACGTGACGCCGCTGAAGGACCGAATCAACCATTCCCTGTCATCACTGCGTAGTAAGGTCGGGGTGCGGATGCCTGACATTCAAACCGACCCATCGACCAGAAACATGCAGGGCACAGAATGGTTCCACTTCATTTAGGCCGAGGAGATACGTGCTTATCTAGCCGGTGGTGTGCGAGAAGAAATTCAATAAAACAAACGTCATTGCATCACCATGTCAATTACGAGAGTGGACGGGAGGAGCTTGAGATGTAGGACGGCGAGAAAGAAGGAGCACTGTTTTGCCGCATGAGCCGCGAAGTGCGTCGTGTTTTGATGGCGTTTGCATTAAAAACTGATATGGTGGAATAGAAATGCGCCCAAAAGATTTCCTCTTCCTGTTTCATTTCTTCGTGGTACTGGTGGAAAGCACACTAACACTTTTTGCTTCGTGTTGGTGTAGTGTGAAAAATGCATATAGCCTGTGTTTGTAGGTTTGTTTGGGGGAAATCTAGACATGGGGTTTTGGACATTCCTATCGTAGCAATTGCAACTAAAATAGCTTGTCATATACACGGGCTAAATACGTATTGACAGATTTATAAAAGCAGGCAAGTTATCTAACTTCTTGGGGAAGTATTGCCCAATTACGATTTGACATTGTGAAAACTCTGAGAAACACATAGTAGACATTCATACGGTTCAGAAGAAACCTTTTCCATATGTGATCGGAGGTGGAATGAACTAAAAAAGTACACCATCTTACCGTAGGGGAACCCTGAGTAGTATGCGAAGAAGTCATGGGGTCGACTGAAGTTCCCATTAGTTTTCACTGCGTCATTTCCGTTGACGTTTAGCTTCGCGTGCCTTAGCTGTATCAGTAGCTTCTTGGCGTAGTTTGAATGAGTGAAGGACATAAGGCGCGTTCGTAGCACTTGCTCCCGTCTCGGTTTGTGGTGCAACTTGGGAAGAGCGCCACGTAGCTCCCGTTGCGGCCAGAGAGTCGTGGGATCGAAACCGGGCACCGCCTAACTAATTCTTTTTATAGTGAAATGCGCTGACGTCAGCCCGAACGTTGACGGGGCTAAAGAGACGCGCATGCGCAGTAGAGTGCGGACGGCGGACAACGGCAACGACAACCAGGGAGGGAGGGACACAGCCCCGAGCACGAGATGCTTCGCATCTAAAAAATCTGACAAAATTACTTGTTCTCTTTTGAGTCCCAACGAAGGGTAATTTTAGGGGAATTTGCAGCATGGCAGGAATGTACCGAACACTTCCAAGGCTATGAGATGAGCAGTTTTTGTGAGTATTAATATTGCCGTTTAACCGGATTCTTCAGTTGGGGTGTACTTTCAGAAAGTCTCCCTCGCCTTTTCACTCCTCTCAGTGCAAAATGTTTAGTTTTTGCGCTGTTGCATGCGCCATATTAGTGAGCTAAACTAGATTCAATATTTTGAAGGGCAGAACGAATAAGCAGTAATCTGAAAAAAAAAAAACACCCAGCTTACTCAAAAACCCACACACTTCCCGTTATAGTTCGTCTAACTGAAACTGTGAAACTTCTTTTTAAACATTTGCACCTCCTACTCGGACCGGCAAAAACCAGTTGCTTATTAGAGGCGGCTAAGAGACAATGAGGACTTTGCGAATACACAATATGCTTTGTTTGCTGCTTTATGGGTGAAATGTCAAAGCCCCTGCGTTAGCGAGCCGCTGCTCAATGACACAAGGGAACTCCCGAGATTCCAGTTCTCTAGTTCCAGCAATATTTGGATGTGGGTTGATGAATCAGTCGGTTGATTGAAAACGCCTTTTAGGGGCGAAGCTCCTTTTGCTCGGGTCCTGTCCCGTCCCTCGTTGCTGCTGTATCCTGCACATTAATGATGATTGTGGCAGGATCCCCCTAGGGACTGGCCAACCAAAGATTGCTCGAAGAGGTCAAAACGTTCAACGCGTTCGTTGCCACCGAACAAGAAGGAGAGGAAGAAGAAGAGGTTGTCGTTCGTCGCCTGCGAGCTCAAGACACGTACCGGGGCTACGCGACACAAGACGGTCTGCAAAAGGTGAGGGCCAAGGTGGCTAAAATATCCCACACCAAATTTTTCAACTTCCCCATGGAGATTGGCATCGTCCCAAACAAGCCCTAGATAATCACAACAAACACCGACGTCGTCGACGGGCTTGTCAACGGAGCGATGGTAAGCCTGACGTGTCGTGTCTTCATATGATGTGCGGGCGAATGTTTCACGGTTTTACCGATAAGCATTTTAGCTTCGCCCCTCTCATCATCATTCACTTCGTGGAGATGGCGGGATTTTTTTTATAGCTGAAGGTGACGTAGTGATGTGGACGAACTTGAGATCTTCTCAATACGCGTACGGACGTGTTGACAACATTGTGGTTATGAATCTTATCCAAGGGATACACTTCTTGGGAAGTTTACGAGGACACTTACGCTGAACCCAAAGGCTAGCGCCGGCTACGACGATCTTTCATAGCGGACGGTGATTTCGTTAGCAATGCGCGGCTTTTAACGTGCGCACCTTAGGACCTGACATTTTTGGCGATGGTCCGCCTTAAAATGCACTGTTGGTCTTCACTACTTTCAACAAGCGAAAATCGAAAATTGCTTCTCGTGCGAACCTCTCGCTGGCTGTGTTTATAACAAGCTTTTTTATTTCGGGCGCACCAATAAACTAGATGTGTGCGCTTGCCTTGTGTGAGCCACGTTTCTTGAACTTGATTTTTTGATTGATTGTGGGGTTTAACACGTCGACGCTACACAGGCAATGAGGCGCGCCGCAGTGCAGGGCTCCGGAATATTTTTGACCACTTAGGGACATATAAAGTGCCCCGAAATCTCGAACACACGGACGTTTTCGCTATTCGCCTCCATCAGAAAAGCAGCCACCACTGCCGGGAATCGAATTCGCGTTCTTGGGCTAAGCAGCATAACGTCATAACCACTGAGCCACGAAGGTGGGTCACGTTTTAGAATTACAGCATTGTAATATTTTGGGTTCAGTTGATAGTATTTAGTTAGTAAAAGTGAACAGAAAGGTAAGAAAAAGTGAATATTCAGTCGCATGGCGGTATTCGGTTAAAACAAACGCCGACAACTCATCGCTGGCTAATACGAAAAAAAATTGTTCTCATCCGTGTATTAGAGTAAATGTGGCTGGGCATAAGTTGCAGTCAATGGTTTGGTTTTCCAAGAGCTTTAGCTGTCTTTCGCCACAATATGAAGCATACAAAATGAATCATAAAAAAGGCGGAGTTGAGAGAGGCCAACGTTGAAGTCGCGGACATTTCTGGATGTTTATAATATGGTTGTACGGCTGCATGAAGTTGCAGAACAAGGATTTTGTAGCTGCTATATTTTGTATATAAAGAATCGTGATTGTAAGAACTGCCATGATTTTTATTTTGTCTCCGCTAAGCACACATGCTCCGAGCTGACGACGCTATCACCTTGGCGTGAAAAAATGAGGCGTGTATGGCAGCAAGGGCGGCGTGACGCAAAAAAAAAATGCACTTGAAGTTGTTTTTTTAGATATGTTTCATTTATTCCCCCCTCTCTCTCCCTGAGTTTTATACTTGGAAAGGAACAAAACTTCCTACGTTAGGAAGAATCACTTGAGGTCATCAAACTACTGCAAACCACCCCTTTTCACTGATGTCGAGCGAAAACACACCAGGGGCACGATGTTCCGAGCGCCGACAGTTAATCCTTGTATGTAGAAAGCTGTATATACGGGGCACATCACAGAAGACAAACAAACCGTCAAGTAGTTTTCTCGCGAAAAATCACTCCGAATAAAGGGGACTTGTCCAGTATGCTGTTTACATAGCAGAAAATAAATACAGGAATAATAGATACAGGAAAACCACCTATTTTTAAAATAAATCAATTCGGCGTTGCTCGGATGCGCGTCATGAGCAGGGTATTTATTGGGTCCAATACCACGGTTTTAACGTTTACAAAAAGTTTTAGAAGCTAATTGAAGAGAAAAACATGGAAAGCCACATCAACTGCTGTAGTTCTTGCATAAAAAAACGGCGTAAATGCTCATCTTCATCGCATCATCATCATCATCGTCGTCGTCGTTGTCGTCGTCGTCTTCTTCTCCTTCTTCTTCTTCTTCTTATTCTTCTTCGTCTTCCCTCCTTCTTTTTCTTGTTCTTCTTCTTCTTCTTCGTCTTTCTTCCTTCTTTTCCTTCTTCTTCTTCTTCTTCTTCTCCTTCTTCCTTCTTTTTCTTCTTCTTCTTCTTCTCCTTCTTCTTCGTCTTCTTCTTCTTCTTCTTCTTCTTCTTCTTCTTCTTCTTCTTCTTCTTCTTCTTCTTCTTCTTCTTCTTCTTCTTCTTCTTCTTCTTCTTCTTCTTCTTCTTTATTTTAACGTGCGCCCCAACACAGGGCACACTAAGAAACATGTGATCGTGTGATGTGGTCGAGTGAGTGCGCCAGGAAACACAAAATTGCGACGAAGTAGAACAAACAACCAACAAGACGTGATCGTTGTTCTAGCCAGCTAAAAAGCATCGGGGGAAGCTGTCGGGACAATTTTTTTCGTTTACATACTTTAAACCATATGGTTTGCTGAACATAACTACGAGTAAAGCCGTTGTTCGGCTGTCGTTCGTGTCTTCGAAAAGCACCCTGAAGTACTGATGTCAAACTGCGGAAGGTATATTTGCGGTCCTTTAATGGCGGTACTACAGTGCACGTGCGCAGATCTCGTAAAACTTCGTTTACGCAGGAGCAACGCCCGTCGCACGGTGGATATGAAAGAGCCAAGTTTAACTCCAGCCTAGTTGAGGCCCACTTAAACAAACAATTCAAAGAACACAAGGACGTCCAGCTGCTGGTAGCCATCTCGTCACTGTTCCCCTCTCACTAGTTGCACATTCACTCATGCACGCTGTTCAGGACGAGATGTGTGAAATGACATTGACTCCTTCTCTCGCAGTTTATTTCCGTTTCTCTGACATTTTCTACCTTGTATGATTATGATTTGAACGGAAAGTCTGTACTGTGACAAATGTGTTTTTACCGAAACTACCAGTTTTCAAAGAACCCTTGTCAAATGACAGGATTGCTCTTAAGTTAGCCGTTTGACCTCCAAATAAAAGTAAATTTTTTTAGTTTTCAAATAGCGCTAAAAATGCTAGTTTTGCTTAACTAGATCAGAAGAGGGAGATATTCGCATTCGGAATACTTAGAGGGATGATAATATAGGTCCCGTAAATAAAGAGTAAGGAAATGAAACACCGGTGGCCTTCGTCGCTTTTTTTTGGTGTTGCCTTGATACCCACACAGTGCTTCTCCCCTAACTAACTAGAAGGAGTCCAGACAGAACGTAACCGCAAAATTTCAAAGCGTAAAATATTAACAACTCGCGTCTGATGAAACCCGACCGGCTGGCTCCAACATAGTTCGGATAGCACAACGCAGGAAGTGATAACAATAAACTAACGCGGTTCGGTACGGTGGACTGCACTGGCGAGGCAGCGCAAAAGACCAATACACGAGGCAGGAAGCAGCCATGAGGGCACAGAACTCGCATGCGACCTTACTGAAAGGTATAGATATCGATAGGAACATCGCATATGCCTAGATGATCTCACAACTACGATGTTCCACAAAAAGCCTACTCAAATCAGCGCACAAAGCCTCAACGTCAAAATTGATTGCAACATATACAGCGATTCCATAGAAAATTCAGTGGTACGTATGGCTCTGGAGAAAGCACTTACCCACGGAATTCCTCATTCTTCATGCGTTAAGCCTTTATCAACTACACGTTCTACTTACAGACTTGAATGGAAACGTTTGTAGCCTTTTGTAGCACGTAGTATCAACAATGGCCTGTAATGTATGAGTACACACTGTTTTCCTGGAACTGCTTATATCCGAATACTCTAATACGTAAAGAACCACTGGTGTGATAAGTGTAAACATGCTGTCCAAAAATTTCATTCTATTGCCAAACTCATTTTTCAAGGCGCTATCTTCAATCTCCGGTCAACAAGAATACAATCTTTCTCATAGCAGTGTAGCCTCTGTCAACTACAATATTTTTTCGGTGGTTTTGTCTGCTATTTAAAGGGTGAGAGGCTGCCCTCAACAGATCTGTATATTTTAGAAAGTTCATAGAAAAATACACAAAACATGATAAACAAAATACACAGAACGCAAGGAAAGTTGTATTCCGCGTTTGAGCAGGGGTTGCAGTCAATTTCTTGGATTTCGTGCGATCTATACTTTCCTGCATGTGCACGCCCCAGTAGCTTACAGACTAGTGAGTGAGATGTACAGAGAGGGCCGGCTGGTGCAAAAGCACTGCTATTGTTCTCCTTGTGTGGTGTGGTAAAAAGTACTCGCTAGATGGTAATCTGATAGCGTTGTTGACTACCCGCCATATTGAAGACTAAGAAAGGTACACACAGGACTCTCCCTAGTTAGTATTACTTTTGTATTTTTGTCCTTGTCTTGCTTTAACTGGTGAAATATATTTGAGTAAGGAAAACTCTGCCATGTTCAATTCATAACTAATAGCGTAATTCTGCCGCGAAATATATGGTACAAACATCGTGCTCACGTGTTCCCAACATTAACCCCGCCCTATGCATGTCTTCGTTTTGATGGAAGAGCATTTTCTCTCCGTAAAATTGTTGCGCCTTACATGGTGGCGTGGGAGAGGGGGCATCTTGGTTTGTGGATACGGGCGGTTTGTGTAACTTACTGGTTTTGTAGCTTGAGGCCCTTGGCTAACACGATGTTTGCGACGCGTTACGGCCTTTTTTGCCGACTTGGACAAGTTATGCGGGAATATTTTGGAGTAACAAGATGTTACTCCAGCTAATGGACACATATTCTGAATCAAAAAGCTCGACAAAATAAACCAGAAATGACCTGAGGATTTGTGCTTCTGTTCTGTTTTTTTATTACTTGATGTTTCCCGCTGCACGAACTACGTCATCAGATATCTTAATATTGCAATTGGGTCGCTGGGACTCGTTGTTTTGTGCATGTAATGGTTCAGTACGCATGCTCCTAAGATCTGCGTCGCGTAGACATAATATCTCCTGGAGAGCGTATGTACAACTACGTGCGTAACTTCCTAACATCTCGTACAGCATTCCTTCAAGTAGGGGACCTTAAATCTGATAGACTAACTCTTCCTTCAATACGGACTCCACAAGGGGCCGTTTTATCGCCTCTATTATTCAATTTGGCTCTCCTCAAAGCCCAAAGAAACCTGAGACAATTCCGCGCCTTCACTTTAGCCTACATGCGGACGATATTACGCTCTGGGTCGCGGTCGCTGGTGGTAGCGATGCACTCTTTGAAGAAACATTACAGCAGGGTGCACGTCTCGTGAATGAGGAAGCACATTTGGCGGTTCTGGAGTGCTCTCCCGCAATATCGGAGATTCTCCTCTTACCAGCCAAATCGACCTCTCAAAATTCTCCTGACATCAAAATTTACCTGAGTGAACATTTGATCCCAGAGGGGCGCACCCTCAAGGTCATCGGTGTCGTCATTCAGCATAATCGTAGTAACAATAAATATATCTTTGCAGTTAAGCTCGCATGTTAATCAAACAATTGGACTCATCTGATAAATTACCGGACGCCACCATGGTCTTAAGGAGACGGAGAGAATCAGGCTTATCCAGGCCTTCATCATCAGTCGTGTAACATATTCTCTCCCATACTTGTGCGTATCGAACGCAGAAATGACCAAAATTAACTGTCTTATCAGAAAGGCCTACAAAGCTGCGCTACAAAGTCCTCTGAGTACATCCACTGCCAGATTTGAGCGCCTCGGGGTTCATAATAATGCCCAAGAATTGGTCGAGGCGCATCATACCAATCAGCTCCGTCGTCTCTCAACTACTCCCACTGGCGAACATTTACTGATGCGTCTTGGTATCGGGGCCCTAGTCTGTTCTGAATTAGCTATCCCCATCTCGCGGCCTATCCGTGACTGCCTCCGTGTCCGTCCAATTCCGAGGAACATGCACCCCACCTACAACACAGGTAGAAGGGAGCAACGGGCGCGGAGGCTCACCAAGAAACTCCCCATTAAACCCGACATATTGATGCGGCAGAGTACCGCCACCTCGATACATTTGCCCTCGCAGTTCTTAATAGCCAAATGACCCCCCTGTTAACTCCCTAACTGTTCGCACCACTATCCCAGCAGCGGCAGAGGAGGCGGCAATAGCGCTCGCACTAACGACTCGGCCGTCACCCACAATTATGATCACGGATTCGAAAGGGGTCATTCAAAACTACGCCCGTGGGTACATAACACCCATGGCGTCCACAATTCTCCTTCAAAATCCCCCCACCTCCCTGGTAGACATCGTCTGGACCCCGGCGCACACCGGCTTGGGGGGAAATGAGGCAGCACACAACGCAGCACGAGGACTTACTATCCGTGCAGGTGCCAGCCCCGTTCCCTACCACGGCGCCAGGTCAGCCAGCCAAGGATCACTTACCATGATATCACTGCGCATTACCGCCTCGCTCGCCGTCAATACCCCCCTGCCCACCCTGAGCTGACCAACGATCAAGAGCGCTTATGACGACTCCTGCAGACACAATCTTTGGCCTGCCGAGCACTTCTGCACCGAATCCGCCCCTCGCAATTCCCCTCGCCAACTGCCCACTCGGCGGGGACCTAGCCACGTTGGTTCACTCCATGTGGGCCTGTCCTCAAGACCCCTTCCCACCCGTAGTTAATGAAGAGCAGTAAGAGGGAGCACTGGGCAGCTCGGACCCAGAGGTCAAGATACTTCTTGTCATCCGTGCTGCCAATGTCGCTGCCGGCCTGAAACCGGCTGCCATGCCGCTTCCGGAAGCCAGCCTAAGGCTCAATAAAGTGATTCCTCGATCTCCTCTTAAGATCTACACTTTCGAGATCCGGCAGCGTACCCCTACCCTGCTAAAAAGTAAACCAGCTCAAACAATTACCAATCCGAAAAAACCAACTATTGCCGGCAAGCTTTCGCAGCATAAGCTTGATTATGAGCGAAATTCCTCAGCGGCTTCAGGAGCGGCAGGTGCTGGGACGCTCACTGCCTACCATCCGGTACATTGACCTCGCTCTCTATACAGGTGAGCGTTCACATTCAACTCCAGCTACGGGCGTCGTACCGAAAGAGCAACACCCTCCCCTTTCAGGCTGAAAAAGAGCATTTGCTCTGGATGCCTCCTGAAGAACGGATAAACACGTGTCCGGGGCAATGGTGGCTCCTCCTCACCCGACGATTTATGTCGCTGGGATACAAATATGTGTTCTTTTCGTGGCGCCCCATTCATGGAGACCCAGGCACTACTCCTTATTGCGGACGGCAGTGCGCCACGTAGTCAGCAGCTATGCCGCAACCAGCAAAGCTACCGTCATTCGTGTTTGTGACCCACTTGAACATTTGTTGATACCACTGAACTTGGCCAATAAAGCACGGTAATCTAATAAAGGGCATACGTGCGTCGTGTCCGTTGCATGATGTTAAGGTTTGTTTTGGTACATAGGACTACCGATGCATGTTTATTGTTTCGCAAAAGGCAAATGGTTCACGAGGAGGTTTAGAAAGCTGTGCCCCATATAACACTTAGACGTAAAATACACACCTTGAATACGTGCAACAAATCGCTCCCTCCAGTTGTAATTATACCATACTCTTTTATAAATTGCGTACGCTGGCTCAACAGAAAAAAAACAGAGTTTGATATTTTATTGCATGAGCACTCTGCACTGAAGAAAAAAGTGACACCTAAATGCACCGTTGTTGTGTGTGGGTTTCTTCGCGTACAAGTGCAAAAGCAATACGCGCACAAATTAGCTTGGTATGTGGACATCAAGAAGTGAAACAGACGCACCTTGGGCGTCCTTTTGGATAATAATTATTTTAACATGCCAACCGACAAATCGCCCTTAGTTTCCCTCAGACTTTTTTTTCGTCGTCTCCAGATGGCCGTAATCAAGGCAGCAGCGCCGAAATTTGGGAAAGTATACTGAGGTTTTCCCAAGCCATCCAAAGCCTATGCAAAAACGCCAAATACATAAATACCCAGTGAACAGACGAACAAGTGGAAAACACAACAGCAACAAAATTTATGTAGACAAGCTCATCATGAAAGTCAGCATCAAAGCCCAGCCGAAAATACCGCAACATAAGGAATGAAAAAGGGTTTGCATGGTTGCTGTGACGCACGACTGAAAGAAAAGAAGATGGACAACCACTGGCGTAGCGCAAGATACAAAGAAATAAAAATATGATGCCAGCAAAAGTGGCATAAACAGAGTTAGGACATCACCGCTATGAAGTTACTGGTTGCGTTCAATATTTCTCAGATTCAGAAGGAAAATCGCATGCAAATACATCTTGTCGTGAATACACTTCATCACGAGCAGTTGACAGCTGCTTTCTAAGAAAACGACTCACGAGCTAACGATTGCAATCGCTCAAAACTCATGAATATCGCATGTGCATGTGTCACCTATAGCACCGTTAGATCACTGAAATTTCACTGGTACTAGGATCTGCTATAAATCAGCTGTTCCATACCCGCACTAAGTTACTGTACAGATGGCACTCAGCAAAACATACTTTAAAACGTCACAAAGCGCATGCTAATAATTATGCCTGCCGAAATGAAACTTCGGCGAATATGTATAGGCTGGCCACGAAGGCAAAGTACGTTTGTGCTAAGTGAGAACGAATGTCCACCCAAAATCTCGCTCTTTGGCGGCGCAAGAAACGTTTGCCGTAATTTCTTGAATTACGACATACAAAAAAATTGCAATCTATTGGCGTTTTTGAGGTTGAGATGACCGATTATCTTGAACAAACAGTCTACGAAGTCGGTTAGCCAGGCAACTGCAACTGACGAAAGGGCTTTAGATGAATTAGTCTTGAAGAATACACCAGTAGCTATTTTCGAAGTATGATGGTTATGTCAACTGAAAATGAAGCGACAATAAAAAGTCAAAAAGCTTGCGTAGATGTGGGTTGAAAAAATATCGCAGTAATATATGGGAATACACCAAATTCGCCCGTGCAAAAATAAAATTTCGTGTCGTATTTCTCTTTTCGCGCATTTATTCTCATTACAAGAAACTTGCTTTATCTTTGTAACTTTAGCCTAAAACACACGGCCATCACTTGGCCCTCTATGATTATGGATTGATTTGCGGCAACGCTACGAAGGTTTTTATTTTAGTTTTAGGTCTAATCTAGGTCTAACCAGTCCCATCATATATATCTCGAACTTTATATCAGCCACGTATTGTTTTTCTGTCACATTAACCCTTCGGCTAAATGAGGCAGCTCAAGCGGCATCCCACGCGTACAGAGGTACAGTCGATGTTCACTCCAAGCGTAAAAATGAACCGCTCTTTTATACAGAGTACATAGGCAACTTGGCGCACTACAGGCATAGCAGACGAAAATTACCGTCACTTTTTCCTGTGCCATCCAGTGTAAAAGCCACCACTCTTGAGAAATTGCAAGCGAATGCCTATCCACACGGAACTCTCCTTCATGCTTTCTAATCAAGTTGTTATTCTTCCCTTTGGTGTTTCGGTCCCACGCATGGCACTCTATGCCATAAGGTATGGCTGTACCACCGAACCCCTAACGTACGCCCTGCTTCCTCCTCCTCCTATGAGCAGTGGACGACTCGTCTGGCCGACTAAGCCGACTCGGAAGGCGATAAAGAGGCTTGCGTTACTGAGGGGGTTGATTGCGTAACTCGCTGCAAGAGATTTGCAAAGGGTTCAGGCGCGATTTTTAAAGAAACCGTCGATTGCCTCCATGACAGTGGACTTGTGCTGCTGCAGTCCGACAAAACCGGAGAATTCGCCGTTCTTGAAGAATCGCAGTATCAAGAGAAGGCAGAAGCAGCCACTACCAAGTTCTTACAGCGAGAGGAGGGCGTTATGGAAAAACACCTGAAAACGATGCGAACGTCCGCCGAAAAGTTGGGCAACGAGTTGCGTCTAGACCATCTGGCCAAAGCAATCAAGGGCAGCACGCACGTCAAGTGTCGCCCTTTCTTCACGCTGAAGACCCACAAGGAGGGTAAACCTTTTAGGCCAATAGTAGATTGCAAAGGTACTTGGCAGGGGAATGCTGCTACTTTCCTTCAAAGGCACTTAAAAGTTGCCAATTGATGATCCCCTCTTGATGAGAAGCTCTGATGAAGTTGTGGCCTACCTAAAAAACAGCCCCTGTATGAACTGGTTCTCAGTTGACGTGCAAGACCTATTCTACAGCGTACCCCAAGACAAAGTTTTGTTAGCGCTGGAGCAAAGTATTGACGTTTATGGGAATGTGCGATTCCAAAACAAAGTGGGCCTTTCCTCCACGACCTTGTTGTGTCTACTGAAATTATATTTATACTCGTTGTACATTTGTCACCAAGGGTCTCTTTTCTCGACAAAGAATGGGGCGCCAATTGGCTCTTGCATCGCGCCAGTGCTTTGTGTCCTATGCCTTGCGCGTGGCGGCAGAGACCTGTAGGATTCTTTGTAGGCATTCCAGGTGTATAAGTGTTTTCGTTATGTTGACGAGAATTTCTAGTGTGAGGTCAACTCGAGGTCCACTAGAGTTGACCTCACACTAGAAATTCTCGTCAACATAACAAAAATTCTCGAGGGCAACTAATCATTGACCTCGAGAAGTTGATATATCCGCTCTAGTTACGCACTTTCTGCTTCAACCGTTACCAATGAGTTGCTTGGTTTCTTAGTGAGAGTCTTATGTGAGAGCCCCAGTCTTATGTCTTGGTTCTGTTTATATTACTGCGTTTGCACACATTATCCTAGATGCGGCGCAGAGGAACAGGACGTCGCGATGAAACTTCTATTGGTGGATACCGGGAATCTTTTGCTAACAGTTTGTATCGACACAATACTTTTGTGTTTGGCTTTCTTCCTCTTTTAACAGTTTCGCATGCTTCTATTTTTTAAGTTCAGCCTTTTCGGTTTTTTGCCATTCTGTGAGGCCTGGTATTATATTTAAGATGCATTTGAACATTGTACTTAATACTCTTAAATTCACTAAGAATAAAGCATATTTAACTTTATTTTATCTTTCTCCTCAACTTTTGGGCAATCTACTTCGCGCTTCAATTCTTCGGATCGGATAGTACTAGTATTAGTAGTAGTAGAAAAGGATTATTGGGACAAAAGAAAAAGGGAACAGCGTGTTTGTGAAGCGTCCGTAGTCTAGGAGGCCTCTTTACAGGACTGTCTCGATGACCCGAGAAACCAAGACCCTCTGGAGGGCCGCGTGTGGGTTGGTCAGCTGTCTCATACTTCTCCGGGGTGTGAAAGGGAGGGGGTTAGGTGAGTGGGGACAAAAGATAGAAATATGCGTTATACCAGAGTCCCTCAATACTTTTCTGGTCATAAAACTCCGCTGTAACGCCATGGGAGAGCTTCATATCCTGCTCGAGGAGGCCGCAACGCGGGTCTGGCGTTGATCGAAAGGCTGCCGGGGAAGTGGGCGAAGAGCATTCGGCAGAGACGGGACGCTCGCCGCGGTATTAGCAGTACGCATTCTTTTTAATTGTCGTGGGCCGCTAAAATGGTCGTGGCATTTTGTGAGCGGCGAAAAATTTCGTGTACACGGTCATGCTGCTACTGCGTTCCAGCCTGCCGATCTGGCTAGAGAGGAGACGGCAACAAAGCGTCGCCATTACGCACCCCTTTTGATTCCGAGCTGCGCGCGAGATAGAAGTGTACCGTTTCCCGAAAAGAGATAGTGAATTGAGCTTTGATTTACTGGACGTCCGCGTATGTAAAAAATGTTGTTAGTCAGCGCCGTGGTCCTGTGTCCTTTCTTGTCCTGTCTTTTTAGCGCTGTTTTTTTTTTTCTTCACTCGTAATCATGAACCAACCAGCCCAAATGCGTACCTTATTGCAGTAAAAAATGTTTTCACACCGGCTTTGCGAATGCGTCGCGAATGGTAATACAGCGAGCCAATGTGTATGCCGACATTGCAGATAGCATAATTCCCGGCAACTGAACCACTTCTGCAATTGTAGGATGCACGTTGCATTTTGTGCGCACAACAGCTGAAAATACCAACTTGTGTTCAAGTCATTCCTCGATTTTTTGCTAGCAAAAAGAAAAATTCTTCGAGGACAGCGGTTCGCTCATAACTCCCAGCGAATGGAAGTGAAGCCGGGCCAGTGAGAGCTGCTGTGGAAATTTCCTTTTTATGGGCATTGTCTCATCTTTGTTTTCTTTTCGTTGTGGAGAGGGGTTGCTTTGTCATCAGTGACATTGCCGGAATTTAAACGGAGCCCTTAAAACCACTGCGTTTTAGTCTTGGGGATATTTTTTTTTCTTTTTATTACCCAGACGATCTTTGTTTCTGGGGATAATAGGCCAGAAATAACTTCGCTAAATAAAAGGCCTCGTCACCATATGCCTCTAACTATGCCAATTATGGTAATATCATATGTAAAACAAATATGTATAAATGAATACATATATGTCGCTGTGAATGCGTTTCTGTCAACGAAACGCCTAATGAGCAACGTACAAAGCCGAGAATTATGCTAACTCCTCAACAAATGCTCCAACTGCCTATCCCATTCTTAACTTGAATTCAACAATCAACTTGTTTCCATCAGAAACCAGAGACACTAGGGAAGCTTTGTTTTATAGTGTTCAATAATGGCAATTGACTTTCAGCGTTTTGAGAAAACGCACTATTACACTGCAGTGCACCTGAATGATGCTTTATAGGAAAGCATTGTATAAGCTTAGTCGGAAAGAATCTGGAAAGAAATAATTGTCCGCCCCTGCAAACTTTTTCTTTACACCGCGTCGATATGTCTCCCTTGCTTTTCGCACGGATTTCAGTCCAAGCAGGTGCCAAAAATCATTTCGGAATGTCACTATATCCGCCTTATTGCGGGTTAAACGAAAATGTGGCGAACCTGGGCGCCTACGGCATGCAAGCACAGAGCTTCACTGCCAAGCCATTTAGGCTTTTGTTTCTCGTGATTTTATTCTAGGAGCTAACAGCGCCGCTTCCACAGATACAAAGGCCGTGCTGGGAAATCAATTTTTACGGTCGAGAGCGGCAGCTGGGCAGGGCTATTTAGAGCGGTGTCAAATGACAGAAAAGGATTTACACCATCTCGGAATCCAACTACCCCTCAAGTCAGGGGACCTGTGAGAAATTATTCAGAATCAAACCTATACATCAGTCCACAGTTTTGAGCCCGCGTTCTACTCATACGGATACCCTGTAAGGGTTGCCATTATATGACTTTCCTGCCGGCTTCGTTTTGCAGCAGCAACTGAGGGCACAATTACCAACAACAGGTATCTATCGACAAAGTTCCGTCAAAGGCGGGAGCAGGATGTGGCGTGGCGCCGCCGGCTGCCCTCCGATCTGCGAAGGCGCCCCTAGTGGTAGCCTTTGTCCCCAAACAAAACTTGGGCCGGAGGTTCATGACCAAAAACGGATTGATGGACTCTGGTTATACTGTCGGTTTTTGGCTCCCCTAACTCGAAGTTCGTCGAAGTACTTAGGCTGCATATTCTAAATTTTAGCGGCACGTTCGCCCACCTGCGCCTCTCCTACTTTGGCATTGCAGTCGGCAGTCGTACGGGATTTGAGCTTACTAGAATTGGAATACGAAAAAATGTTGGTGTCTCAAAATGTCGTCGGCATCTCAATACCGTAGCCACTGAGTTATCAAACCATGATGATTGCCCAAACAGATGAAGCGTATGAAGCATACCCTATTGCAAATGTGGACTTGATAGAAGTCGTCAAACATCATCCTAGGGAATTATTGTAATGGCATTTACCATGGCATGACGGCAAGTAATGTCATGCTGGCGCGCTGGCAAGGCAGTGAATGTCGGCATGCTGGTAGACGACGGCATGTAGGTTGATGGCGGCATGGTGATAACGGTAGCATCGCAAATCTCAGGTTGGATGACGGTATGACGGCAGATATACAAGAATTTGCACAAAAATGATGATGACATGAACAGATAAGGTGCTACGCAATGCTAACTTTAAACTTATTTTATTGCTTGAGGGAAAATTTATATTACAACATTTGCAGCAAATAAAGACGCGTTTTGCTCCGTCCATTCGTGTCGTGACCATTTTCTGCTATCATGCAGCAACACTCAGGAAATTAACTAAGCATTTATTTTATAGGAGTTGTTTAAAGGTATGTAGTTAAGTTATTGAAATTATAACACCAAACAAACTTGTTTTAAACTTTGACTATATAGTAGTAAAATGGATATCAAATGTGATGACTATCTCCAAACAAAGGGGCAACAGAAAAACAATAATTTCGTTACACTCGAAAGCTTGCAGAATACAGATCAATACAATACATATTTGCTCAATACAGATCAACTCAATACAAACTTATACTTACAATGCACACACTTTCTTACACGCGCTGATGCGGTGATTCCGATGTGGTCGCTTGCATCTGACCGATTAGCTTGCTGCCGTTCTTCGCCATAAAAATCGAAAATCAGAAAAAAAACAATTTCCACTAAATTAAGCACAAACCGTCCTCCTGGGAGTCCCTTCAGGCCATAGCCCAGGTTCAGTCCATGGCACGGTGTTCTTATCCTGGACTGCTGTTGCAGGCGTCGCATGGAGACAATGATTTTCACCAACGAGCATTTTAGTAAAAGGATAGCTAAGAAATAAACCACTTGAGTAACTTGAGTAATCTGCATTTCACTCATCTGAGAAAACGTGCCTTCAATAATGGGCCTATTGCTAATTTTATCTCATTGAACCACCTTTTAAAGACAAAAATGCAAAATACTTTCACAATTACTTCTATAATTACGAAAGCGCCCTTAAAGTGATCTCTTCTAGGCACGTCTCAAGTGACTATGCGATACGTTCAGTCTGAAGCAAAATTAGCGCGACGTCATGTTAGTCTAAAAAAAAGCTTTCCATCGGTGTGATCTGTGACGCAACCGCTTAGGCTGTCTGACAACAATCTTCCAACCTAGTGGCAGCTTACACAGTCTTTTAAATGCGGAGCATTTCTTAGGCTCGCCTGGTCCTCCGTCGTTGTTGGCGGCGCCGTCCACACGCTCACTGCGCATGCGCAACTCTCCTCCTTACACCCACAGCTCCTCGATACTACACTATAAAAAAAGAAATAGTTAGCGGCACGCGGTTTCGATCCCATGACTCTCTGGCCGCAACGGGAGGTACGCGGTGCTCTTCCCACTACGCTACAAATCCGGGACAGGAGCAAGTGCTACGAACGCGCCTTATGTCCTTGACTCATTCAAACTACTTCAAGAAGCTACTGATACAACGAAGGCACGCGAAGCTGAACGTGAACGGAAACGACAAACTGAAAACTTTAGAGGGGGATGCTGAATTTCCCGTCAGAAAGCTGTGGCGGGAAGCGCCACGCGCCTTGCAGCTCAACCAGACCCGTCCGCAGCGCCTCTGATGCTGATTGTGGCAGGATGCCCCTAGGGATTGGCCAACCAAAGAATACATCACGAGATAGGTTCGCGTTCAACCACCGTCGTCATCTTTCCGTAGGGGAACCGCCGAAGAAGAAGAAGAAGAACGAGAAGACAAAGCTGCGAAGAGGAGGGCGTATACATTGCTCTCAGCCGGTGCACCAATGTCAACAACCTTTACCTCACCAAAGCTGGCGGAGACTATCAATTCTACCACAGGGACAACATCGACAAGAACATGATGGACGAGTTTCGGCGCCTGGAGAACCACCGCCTACACACCGTAACACAACAGCACTTGCGTGCCTTTGCCACCGGTGTGGACCCGGACGCGGAATTTCCTCTGACGCTAGTAAAAACCAGATCACTCAACATAACGGCAACACAATGGAACCACACTGAACCGCCACGATGCTTCGCATCCTCATCAGGGTTCCCCACGGGAAGATGGTGTAATTTTTTTTAAATGTGTTTGACTGTTTTCCGAATACTCTTCAGAATTGTACCTTTGTAATCGGGCGTCGCAGAATCCACTCAAGCAAAAAAGGGGAAAAAATAGAACCGAGATTGGGGCCTCTGGGCAGGCATGGACATCTTAGCCGCTCAACTACAAGTGGAAAAAGCATACGAGACCAAATAATGTTGTATAAATGCGCAATTGTATTTGTAGCCCGGCGTTTTGTTCTCGTTTCTTTAAATTCTAAGATCCCCAAAATTTTAGCAACCAACTTATTGTTGAACGTTTCTCCAGACAGCCACACAGAAGCACACCCAGCTAACTAAACATCACGACATTGTGCATGGGATTCTCGCTCCCTATTTTCACTCTTCGCGAGAAAAATACAGGTGGATTGCAATTTTCGAGTACCCGACGATCGGTTAAAAAACCTTTTCAAGCAGTGAATTCTAATTTCGCGCCATTAGTTATTTATCTTGTAAGGTCAGGATGTACGCACTGGTCAAATCAGACGTAAGCTCAAGCAAGAATATTGGTTAGCGGAACGACAGTCTGTGTACTATACAATTTAACATTCATCAGGGAAGAAGTAAATGACAGGGGCGTGCAAGACTGAAAATATTGCTCAGGAGCAATGCCCAAACTCATAAGCCAGACATGAGCATATGTACTTATAAAAATGTGACTGCGGGTAGGTCAAGAAACTGATGAAATTTCCATCCGTCCAAATGTAGCGACATGTCCTAAATGGAAAGCTAGCCTTAACAGCAGCTTGAGGTTCAGCAGACTTGTCCCGGTTCGCGCCGTCAACACAGATATATTCATGACCTAACAGAGTCAGTTTACAAACTTATTTAACCGACAGGATGCCTAGTTGTCACCAAAGCACCATTTTTTGTGTGTAAATTTATCTACAAATCAGTACAATATATTTGAGTGGATAATATCTCTTTGCTGGGCAGGACAGAGCCGGCATATTGTTGCAGCTACGCCTCAGATTTTACTGCCATTTGCACTGTGGGCTACTTCACCCACTTTTTGCTTCACCAGTATCTGTGTTTTCCTCAAACACGGCATCCCTCCAACCTTTAAACCAAGCAGGGAGGAGGATGGTAAGAAATTGTGCAGTGCATCAGGATTGTCACTAATATCCGTCACACAACCAGAAACATCGTAATTACATACCATAGACGGTATTTAAAATTTAGTCACTGTTTTTTATTTTGACCGTAATCTTATACTTAAGTTTTTTGCATATGTAAGCTAATAAGGTTGTCATTGGTATGAAGACCAAATTTTGTGGTGGGTCCCCACGTATACCACACTAAACTTTTTTACACCCTTTTTCGCCGAAAAGGGTGTAAAAACGTCGTCCCATGGCTAACACCCTAAAAAAGAGTGTTGAGCCTCACACCCTTTTTTTTGGGTGATGGTATGCGCGGTGGCAATGTGAATCGGCGGAAAAGGTTCGTGATCTGCGTAACAAAAGGAATGAATTTGCGACGTTTATTATCACACCGGGAGCCTTCATGTAAAATTAGGGATCTATAAAAGAAGAACAGCTGCATTTGCACATAGACGGGTAGTGCCCCTGACAGCCTGGTGCATTGATAAACAGAGAAATGCGGGACACGAGTAAGCGATTTCCCTGGGCGTGTTTTTGTAGTACGCCAAGGGCGCTTGGCTTCCTCCTCCTCGGGAGATATCAACAGCGAAATTTTTGTATCACAAGGACGGTTTTATCTGCAGGTTTATAGCACTACAATTTCTTTAGGCTGTGCAAGGTCGTCGCGATCGTTATCACCAATTTTGAATGTATAAAACGAGTGATTGAAGGGCTATCTGGGATTGAGGCGAAACAAACAAACAAAAAATGGGCCCAAATAACAAGCTTAAAGGGACCCTGCAACACTTCGTTACGCGCTTTCACTCTTTCTTTCGCACCTGGAAGCACTGCGAAAGCCACAGTTAACGCCAGCGTGGAGCGGCACTGCGTGATTTGCTCGCCGCTGCAGATCCGCCTTTGCTTTCTCATTTGCTTTTGTGGCCTCATGTTTAAAGTTGCTATTTAAAAGCATTCGTTGCTGCAACTGAAGAAAAACCGGCCAACAGTGGGTACATTGCCTGAGTGACGTAATTCGGGCCGTAGAAGAACGTGACGTCCGGGAAATAGAGAAAAAACCTTTTGAGCGAGTTTCCAAGTTATCTGATTAGCATAGAGCAGAAATTGTTGGCTGAGCTACTTTGCGACCTACCATTGTAAGTTCTGGGTGTGTTGGGTAGCCACGTTCTTCAAGCATTTAAGCTTTCGAACAAAGTTATAAAAAGGGTTGCAAGGTGCCTTGAACGTCGCGAAGCCTGATGAAATGGTGGAGCTGTTTGCGCTCCTTTCGTCCTTGTCAGCTGGCTCCGACGATTCGAAGAATTCTCTCCACCTAAAAACAAAAAAGGTCGGCCACGGGGCCCTTAGCCACTCGACACCACCGAAGCTGCAGCCCGAAGACGCGCAGAGAAACGTAATTTACTGCCCCGGCCGCACCGCGAGGACCCGAGATCTGCAAGAGAACAAACGGGCCCCTGACTCGTGTGTGTTATGCCCGAGAACATCAGGCGACGCCAGACGCAACGCGAGTGTTTATGTTCAAGTTTTCCCTCTCTCAAGTGTGTGTGCTGTTGGCCCGAGAGGGTCGCCCCACGCCTGTGCACCGCGTCAGACATTTTCTCCCCGTGCTCCTCTGTCCTGACCCACTGTAACATGAGTTTTCTCTATTATTAAACGCTTTAAATTCTCAAAACCTAGTTTCTCCCATTCGATGTTTATTCGAGCCACGACGTAGCCCACACCCTCACAGACTGAACCTCAAATGTAGACCTCACATAACAGATTTAACCTTGACAGTAGACCAGATACTGATACCGCCGGCACAAGTATCGCCTCTCTACCAAGAGCACCTGCGCATGAGATATTACGTCATCACCAGACTCAGCCAATCCCACATGACGTGTCTCCTCTCCACGGCAGCTGTACCGCGCCGCGCGCCGATACGCAGCTATCCCCTTTCCCCATTACGCCACGACCAGTTCTCATACGTCATTGGTTGTTTGCCACTCCCCCTCCTCTTACTTCCCTTGCCCACCTATTGCTTCCCGCCACCTAGCTTAGCCTTCCCCCTCTCTACTTCTGCGACAGGAGCTTTCGAGCGCGCATCATTTTCTTTTTCTTTATTTTTGGATTCTTCTTCTTCCTTGAACAGCATGAGCGGAGGTAGCATTCTCTCTCCACCTCGCCGAGCAGAGTGTTCCAGTGCGCGTCTTTTTCTTTTCTTTCGATTCTTGTTCTGACTAGAACAGCAAGCAGAGAAGTTGGTATCCTTTTTTGCTAGCTTTTAGTTCGCTGGTGCTGGAGCGGAGTTTTCTGTTTACGTTTGGCAGGGTTAAACAACCCTGCTTTTAAAATTCCGGTTCTGCAAGACTTCAGTTGATAAATAAGCTATTTCCTGTTTTCTTTTTCAGAACTATGACCTGCGGCGAGCGGGTGGAGAAATAAGAGTCGTAAGTAGAAACGCTCAACATTTCTATATCCCTGGCGAAGACTCCACCAGCTCGAAGCGCAGTAGAACGTATAATGCCCGCAAGAACTGGAGCTTTCGCTGGCGCGGCCCGCCAAAGCGAGCGTTATCGCGTGTGTAGCCTTCCGCTTCCATTATCGAGTCGCTTTCCAGGACCCATGGAAGCGGCAAACGCTGGCAAGCTAGCGTTGTCGGGTCAATGATAAGAACCAGAAGAAGGAGCAGCCTCTCCCCCAAACCTGCAAGAACAGCCACAGAAAGATTCTCTGTAAAACCACCGATCGAGAAATTCATCCAAGAGATTGTCCCTTAAATGGCACTGAAGTGCTTTCTAACCATAGTGAGATTACTTGTGTAGATGAAAGGGTATGGCGCCTAGGCCAAGTTTCAAGCACCATGGTTGAATTTTCGGAAGGAGGATGTGGATCAATACTGTTTTTTTTAAGGAAAAAGCGGACGGGAAAGGTGAGTGGGGACTGGCCTAAATCTCGGTAGCCTTGAAGCCCCCCAGCAGGCCGCACCCGGGAGAACTTGTACTCCTTATCTTCACGCGGGGAGCTAGTCTGCCTTTGCTCCCATGCTCCAACGTGGGTGACAGGATCGTGTTGGGTTGTTTGACACCTTTACACAGGAAGTTATAAGTGGTGTTCTGTGCATTACACGTTGCGAAGTTGTAAAGAAAAATAATGGGTAATATGGGATGTACAATATTCGTGCTGTAGCAAGACTTTGAATTCAGCGCTAGAATGATGAGTCCTGCGTGATGGGTGAGAACGAACTGTTCTCGGCGATAATGGTATAAGGTTTTAGAACTGGCCGGCTGGGGGAGGTGATTGGGGGGTGTGCCGTCGACCTTCGTTGGCAATGCCCGGTGTAAAATGCCACGCGAAGCCGCAGGAGCAGCCTCATTCCCGAAAAGGAAGGCACGGCCAGACGTCCAAACTGTATGAATGGTCAGCAGAGTATTTGTAGGTGTCACGTTCGGTCTTTGTCACCGGTGCCACCATTTGTAGCATCCCCCGTGCGTACAATGCCGTCCTTCACGGGGACGAGCCCAAGCCGTCCTTGAAGCACCCGAAACGCTGCTGATAGCGTCACGTACCCAATAGACAGTAGAGAGTTTTAGCAGTTCGTATGCTCCGGCCGTTCCGTTCGTTACGTTGCTACCGGGTTTACCGGGACCCGACTGCGCATGCGCCATTTGTTCCATACGCGGCCGGCGTCTCTCCCGGCGCTCTGCTTCCGTGTTACCGTATCCGGAGCCCGCAACCTCTGGTCGGCTCGGGTGTTGGGAACTTTAGGCTTAGCGTCCTGGCGAATATTTGATCGCCGCTATCTGTGCAACTGCGAATTACAATACGTAACACAACTTTTCCCCACACAATCATCCCCTTTCTCGCATGTGAAACTTTATTTGAGCTACAACTGCCGTTTGAGCGATCGGTGACCGAGACATCTGCGTAGCCTGTTTCGATGCTTCCGCGCAGGTATCGCCATCTCTCGGCGCTCGGCGCACCGCGCGCCGCGGCATCCACGGCCGGTCAGCATAGGCTTGCATCGCGGCAGATATCTGATCGCCGCTTTTAAAATAAGCCCTGAGAACAATCCCTAGCACAATTTTTCACCACACTAACACCTACTTTCTCGCAGGTCTAACTTCGTTTTAGCGATCAGATTGATTCGGAAGAGCAGCGACAAACGGTTGCTACCGTGGTCTGCGCCGGTTCGCGCCGCTGAGTGTGCCGAGCTGGCAGGCGCGACCGGCGTGTGCGCGGACTGTTTCCGATGAAGATAACGCTTTACGATTGCCTGCTCTATCCATTTCTTGCGTACAAACGCGCGGAATCTGCAAATTGAGCTCAGCGATAGTCGTAGTTGACCATGGAGCAAAAACAGTGGGCGGAGCGGCGCCGACGAGGCATCGCACACCCGCATCGGGCCATGTGTCTCAAATTCACGCGTACGACTAGTCGTGGTGACAGTCGTAACGATCAGTCGCATACGAATCGCGTGTACCAATCGTACTTGTGTCTAGCGCTTCAATCGGGCAAGGCCAAGGCCATTGCTCCACGTGAACGGCGCGCGACCATGTCGTCACCTGCGCTCGCTCTGGTGCCGTCGCCGCCGCCGCAGCCCCTGCCTCGCAATGCGTCCGGCCGAGCGCGATTTATTTTAGATTTGCTTTAGATTGATTTAGATTTATTTTAGAGCATACGGACTGAAAACTCTCTAGTTTTAGCAGTCCGTCCGTTCCATTCGTTACGTTGTTACCGGGTTCACCGGGACCGGTCGGCGCCTGCGCGCGCGGAAGGACGAGGAGGTGCGGACACGGCGAAGGCAGGCCGGCGGAACTAATTCCCCTACCGTGACGAATGCCCAACTGTCCAGACGGGCCCTGGTCAACACGCTAGCTACGTACGCGACGGAACGGACGGACTGCTAAAACTCTAATGACAGACCGGACCTGCTTTGTTCCCCAACGCGCTATCCCTTCTCTCCGCGGAACCCGCGGAGGGTATAAGAAGGCGTCGAGACAAGCCCACGGTGTCCCCTTCTCCCCTAGGACACCAAGCGATTCAGCCGGAGGAACCCGCCGCAGGAGAAATCCGATAGCGCGCTCCTGCAATCCGGCCCGAGAACGAGACGGGGAAGAAAGCCGCTTCCACCACCTTCCGCCAACACGGACCAGCGAGCCTGCAGCTCGACTCCGAGATCAACTCCACAGCCCAGCGGAGTACGCGTTCCCCGGCTCGAGAGCTCGAGCCCCCAGTCCAGCGGTGAACATGCGCCTCCCGTACACCTCGGCGCGAGAGCGAAGGATCTGGCCTCCATGGCCCGGAACCAGCCACCCGCCTGAGACGCTTCTATCTGACCAGGAGCCGGACGGGCACCGACGCTACCCCTTCATTGATACCGGTGAGGAAGAGCCGGCACCGTTTAAACCTTCCTTGATTAAATTTAACTGTTATCTGTTGTTACCAGTTCGGGTCTGTGTCTCTTCTCAACTCTGCGCGGACCCACCCAAACGGTAAACAGTGACCCAGCCCAATACGGCGGCTTGTCACACGTGTTGTTGAAGTTTGAGCTTCAGGCAATGAAGGCACGCCTTTCGTGAGTCTATGATGGATAAGAAAACACTGTTTGTGGGGAAGAGGGCGTGAGGGCGGTGGCTCCTTCCTCGCCAGCACCGTTGTCGCATGTTCGAACCACCTGGCCCAGGTTGCAACTGTCGTGGTTTCTGAAGAAATAGCTACTACAACTGCGTTTACTGAAATTTATAACGAAAATGAATTTGAAAGTGGCGTTCTCCTGTTTGTACCATTATTGCCGATTTTCCAAGACGTTTTCTATGAAATTAACTCTTACGCATTGGCTTCACTGCGCTGTTACACAAGCACAGCTCCGACGAAATTGGTTGCCGGTCACCGTCGGCCCGTCGCAATTCGATCTCGGTATGCGAACGAGCCCTAAAACGTTTGTGCCGTGGAAGATGTGGATTTATTTTGTCATTGTGTAGACTGTAATAATCTTAGTAAAGTCGATTAAGTAAATATAACTCCACACTAGTGCACATCCTGCGAGGGCACACTAGTGCACATCAGATGTGCACTAGTGAATATCCACTAGTGAATATTGGCTTACGAAGCTTTCTTCGTCTAACTTCTGTTGTATGCTGCATTTGTGTGCGCGACTGTTACACTTGTAGAAAATAAAAAAAGCCAAATTAAGGCAGGAAAAGGTTCTGTGAAGTTTATCGAGGTAATAAGAAAATAAAATCAGCCGCATGTTTCGCCGTAAACGTGAAAATCAACGTACGAGGAGTAGTTTTTCCAGGGCGCGTGTTCGATTCCCGGCCGCGAGGGCCGATTTTCCTATGGAGGCGAAGAGAAAAAACGCCTTTGTGTAGAGGTTTCGCCGCAATTTTAATTCCTGTGTTACCGTGTAAAGGTAGGCGACTTTTCGTAGGTTCTAGTAAATATTTTTGGTACTAAGTAACACAATGGTTGAAGTGTGATACTTACATACCCACCTGCCTACCTACCTACCTAAAGGACAACAGTTATTGGAAGTTTCATATGACATTCGTGATGGTGTGCTCACTACACTAGAGGAGTAAAATGAGAAATATTCCGAAATATACAAACTGTTTGCGTAGCACTCTAGGGTCGTTTCAATGTCCTAGCGCAAAGAGTATATGAGTTACTTTTTTTCGTCACCAGAAGACACTTTCATGTTCGTCCAGGTGCACAGTTTGATATATGTGTTGTAAAAAATTGCCATACATAGACGACAGTAAATATGAGTAAAAAGATAGAAAAAGGGCTATTGAAACTTACATATATGGTCAATTTCCGCCGCATTGTTACACGAGTAAAAAATTTTGACTGCGACAGTGTAACGTTGCACATGGCACCATGACTTCAATAGACAAAAATATATTGTTTTCATGCTTTCAAACGCAACAGAATTGCCAGAAAAGTGCCGTACGCGGCAGGATCTCGCAACCGGATTGTCTACAATGTTCGCAAACAAACGCAGCGAACCGCCCACTTCGAACCTGTCGTTAAAAATCGCCGCCGCGCTGGAAAATTACAAAATACACAAGAAATGGCAGATAGTGCCTGGACAATGCGATAGATGGCGCCGCCAGTCCGTAGGAGCGCTCGTATTTTAAAAATTGCTCGTGGCGCGTTCGGGTCACGTTAAGGGGCAGTAGAGAGGGGCAAAACGGCTGACTTAAGTGAGCGGCTCAAAATGGGACCATTCGCTCAAATGAACCGGTTTATTTGAACGGCTGAGCGATTCATTAAACTCTGCTCAGCATAATCTAAATGATTGCTTAATTTAGGTTCGGGGACTTTTCCTTGCTATAGAAACCTTCCTTTGTCATACCATCCGGTGTATTTTACGTCTTCACCGTCGTTACAAAGGTTTTATGTGTCTCTGGTATTTCAAGATCAGTCTCAGTCGATGTATAAAGACAAAAAATGTAAACGTTTCGTCAACTTTATTAGCTCACCAACACGCTCTGTGCTAGTGAGCTGTGACGCCAGAAAAATGATTCAGGAGAACACGAATACAAGAATCTAATTTTGAATCATGAAATGTAGATTGTGGTTTATGAAAACCTTGCTCAGTTTATTCGAAGCGGGACGGGTCCGCTTGTTGGCACCGATAATAATAATGATATGATGATGATGAATAAATATTTATTTGTCCAGCTCATGCAGATATTAGGGCACCCGCCCGATGGGGGGCTTCCCTATTCGGGGATACCCTGAGCTCGGCTGGCGGTCCAGGCCCTCTTCACCAGTTCACGCTGGATCCCAAAGACCGGGCTCGTCAGGCGGTTCACCCACTGCTTGTAGGAGGGGGAGGTTATTGGGGCAAGGCCTGGGGTCTTCTGGCACTCCCAAATCTGGTGGTACAGTGTACCGGGCGTTGGACAGAAATTGCAGGTAGACGGGTATTGGGTGGGGTAAACTGCATAGAGTAGGGTTCTCTGGTGGTGCGTATTTGTCTGACGCGAAAGTTGCACAAAAGAACCGGCTGGGTCGGCCGATATGCCTCTTCTAACTCTACCGAAAACGTGTCGATAGGATGCGCCCACGGCCACCTGGTTCAGCACGGTTCTCACTTCGAGCGAGAAGCCGTTGAACGGCGGTTCTTTGGGAGCGCCACCCTGTCAAAGAACCGCCGGGACCCAGTACCACCGCTGAACTGAGCGGCTCAGAAGGTCGGGCTCCTTTCTGAATCGCACTGTTACTGTGGTGAATCACACGAGTTTATTTTCCACTGCGGCCTCCAGATCTGTCTTTCACCGCCGCCGCCGCGGTGTCTCAACCGCCGCTCTCAAAGAGCGGCTCAGAAGATCCGGCTCTTCGGCTTTTCTGCTCATTAACTGAGCGGAGGAGCGCACAGTTATGGCATGACAAGCTCCCGGACATGTTTGCAAAAAAAAGTCGAGGAATTATTAAATATATCTAAGTATTCAGAGTACTGGTTGTAGAAACACTGCATTCGAAACAGAGGGCAGAAGCCACGCAGGCATTTTGAATTATGAAAAGCATCGTGTTTCCGGGACAATTTCAGCGGCACATAGAGTGGAGCATGTTGTAGCGGCATTGCAGAATACACTTAGCCGTGAACAATTTTGATTAGGCAAAGGAGATCCACCTTATTCCGCCTGGAGATTAATTGTGGTAGTGTCAATCGAGAAGATGACCCCGAGTTATTATTACCGGAGCAGCGATGGTTACGGATATATATAAAATTATTTTGAACCCTGTCAATCAACGTACAGTTTGTGTTACGCGTACTATTCGAAGCATCACAAGCATACTCAAGCTGCGGGCGACAAAGAGTAGTGTAAAGCTTGAGAAGAGAATTACGTTCTTTGAACTCCTTCTATATCTGGCACACAACACCACCGGATCGAAGAGCCTTACGAGTAATTAACCGGATATAAGACGAGAAGCTCAGCGTGCTGTCAAAATTGACATCGAGGTCGTTGACCTCTGCCACATGAGGTAAAACTTCACCGTTATTGCTATAGGGGAACAAGATGTTCATTTTAATAATAATAATAATAATAATAATAATAATAATAATAATAATAATAATATACTGCTAATAAAATAAAAAGAAGACAGGTTCTTGCTTCGGTCGGCGGAACATAAGAAAATTCCGAAGAGACAAAACTTTATTAAGACACACTTTACGATGACAAAACACAAAACACACCCATCACCCCAAACCTGCGCCCCACACAGAATAGTCACTGTTCCCTTTTTGCCCAATTCTGGTTACAAAGACGTTTGTGGGAACAGTCCACAAAGCATAGCTTCAGCACACACTCCCCGTAACCACAGAGTTATATCAGGACCGAAAACCAGCCCCGGTACGATACCCGGTCGGCCACCGGCGCTACAGCACGTGTGCAGAGTCAGAAAATCTGGATGTGCGTATGCGAAGGTGTACCGGGACCGGTTCTCCGCTCTGCTATGACTCTTTATAGGCCCTCGATAAAAAAAAAACTCTTCACAACACACTGAAGTCTCAAATCGTCCCCTTACCGGCAGAATCCAGCAACTGCAGCACCATACTTTCGAGTACACGAAAAGCAGTCCCCTAGAACTAGCGAGACAACAAGAGTCCTCCGTCAGTCCACAGATGACGCGAACGAAAGTTCTCAAAAGTTTCCTTCCCGTGCCCGCACACTTCCCCATAAAAGATGCAGTCACCATAGTCCCCTACCCTTCACAGTCAGAATGATTTGTTTTCAAGTTCACCAATGCACTGAGCATTTGCACATAACCCTTGAAGCTTCTTCCCGCAGCACAGAATCATGAAACACGGACGACGACATGACAAAATTGTCCACTTGCAAAAAGGGCCAATGATTCCAGATTCTATGACTACTGAGGAAACGATGATGTCCCTGTAGAGCAGGGTCAACACCACTTATCAAAGTTATAAGGCAAGCTTTTGAAGACCGCCAGCGCAAACCGACGTGAAAACACCAGCATCCAACCGCTCCTCACACAACAGTATTGCGATATGTCACGCAAGGCCCAGAAAGATCACCAGCATAAAATCCGGTGGCACGACCAGTAGACCCTGGTAAGTCGACAAAAAGCGAGAACAGAAGTGCCCCACTACCCGAACCACCACGCCACACAGCAAATAAACCTCCAACACCACCGTTAAAATAATAATACAGTAAATCTGTACCACCCCCACGGCAAGAAACGCTACACAATCAATCGCAGAGTCTTCTATTAAACATCTAGCTCATCCACAAAGCAAAATTTTAATCCTTATGGTTTTGGTGGTGAAAACTTATCAACTGTCCCGTCTCTCTACCCGGCACCGTCCTTATAAAAAGAACGGCGTCTACTGAAACAATCGGAACGGCCAAACTACCTTCATTCCCATAATGATCAGACTGGCTGAGTGTTCATCTTGTATAGTTCATTTAATATGAGAGGCAACCATAACCCATATCTATAAACACAGGCAATAAATTAATCCTATTACTCCTTGTCTCGACACACCTGTGCAGGGCTGTATGAATTAGCCCCCGCCGCATCACGTTCCCAATCGCTGAGTGGCGAGTTTTACACAACTATCTTACCCTATACTTACCCATAAATGAATTGAAATGACGAAACCATCCCCTGTATGATTTTAACATAAACACGTCCTTCCTTCGGCTCCGTATCCGTAACAAATTTCACCCCCCCCCCCCACGTACACACCCAGCCACCATGATTATATGGCATGCAGTGCATCGTGCCAACAGCGACCCACCATTCCCAGCGGGAACCTCAACACGCCTCACCCAAAATGCCCAGACAACTCGGCCTCCACGCTCCCGGCCACCCACTCGAACGAACCGCTGTGCAAAGGTATAGCGGTGGGCAGAATACTTACGTCCCTTCGAACATACTTCCGACACGTCGCGAAGAAGCCAAGCGAGGGAACCGGTTACCCACTCGTACACGGCACAGTGTGAAATATTAGCGCATATTCCAGAACAGGTTCACGGCTGGAACATGGCACCACCCCTTTATAAAACCAGGCACCCAATCACCACACTACCCTCCCTTCACGTGTACAAGTCTGCGCTCTACAGGAAACCTGGCGGGCAGAAAGCTCACTTCGAAAGGTAAAGCCCTCGCGTCACGTGGGAAGGCCTTGCGGGCGCACCATCAGTCAACATACCCGAGGACCATCGAGACAACCGAGGAGCTCATTTGCCGAGGGAATGGAGTGGTTATTGTGTCTAACCATCGCACATAATATTTCTAGTGCCTTCCGATTCCTCAATATGGCAGGCGAACTGCTCGGGGAGATCACGAAATAACCCTCTTCTTCTAATTGACATCTAAATACGGTAGTGCCGGCGCATGAACACATGAAATGTCTGATGTCGGTACACTCCACCCCACAAAAACGTGTTGAGGTAGACAAGGGCGAGATCCTGTGCAGATAAAAGGAAATAGGCCGTGCCCGGAAATTAGGAACACCACCTTCCTTGGTGGAGGAAAATAAGTGGGCAGTGAAAAAAATGACGGACCCACTTAAACAATTCTCTATTTTGATAATTCCTAATGATCTAATCTAAAAGGCAATGTTTTCTAGTTTGCGCCAAAAAAGCCCATTGAATAAACCTTTTCGAATACAGTACCACCCTATGAACCCTCTGAACAAGCACGCACGGCAAAGTGGTCCGCCTCCTCATTTTTAAGCAAACCCTGGTGTTCTCTCACATGAAAAAGGTTCCCTCGCACCTTTCGCCCAAGTTGACAGCATAGAAGCTTTCGCTTCGTCCCCTGTGGACTTCTAGACTTAAGGAATGGAGCGCTATGAGTAAGAATAAGCAATCTGTATACAGGAAAACTGTCGGGAGAATACGATAATCAAGAAAACACGCGAGGACTTCTTTCAGCGCTACCACTACATCACTCCACTCACTCTGATAGGTACGATTTTTAAATGTTAGGCCTCTGTTACACGACGCGAATGAGAAAACGCAGCAAACGCCGCTCTCGCAGATGAACCAGAAAAATTCCTGTCACTGTAAACCTGAACTCCGGGCGCACGAGTGATGTCCGTAGGACGAGGTATGGATAAACACGTAAATGGGGAAATTACCTTCTCCGCGAGGATGAAATGACTTTTGAACCTCCACCTCCTTTACTTCCAAATCGCCAAAACAAACGTCCTGCTGCTTTCGTTTTCAGACAATTTGCATTTGACATGCCGGTGAACCATAAGTCTAAACGAACTCCTACCAATTTTATTTCCGTGACCATTTTTAAACTCATTCGAACAAAGCCGATAGTCGGTTACCGACGCGCTAGGATAACTCTCTCGGAAAGCAATAGCACATAAGAACATTTATCCACGTTAAGGCGAACCTTGACGGCTGTGGCCCACGTTTCGACCGTTTGCTGCGCCAAATTAGCCACGGGCTCAAGCTCGCGACGATGGTTACATTAACTCACACGTACCATGTAATCCACGTATGATTGGACGTATGCACTCCCTCCGCAAAGGAAATCCCCAGAAGTCCACGTATGAACACGTTCCATAGAAGCGGAGTAAGCGTACACCCATGGGGGCTACCAATACTGGCCACAGCAGTATTATCCTCTCTTCGGGTCCGGAAAGCCACCCTTTGGCCTGAAAGGAATGGCTTCAGCAAATTGTACTAGTTGCTTGGCCTGTGCAAGAATTTATGATCTACCGGGAGCCACACCATTAAAAACACCTTAAAAAGTACAGTAAAATTAAAACCGAATACAAGAATTTTTTGCGGGGATCCTAAGGCCAATATTAAATTTTGAAGGGCCAATTTAGCACCTTTTTGAACAGTTAAAGCCGAATTGCGTCGATGACGCAAGTTATTGCGTGCCAAAAAGAAATACAGACGAGAGTAGAATAGCCGCTCGAACGTTTTCCCGAAAACCAAATTCATACAAACTGGAGGAGGGTTGCAAGCTGGGCTGGTTGGAATTGAGACATCCTTGGACAAAACCAGCGCGAATTCAGACGAAGACAGAAGGAAGTAACCACAAGGACAGCCGCTGGTTGGGGTTACTTCCTTCTGTCTTCGTCTGAATTCGCGCTGGTTTTGTCCAAAAACATACAAACTGGCTTGTAAGAAAGAGCACTCTTTGGCGGGCGAGCCGGCTTGGGGAAAAAGACGACACTCTCATACTTCCAGACATCAGGAAAGTGACCGAGTCGCAGCGCAGAGTTGAATAGGAAGATAAAGAAAGACGGGTGGACCTTAACAAATGACTGCACCTTTGACGGCGTCATCTTATCCAGGCTACCCGCCAAACGCAATATAAGGACCGGACAATCACCTCAACATCCATCTCCGTGAACAGAACATGATCCGACCTATTTGCATACGGCAAAGATGCTATTTCCCGCTCTCGGCCATGGTCCTCCGAGTCCGAGGCGCGGTCATCCTGTCTGATCTGTGCGTACAACAGGACCCGGGCTGACTGTTCGGGAGACGCCGTGAGAGACCCGTGCCGACGCAACAACGGAGGAATGGAAATGGCGGAACGAAGCTTTTGAAAAGACAATTCCGAAAGCTCGAAAAACCGGAATTGTTGGGTATTCTCACCACAAAATTTTCGAATTCCCGAAGAATACTCAAGAGCTCATTGATATTGTCTTTCTTTTTGACTTAATAGAACTGGTAAAAGACCATACTCGGGTACAGGGCAATAGCAAGTCGATTCTTGACCATGTATTTCTTCAAAGCAATATACCAGGGGAAATTGATTGTGAGGTAGTAGATGGAATTTCAGATCATAACGCCGTTCTAGTAAATTTAGGCTCGATTAAGGCCAAGCAGGTTGTTACATACACTCGTGTACCTGTTTTCTCGTTAGTAGACAATGTGTCAATTTTGGATAAATTGGAGCTGGCGTATGTCGAATTTTCTTCTAGTGCTGACTTGTTTGACGTCAAAGCACTTGTCACGCGTCTCACGCGGCAGAGAAATGAGGCTCGGTTTGAAGCATTCGATTTCCACACAATATATTTACAACACCAATACCTTAAACGAACGCGATCATAACAAACTCAAGCATATCACACTATACACAAAAAACAAGCACAACCTCGCACTATCAAAAATCCACTCCTAAAGTCACTATAACACATTAACTGTCAATCCCAAATTCCAACACATCCTACCGCTGGTACCACGATGAACCAGGTACGATGCTGATGACTTGGCCCAGTGGGTAGGCTTCCGCGTTGTCGAACGTCGCAGCACGTCGCGATGGCCCGTGCTGGTGGTCAGTGGTCGAGGTGACCGCGGTGCGATGCCATGGCTTCGCTGAGCAGTGCGGCTCAGCAGGCGGCCAGCAGAGCCAAGCTGCTGGTACTAGGTGGTTCCGAGCTGCCCGCTGCCAGACGGTGCGATGCCGTTGGTGCGTCGTAAGGCACTGCCTGACGGGCCGCCCGTGGTGCGATGCCGCCGGTGAGTACGAGGCCAGCAGAGCGAAGCTGCTGGTAATAGGTGTTTCCGAGCTGCCCGCTGCTAAACGGTGCGATACCGCTGGTGCGTTGTGGGGCACGGCCTGAACTTTCCACCGTTCCTCCAAAGAACTCGTTCTCCTCTGTCCACTCCACTTCATCCTCCCCCTCTTCCCCTCGCATTCTACCGTGTGAGGCTCCCATTTGCTGGACAAGCTACCTCCTACTCCTCTTCGATTACCCTGTGTTTCTTCTTCATTGGTCACTTCAAAATCCTGCTCGCCATCGCGTATGCTGATTCTTCTTTCTCTTCATCTTTTCTTCCAACATCTTCTTCTGGGGCCAATCCCCCTTTGGGTATGGGCTCGTCTTACCACATGACATTACCCGCCGAAATGGAAGCTTTTGTCTTAAAAAAACTGCTACACACCACGCCGGTTCGTGGAAACAAAGTCTGCAGTCCGCACGTCACAACAACATCAATCCTATTGAGCTGTTACGTCAGTCCTACTAAACTACTAATATTCATCACACACCAAGTTCACTCTTTACCAAAACTAACTTCAAATTCTACACTCAATCACGACACGTAACACTAACAGACAACACTTCATCATCCTCTTACACTAATCTACTCATGCAATCTGCTCCTACATTCTCCCTTCCTTTTATGTATTCCACATGAAACGAATACTCCGCCATATGCTGCTTGAGTGTTGCAAATGCCTTGTTGTGCTCGGACGTCCACTTCACTGCATTGCTGGCACCCTTATTAGTGAGTTCTACCAGCAGATTGGCGACTTCAGCATAATGAGGAATGAACTCTCTGTAAAGTCCTGTTAATTTCAAGAATGACTGGACTTCCTTTTTAGTCTTGGCTGGTCTCGCGGCTTGAATCTTCTCCAAAATATCTTCTTTGGTTGCTACTCGCCCCGTGCCAAGTTTATGTCCCAAGAACTTGATATCACTGTAGCCAAAGTCACATTTGGATGGCTCGATTGTCATTCCTGCCTGTTGTATACTCCTGAACAACTCCTCCAACGTATCGAAATGTTCCTCCCACGTATCAGTGGCGATCAGAATATCATCAATATAGTGTTCCACGTTTCTCAACCCATTCAGAACTCTTCTCATTAGCTTCGTGAAGGTTGCAGCCGCTGTTTTCAGCCCAAATGGCATAATCCTGAACTGAAACAATCCTTGAGAACATGAAAATGCCGTCTTCTCTTTCGAAGATTCCTCCATCAGGATCTGCCAGTACCCCTTGGTCAAGTCAAGCTTTGAAAAATACTTCTTTCCAGCCACCTTTGCGAACACCACATCAACTCTCGGTCATGAGTCGGACACTAAAAGCTTGTTAAGGCCCCTAAAATCAACACAGACTGTAAGAGTGCCGTCGGGTTTTTTCACTGGTACAAGTGGGGCATGGTAGGCTGAGGTGAATCTCTCAATTATGCCCTGTCGGAGCATATCGCCTACCTCCTTTTCAACAGCATCTTGGAAAACCAGTGGAAGGGGGTACTGTCCTATGTGAACTGGCTTATCTGATGTCACTCGCAGTTGGCATTCGACAACGTTCGTTCTCCGTGGGAGGTCGGAAAATAACTTTTGGTATTTCTGAAGCAGACCTTTCAACTCAGACGTCTCCATCTCCCCCACACCTGGATTAATAATGAAATCTTTCACTCCTAAACGCCTCTCAGCATTAAAGGTAGGCACCTCCACATCAGATCCTACTTCCTCTGTTAGCACCATGCATGCAATCTCTGGTGGCCTTTCCGGTCTTCTCTCCTCATATTGTTTTAGCATGTTTACGTGGAAAACCTTCTTCTGCCCATTCACTATCAATTCATAATCGACTTCGTTTTTCCTCCTGGTCACTGGGAACGGTCCTTTCCACTTCATGATTAACTTGTTGCTGTCACTTGGCAACAAAATGAGTGCTTTTTCTCCGGGTCGTAGTTGTCGATTCTTTGCGGTTCGATCATAAGCCTTCGTGTGGATTTCTTATGCTTGTTCGAGATTTTCACGGGCTAGTCAAAACGTTTCCTCTAGCTTCTCCCGCAACTCGAAGACATACGTGTAAGTAGTCTTCAATCCTGTGTCGATTCTCTCATTAGCCCAAAGCTCCCTGAGAATCGCAAGTGGTCCTCTCACCGGTCTTCCGTAGAGCAGCTCAAATGGTGAAAATCCCAAAGTGGCCTGCGGCACTTCTCGATAAGCAAACAAAAGCGCCGGCAAATACCTATCCCAATCTTTGGGTCTCTCCTGACACATCTTTCTCACCATCGCTTTCAAGGTTCCATTGAAACGCTCCACGAGTCCATTCGCCATGGGGTCGTAAGGTTTTGTCAACAGCTGTCGAACAGACATCAATCGGTTAATCTCACTCATGAGCTGCGATGTAAAGCTCGATCCACTATCACTCAAAATCTCCTTTGGTACCCCATAACGTGAAAACATTTCCAGGAGAGCCTCTGCCACTTGGATGGTAACGATCGCCTTTAAAGCAACCGCTTCAGGGTATCGAGTCGCCATGTCGACAAGCGTTAGAATGTAGCGGTTTCCTTTGCTCGAAGATGGGCTGATTGGACCAATAATATCTATGGCCATTCATTGGAAAGGCAACTCAATAGTGGGTATATTTCCTAGTGGAGCCTTGCCAACACGTCCTTTAGGCACTGTTCTCTGGCATACATCGCAGGATTTAACATAGCGCCGAACTTCACTGTGTATACCGGGCCCAAAGAACTCTTCCGTGATTCTGGACAAGGTACTCTTAACTCCTTGGTGCCCAGCCATGATGGCATCATGGCCCAAGCTCAACACCACACTTCGAAGAACCTTCGGAACCACTAACTGTAGGGCATCTCGACCAGAGCTGAACACACATCTTCTATAAAGGATACCTCCAAGCACCTCGAATACGAACGATGTCCGGCCTTGCTTATGTTTTGAGGCTTCTCCCAACTTCTCGTATAACTTCTTTAGGCACGGGTCTTTCCTCTGAAGATCCGCGACCTCAGCAGGCTCTATGTATAGCTTCTGCACTGCCGGAACTTTGAGTGGAGGCACGTGCTTTTTCGCTGCTGTCTGTGTTCTCGTAATTACAGCTAATGGAATTCTCCTAATATGAACAGCTCCATGTTCCCCTGGGACGCATGTAGACTTCGCTAATTTTCGGGAAGCGCTGTCTGTGAGGTGTTCTGGCACATCTGGTGATGTTAATGAGCCCTGCCAGGTGAGGTCTGGGTCGTCGACCTTCCGCACTCCCGAGACGTTTCCTGGAACAGGGCATACAAAGGTTCACCCAGGCATAATGCTAGGATCATCCCAGAGAAATATGGAGTCGAGACCTTGACTCTTGCTTCTGGTAGCTCTCTCACAGTGCTGTCAACCAGGACAACCGAAGAAGACATGCCAGTGAGGTATTCGGGCTTCACTAAACTACTCCCGATGATAGCAGTGTTCGTGCCGCTATCTCGTAAGACGCTGATGCGCTGGCCGTCAATTTCTCCGTAGAAGACTGGCATACTAGGTTCTCCACCCGGCTGTGTTTTCATTCGCTGCGTGCCGGGGATCGCTGGTGCCTCACAGAAGGCTGGTCTTGGCTTGACAACACATGCCGCCTTGCCTCGGGGCTGCAACCTGCACTCGTCCGCCCAATGTCCCCGCCTATGACATATCTGACACACCATAGGCGTCGACTGGTTACGGCTATGACGAGTTCGGCAATCCGCAGCACGATGTCCTACTCGACCACACCGGAAACATTTCATCTCGGTTCTAGGACCCGCGGCTTGGTTTTTACGTTGTGGATCGGTCTCTTGTCCTGACACGTTTTCCTTTTCTTTGCTTAGGTTCCTGAGACCCTGCGCTTCTAAGAATCGGTCCGCATGATCCGCAAGCTCGTCCAGATAATTCAGTTCCTCTCCTTCAAGAAGATTGCTAGCTTCGTATTGCAGCAGGACAAAAACTTTTCGGCGACAATTCATTCTCTGACCCCTTCATAGCTCTTATCAGTGTCCGACGTTTCTATCCACCGCTCAAAGTAATTGGTCCGTCTCGAAATAAATTGTTTTCCTGTTTCTGAGTCTTCTGGTCTGCAGGCTCTAAACCTTTTACGAAACCCTTCAGCCATCAGTCAAAATCTCTGCAGGAGCGTCTTCTTCACCTTCTCATAGTCCATTGAGTCGGAAGCTGGCATCCGTCCAAAAACGCTCAGCGCTTCTCCAACTAAGCAAAGGGTAAAAGGCTGTGGCCCACTCACTCCTGTCCCAACGTTGACGCGTCGCTATCCGTTCAAAGCGCTATAGGTATGCGTCTAAATCATCCCTTTTTTCATCAAATGGCGCCATTAGCTTGCGAGGACAGATATTTGGTGACCGTGACGGTTCCCCTCTGCTAGACGACCAATCGTGTTTTACCACACTGTTTCGCTCAATCTCTGCTAGGCGTATCTTAAGTTCCAAAATCTCCTTATCCCGCGCGGCTTTCCTCTCATCTTCTTGTGCTATCTCTCGTAACCTCGTATTTTCCCGCTTCTACAAGCTGAGTGCCTCCTCTTTGGTCATACCTAATGTACCTGCCAAGCTTAAAATCTTCTCCAGATCCATCTCTCCACAGGGTGAGACGTGTGGTTGGGCCAAGGATAGATCCTGGCAGCCTCGTCAAATGTTGTCACGCGTCTCACGCGGCAGAGAAATGAGGCTCGGTTTGAAGCATTCGATTTCCACACAATATATTTACAACAACAAAACCTCAAACGAACTCGATCATAACAAACTCACAAGCATATCACACTATACACAAAAAAAAACAAGCACAACCTCACACTATCAAACATCTACTCCTAAAGTCACTATAACACATTAACTGTCTATCCCAAATTCGAACACATCCTACCGCTGGTACCACGATGAACCAGGTACGATGCCGATGACGTGGCCCAGTGGGTAGGCTTCCGCGTTGTCGAACGTCGCAGCACGTCGCGATGGCCCGTGCTAGTGGTCAGTGGTCCAGGTGACCGCGTTGCGATGCCATGGCTTCGCTGAGCAGCGCGGCTCAGCAAGCGGCCAGCAGAGCGAAGCTGCTGGTACTAGGTGGTTAAGAGCTCCCCGCTGCCAGAGGGTGTGATGCCGCTGGTGCGTCGTGGGGCACGACCCGACGGGTCGCCGGCGGTGCGATGCCGCCGGTGAGCAGGAGGCCAGCAGAGCGAAGCTGCTGGTAATAGGTGTTTCCGAGCTGCCCGCTGCCAAAGGGTGCGATGCCGCTGGTGCGTTGTGGGGCACGGCCTGAACTTGCCACCGTTCCTCCAAAGAACTCGTTCCCCTCTGCCCACTCTACTTCATCCTCCTGCTCTTCCCCTCGTATTCTACCGTGTGAGGCTCATATTTGCTGGACAAGCTACCTCCTCCTCTTCGATTACCCTGTGTTTCTTCTTCATTGGTCACTTCAAAATCCTCCTCGCCATTCCGTATGCTGATTCTTCTTTCTCTTCATCTTTTTTTCCAACATTTTCTTCTGGGGCCAATCCCCCTTTTGGTATGGGCTCGTCTTACCACATGTCAACACTATGGTTAAAGTTCAAGAACACCACCCATGCATGTATTCAGCTATTTGTCCCATTCAAAAATAAAAGGGCAAATTTATGCAATCCCTGGATTACAAGGAAAGTTGTTAACCTCGAAAAGAAAATCAACTGGCTTAGGAAAGCACGTAAACAAGCTGTTCAAAGAACCTTGAATGATAAAATTGCTTTTCTGTCGGGTCAACTTAAGGATAAAATAAAAATGCAAAGCACACGTTTTACGACGTACGCTTGAGCAGAATGATAGAAATCGACCTCTCGCTTCTGGCGCTTTATACCGCCTAAGGTGTCGACGATTGACAGTTTTTTCATCAATAACTCGTTAATGCTTTCAACGTACATTTCCAGTCAGTCTTTGTAGGCGATAACAGTGTAAGACCAGCGTTTGATAAATATAAAGGGATACCCCCAAATGAAGACCTGCAAATTCCCGAGGCTAGAATTTTTTCTTTGCTCTTGAATTTGGATATACGGAAATCCCCGGGTGCTGACCGAATACCAAATGCTTTCTTAAAAAGATAGGCCGAATGGTCCTCTAAATTTCTCGCTATTTTATTTATGCACCACTGTCCATGGGTAAATTGCTGGACGACTGGACGCTTTCGATAATAAAATCACTACACAAGCAAGGTAGCAAGCAGAATATTACGCGTTATCGCCCGATAACTCTTAAAAGCACTTGCTGCAAACTGCTAGAGTACGTCATTCACAGGCACATTACCCTTTTTCTCGATACCCATTGAATTCTGTCTCACACCCAGCATGGGTTGCGGCGCGGGTTTTCCAGAATAACCTAACTTGTTGAAACTACCCATGATTTCGCTTCAGCAATAAACGAACGGTCTCAAATGGACGCAATTTTTCTGGATTTAGCAAAGGCTTTCGATAAGATATCCCATCCAAAGTGTCTCATCACACTCACGGAGGTTCTAAAAAAATACCAGCTCTGTAATTGGGTTAGTTCTTTTGTGACGGGTCGTAAGCAATATGTATTATATAAAGAAACTACTTCCGAAGTTTTGAATATGTGCTTTGGCATAACACAAGGTTCAGTACTGGGCCGGTTAATATTCCTGATCATTATAAATGATGTTGTAGACCAATGTGACGTCGATATAAGACTGTACGCAGATGGCTGTGTTATATGCTCTGTAATTAAGTCCCCCAGCTATCATGTAAGACTACACACCGACCTAGGTAAAATGATGCATTGGTGCAATACCTGGCAAATGTCGGTAAATTATAAGAAATGTGCTATTATGTCTGTTACTAACAAAAAGTACCCTCTTCTTTTTAACTAGACCGCCGATGGTGATAGATGAACAGGGGTGAGAAATTTCTAATAAATCGGTCTTATCATATCCGATGACCTCCTTGCGACAAACATATTGATTATATCCGGAAAAGCAATGCCGACACTTTACTATGTAAAAAGATCGTTACGCAATGCTTCAATTGGCACTATACTCCTGGCATTTAAAACCCTGATTCTTCCAATTCTGCACTACGAAAATATTATCTGGGATCCCTAAACTGCTGTTAATCTTCGCAAAGTAGAAAGGGTACAAAATAAGGCAGCGAGGTTCATCTTCAACAGCTATCGAATAACATCGGTTTTTCAGTTAGTTGCCAGGGCAGGCTTAAAACAATTTTCGACACGAAATTGTATTTGTCGATTGCTTTTCTTATTGAAATTGGTTAAAAGGATGCTCCACAGCAGAACATCTGATTATGTTGAGTTTTCCTCAGGGTACGCCACAAGGCAACGATACGTGTTCAGTTTAGTACTATTTAAGAACCGAAACAATGTATTTACGTACTCGTTTATTCCTGGGGCCATAATAAACTAGGATGACCTAAAGGCACACGTAGTTACAGAAGATGACATTGAAAGATTCCAGATTCATCTTGAAAGTTGAAATTGCTGTTGTCAAAGTGTATTACTGATCAATTTTGTTCTGTTGGTTAGTAGATGACTGTGCGCACATAAATTTCTGAAAAAAATCTTAAATCTTGCTTTTAACCTTTATTCCTAGCGTTGTGTAATAGTAAATGCAATTTAGTTAAATCTCGAGGCCGAGCTCGGGAGACCGCTGTACTGTTTGCGCTGACGTACTGTGATGTTGTTTTGATGTTTTCTCATCAAAACGTGTACACCTGTATCTATGTATTAACCACTCTGCTACAACCCCTTTCATTGAGATTAGCAGTATTACTAATAAATAAATAAACATATTTCCTTTGTGATGTTGCATTAATACTTTGTCAAAGACGAATACTAGTAAATATCGCGACGGAGCGAACACTCAGCAAGATCTCCGTCCCGCTGATACCGGCGGAGTAAAGATGGAACAAATGATGTCCACGCGCAATTCCTATGCTCCATCATGTCTTCGCTTTTAGGTAGTGTTTCACTTTCCACTGGTAAGTGGCATGTAACGTACTAAAGAGGAGGCTGACAGCGCGATAAACGGACCAGGGACAACAAGAAGAAGGACTACAGACAACCCCCGACTTCCAACTAATTTTAATAACCGCCGATCCTTTTCGTGAGGTGGAGCTCATGGTTTACCAACTAGTCGGTACCGTCACGCTTTTAGGTGTTTGAAGATGTCGTAGAAGTGTTCTAAAATGAGTTCCAGAGTCGAGGGCTGCTGGATCTTAGACGTCACCACCCGTTACAACCATCTTCTTCGCTCTAGCCCTGAGAGAACACGCTGTAGCCCTACCCATGTAAGCCGCTTCGTGATTGGCAGCTGGTGAGATTGCAGGGAAAACACTATATACTTTTGGGCCAAGAGAGGGGGGTATCGCACACCACCCATGTGACAGCCAAATCGCCAAATACCTGCGTAAAGATCTAGCAATGCGTCGGAGTAGTCTGTTGAGAACTTTGGCCTTGAATGCGGGTTGTTCATGTTCATTACCACTAGAATGTGTGATGCAAGAAACTGCAGCAACTCTGCCCCTCTCGCATTCGCCGCAGTCGAACCGAACAGCGAAACTTTGGCATTGAAACTACTGCCAACAATCACATGTTGCACTATCGCGGCCATTACCAACTGTAAAATTTGATCTAAAATAGTTCAAACGGGATATAACAGGCGGCATAGATAGCAATTCTCAAAAAAAATACCGACAAGAAAATTTGAGGGTCTCAAGGAACATAAAAATCAACACCATTAAATGGGACAGCTACTGCAGCAACACTATCACTGTAGGGTCAGTGGACTGGGATACCTGAGTTAAAGAGCTTGGTAGGTCCGGTAGGATACCAGGCCGGTTACACGGGTCCCCAACAACGGCTATACTAATGGCAAAGGATTCGATATCACCAACCAATTGAGATGTAGCGGCTGTAGTGTGATCTATATTTGCCTGCATCAAAATAAATACCTCAAGTGCGGCCATATTGAAAAGGAAACCTGTGATGAACAGTAAAAAAAACGTAAATTCAGAACGCGACCTGGAAAAGTAGAAATTACAATCAACTAATGAGGGCTCGACTCGGGTGTGACCCCCTCCCCATAATGTGCGCACACACGCAAGAGCCCAACCCATGCCGATACCGACGCTCACGAACTCGCTCCAGAGAATGATTGTCGGATCTGTTCTACCGACGATATTCCTTGCATACGCAGCTGGCATGCTCCGCAAGTGGGCACGCAGGCGTGTTGTGCTCGCTAGCACAGTTGTTACAGTTTGCTCATGAAGCATAAAAGCACACCGTGGCATGACCAGGTGAAGAGCACTTCTAACACGCTTATAGAGATTCTCGCTCAGCACGCAAGTAGTTAAACATATAAAGTTAAACACATTTTTTGTTCCTTCACGGCACGCAGTAAATGAAAACAGGCTGGATGGGGAGTTCCATTGGGGGAATGTTCCGGTAAATCCTCCAGCAGTAACACGTTTACTCCGGACTGCGATGTGTTTAAAGGTGTAAACAACTAAACACTCCGTCAACCAAGGGGCGGTGTATATACGATCTAATAACATGGCATTGCTCCGACACAGAACGGAGTAAAGCACATAACCTCAAAGAATACTCCGGCTGAAGAGATTCATGCTGTTAAAATCTGCGTGCATGAGCGGAGTCAAAAACCGAACGTCTAGCGAGATCTAGGCGCAAACTAGAGGGCAGTAGTCAAAAAGGTCACGGCTCCCGGTGCGCGTGCAGGAAGACAGCGAGCTCCGATATAAAAAAACGTGGCCTGTCGCATGCATTTTCCAAAAAGCGGTGACCTGGCATCTTAAAAGGCATACAAGAAAAGAATGCATCAGCAAGATCAACCAAAACTGTTCCCGACGCATTATGAAGTGCGCGCGTTCGCTTCGCGGTGGTGGTCAACCAAAACTGTTCCCGACGCATTATGAAGTGCGCGCGTTCGCTTCGCGGTGGTGGTCCGTGGCGGTGTGTGCATGCGGCAGCACGAACCGGATGTTTTGTGTGGCAATCGGATAAACAACCAGCGTAGAACTCATCGACGCATAAAAGTGTTGCGCTGTGAAAGGAGCCAATCTTCTTACACGGCAAGGTGGATGACGTAAACGGTAGGGAGGCTCCGGTAGGCGCATACCCGTTGTTATCAGCTAACACCGTAATGTTTTTCAGAACCTGGAACTTCAATTTTGATTTAAGAATGCAACTGTCGTGAACTGGAATGCAGGTGTCGTGGCGTGAAAGTGAACGTACGTATGTGTGGACGCAATCATTTGCTAAAAACAAGCCGCCTAAAAATGAACCAAGAGGGATTACTGTCGCTACCGACCAATTACAATACTTTCATGTATACCATGTATCATGGGCCCAATTGTGTACAAGAACAAGAATCCTTTCTGCACGAAATATAACTTACTAACTCCTGCCCAGTTCGGTTTCCGCAGCAGAATAAGCACGATCACACTATTAGAGGACTTTAACGACTTTATTTGCCATGAACTGGATAATAATAATGCTGTTCTTTCCTTGTTTGTTGATTTACAAAAGGCGTTCAATACCATTGGCCATGAATAACTATTGCACAAATCGTGTGATACTGGCTTCAGAAGCACTCATTTGTCGTTGTTTTAAAGTTATTTTTTAATAGGGTACAATGCGTAAAAGTAGGCGGTGTAAAAACAGGGAAGTGAATTTTGGTATTCAACAGAGCTCCGTGCTATGGCCCCTTTTGTTTAATATTTATGTTAACGATCTGACGAATGTACCACTAAACTCTAAGCTTTATATGTTCGCTGACGACAGCCTCTTAGCCTTTCCGAGTAACTCGTATGATGAAGCTGCGAAAATGTTTTAGGCTGATATATGCTATTCGCTGGATTGATTTGTTTCCAATCGTATTTTCATAAATAAATAAAAAACGACCCTACTTTGCTTTCATAACCCACATAAGCGTCTCACACTATCTAGGCCTACTTATCTGCACTACAGCGGCTGCCGCCAGTGCTTCTGTCCAACTGTGCCACTGTCCAGTACTGTTAAATATTTAGGTTTAATATTCCATGAGACACTAGCTTGGGACAAGCATATTAAAAAAGTTGCGAAGCCCTAATGGGTAGTGTGCAGTTACATTTATTCCTTACAATTTGTATCAGATAGCTCAATCAGAAAAATGGTGTAAAATCATTGAGAGAATCAATAGCCCGATACTGGTTCACTATCTACGGTCATGCCTGACAATACCGGCTAAACATATTAAACCGTATAATAAAAAGAATATATCGCAGCATTTCGTATGGAGTGCTTATTCAAGGGGAGCACAAAGATTTAATAATGCATCAACTTGAAATGCTGCTTTTAAACAAACACTTCGCCTTTGTTGCGCTTTGCAATAATAATTTTTTAATTACCTTTAAAGTAGACAGCAAAAAACAAAGACGCTTGCGCCGATTGAAAAATATATAATTACCGTCTTTTCAGCAATTATGGGAAAAGAACACGATCGTACTATGTACCTTCTCTTTTTAATAAACTTGAAGTAGACGCTACCCTACATAGTTTTCAAAAAACTGGCTGGCGATTACAATACTCCCTAATGCGATATTTCGGCGCAGCAGCAGTGCGCTAAGGCAGCACTTACTCGTGGGTTCTCTTGACGGCAGCGATAATGAGTGTCTGAGTTAACGGCGGCGGGAAGTGCGTCTCAGGAAGGGACCGCGAACTGAGTCTTAAGCGAACGCTTAAGCGAAAGCCAAGCGTCGCGCCGTCGAGCGCCTCGTGCGGGGACAGCATACTGCCCCCTCCCTTCCCCCACCGCACACTTTCGGAGCGCGGGCTCTCGCCGCCACGGCGAACCGCCTTCCCCTCCCAATTTCGCGTCACTCTCCTCGCTTTTTCTTTCACTACTCGGTCTTGCCATTGCCGACAACGTGGCTCAGCCCATAGACGGCCGCCAAAGGGCTGCGCCCTAAATCAAAGTGTTCCGACGCTTATGGCTAACCCAAATTCCCTGATTCTTTAGCTATGCACCCGCCCACTTGAAATACTAATACTCATATGCTGTAAGTTTCATAAGCGGCTGTGCATTTGAATTTGCATTGAATATGTTCTTCCGTGCCTCTGTGTCAGTTAAATTTTTTTGTTTTGTCTGCGTTGCGATATAGTAATTGTTCTGCCAGAGGAAATTTCCTCCTCCTTCTTATCTCTGTGTATTTCGTTAGGCATGTGCCCCGTGCACGAAGTTGGGCTACCCAGGCCTCTCACAAGCATCACTGCTTAAGTGGGCTGGAATGTAATATGTACTTTTCTTGTAATCAAGACTTTATTATAATTATTATTATTATTATTATTATGAACAGCATTATTATTATTATTATTATAATGGTTCTTATTATAATTAAAATTAGTATTATTGTTATTATTATTAAGGAGAAACTAATCTTCAGTGAAATAGGCCCATCGCTTGCAGGGTTTTGTTTACATGGTTTCTGTAAACAGCACATGAGGCGTTCTTTTTCGAAATCAGCAAGATCCAGAAACCGAAACTATGTGGGGTAAAACTGCAGTGACAAGTAAACCTCCACAACTTTCCATTAAAAAAGGGGTGGCAAGGAAACAGTTGAGATAACGCCCTGAAAACGTGTACGCAAATCGTAGTTGGTTGAGAAAAGGAGCCAGACCCTGCTGTTTTACGCATCAAAATGAGCCAAATCCATTTGCCCAATGGGAGATTGCTTTTTTCTTGACTTTTCCGACTTTTTGGGGGGTGTTGGCGGAAGGTTTTTTTTTTCGTAGCTGGCTTATTATAAATTCAGGCGATAATTACAAGATCTGCAAGAAATCTGTCCTCATATGTCAACGACAAAGTGAACTGAAGAAAAAGTGAACTGAGAGGTGGGAAACAATAATTTTATTTCGTCTTACCCGTTCCTACGAAATAACTCTGGCTATATTAATTTTTGGAATCTCATACTTTTGTACTTACTGAATAGCTGATGCTTACAAGCCCTGGAAAATCCCCCTCCCCCTTGAAAGTAAGAAACACTTCAATAAGGTGAAGGAGAAGACACGAGCGGCCTCCTTGTGACGCGTTTTGGTAATTCTTGGCAAAGCAATCAAGAGCTGGCTTACTTCGTGAGTGCCTTCAGGCGTGCCCAAGAAAATTATCCTAGGGGAGAATTCGAAGAGAGCTGCTAATGGTGCCAAGATGGCTCACTGCACCCCAAGTGTAGGTATACTGTTCTTGAAACGCTGTTGCATATTCTAATGCCTTTTCAACCAAAACTGAATTAGACCATGCTTGAAAGTCAATTTAAATGAAGTCTTCATGAGGTGGCCGCATCAACATGAGTTTTTCAATTCAATTTGAGCCAAATTCAAACTTATCGCCCGATATTTCTAAAACTCACGGCATAATTTTTAATTACTGGTGGCAATAAACTTCCCATTGCTGAAATGTAAAATGTGTTATGTAATAGCTTTGACCACGGTGCATTTGGTTCCGGCAACAAACTTTCGCTTATTTCGCAAATTCTACTTTCGTAGATCTGGCTCATTTACAAAAAAAAAAACGCCTCACATGATTGTACGAGGTAACTACACGTAGTTATTTCATTATTTTTTTGTTTTCTTTACTTGAAGTCCTCCCCTTTACCCTCTATATTCCCGAGTTTGGAGGGCAAGAAAAGCTCTAAATACGCCGTAACAACTCCGCGAAGGTGTTGCTTCAGGCAGACTTCGCCCTGTTCGCCAACCGTCACGCGGGGAGAAAATCTCCCCATCGTTTCATGTGAACGTTTATGAATGTCGTAGCAGTGCACACCGAGGAACGGCCGCGCGTGCCCGCCGTTTAGGGAAAGCGAATAAAAGGAGGGGCATACGCAAGCATAGAAGGTCGACTAGCACCGAAAACATGTGCACTTTATGCAGGTTTCTACGTGCATCCCAATGTCCTGATCTTGTTTACATTGTCGACGTTAAATTTTCTTTTCATGTCTGTGAACATTGTGATAGGTTTATATTTTGTTGAAGTTTTAATGCCCTGCTTATTTTTATTTCTTTTGGTGAGTCTTGGGGTTTTTCTTTTGTGTTGGAGAGGTCGTATCTGGGTGGTTTGGCTTTTCCGTAGTAGTTGTTTCTGAGGTGCATAGTCGTAGCATTCTTATGAACTGTGTTACTATGTTGGTGTTAATGGTACTCGTCAAATATGGTGATGATTTCTTATTGGGTTTCTGTTTTACGTAAATTTCATGGTTTAAACATAGCACAGATCTACTTTCCACTTCGCATCGTCTAGTGATTCTTTGGAATTTGAGCTAATGAGTGAGAAGAATGGGTGCATATGTCATGATCCTTTGTTAGAGCGGCGTATGAAATATTTTGGGGGGTTTCGGCGAGCCCCGGCTACTATGTCTATGAGGCACACCGTGATGAAGGGATTTTGACCGCCTGGGGTTGTTAGCGTGCGCGTAGATATGGACACGCGATCATTTTTGTTTTTCGCGCCAAACAGAAAAACGCTCACCGCGGCCAGGATCGAGCAGCATCCTTAGCACAACAGCATCGAGCAGCATCGAGCAGCACAAACCCACTGAGCCACCCCTCGGCTGGTAGCTGATTATATTTTCTCTCATAATTCATGTGTGTATCAATGAGTGATAGTTGATTTGAGTTTGAGCTGATTTATTTGTGGGTGTGACCTAATCTCTACTATCGTATTTATTTGTGTTCCACTGATACTATGTCTGGGTATTGGGTGATTTATTTTTGAACGCAGATATTTTCTGCCACTATCAAGCTGCTGTGCCTGTACTGGGGTGATAAATAAATGTATTTGTTGTTTGCAAGTCTATACTAAAATTCTGTTGTATGTTCTAGTCTCGGTACTGCCCTGCTCAGCGGGATTCTTATGAACATAAAATACTTCACTAGACACACGAAAACACTCTTATCCTTGGCGGAGCATTGGGTGAAATGAAATGCTCCGCCCAATGGCTAAATACGCCATCCTTCAGAGGTGTTCTGCATTACGTGAAATCCTCCGCTAAATGTCCGAGAAAGTTCATCGCATCAGCGGAATAACGGACAGCAAAATACTCCCCTATGTGCTTGAAAGAGCTCTTCTTTACAAGATGTTTCAAAATACCCCCTCTTAGCGGAGTAAACAAGCATCCGCGCAGGGAGTGCGCTAGAGGACAAGTCATTTAATCCCTATTCGGAGTATTTCAATTTATAGTGTAGAGGACAGGCGCGAGAAACCTTCACATTATTCGCAGACGCCGTTATCATACATTGTGTGGTTCGCACTTCACACGAGCGCCTTGAATGAGAGAAGTGGTAGAACCACCGCTGTGCTTGTTGAGTACACCGTCTGTCTCCCCTTCACCTCGTGTGAGCGTAGCATAGGCGGGAAGACTTCGGGCTCTCGTTCGGTTTCTCTATTGGGGTCCATAATCGATTCCTGGCAGTGCCCGTAGTTTCTTTTATATAGCCTGGCGGTTTCTGCTGGCAACACCACAAAAAATTTCCTTCGCTGGTTCGAAGTAAAATTAGAAGACGTTGTTTGCTGATTTTTCATTGGTACGGCCACTAGTTATTTCCTGACCCTACGCGTGAAGGGCCACACCTTCTCCATGTTAGTCGTGGACGTGCGCACATGACCGAACAGATCGGTGAAGTTCTCTGCGCCAATTTGGACGTTATCTTTTTGGGCACTGGTTTCGTGCTTCGAACACAGCCTCGGCTTTTTCTATGCTATATCTGTTTATTTACCTCGCATGTAACCCGCAAACCTGTTCCCCGGGTTGAAGTGCAGATTTATGGTTCTCGAACCACATTTATCCGCTATATTTTATTCCGTAGCTTGGTCTGTGCCTCCCGTTGAATTCTGTGACGTGCTCGAACTAGTTCAGCCAGTCCCCCATATCCTCCCAGCTATCCTCAAGGAAGGCTCTCGAAGCATGTCTTTGATGGAAGTTGTACTGAAGACAAGTAGCACCTGGAAGGGTGTCCATGGCGCTAGTGATCGTTCCTATCACCTCCGGCGTGCTGTCAGCCAATGCCCCGCACTCCGCCGGTAGCCCAAGTAGGAGTAGGCTGTTTCGTTTGTGAACTGGTTGCTGTAGGCGGCCTGTTGGTGGAGAAAATTATATATAGTGTGAAACTTTTACTGTTGTGTTGAGGTGGCAGTAGAAAATTAAACCTGTATCTATTGGAGAAACAGTAAGTCTTAGTAGGCTGACATTTTTCACCCAATCAAGTACTGCAACAGCTTATTTAAGCGTACAGCCAACTCCCATTTTGTCTTCTCTTTACCTCCCCTATGGAAATAATAGATACTGCCAACAGTTGCTCAGGATAATAAGAATAACCGTTATGCAGCGTTGGCAATTCGCGGTAATATTATCGCAAAAATGTAAATACGGCCGCTGATGGACACTGGCACATAACTCCAGGGGCCCACACTGATGATGATGAAGCAGTGGGTGGCACGGACGCAGCTCGAGCTATCATGGCCACTTGTAAATAGATCGCATCTCAACATCATGTCAATACAACGCTTCACCATCAACTATCGTTCGTCTTATTTGTCCTGCCACCACGCAACAATATATCTGTATTTACCTGCGACAGGAAGAATGGAGCGCCCAATTTATGAAGGTGAGTCGATGTACTGGCTTATATTCCGCGATTACAACCGTAGCATGACTAAGCGCAGCCTGTTACGTCTTCTCACTCAGAGGTGTGAATCGTGACAGCATGCGTTACTGTCCAAGTTTGCTCACGGGACGCCTGTTAAGTGTCGGCCGTGCATTCCACCCGGCCCGGCGAGGTTAATTGGTCCAGGTAGGTATTGTACGTTCACGACTCTCAGACATTCGTATATGTCAGAGGTACAATGCTCTCCTCAGGCGGACAGACGCCATCAAATTAGTCCGTTTGAAAACATGAAATTCGAATCCACTCTGTCTAACGACGACGATGGTTGAAACGCGAAGCTTTCTTACGTGCAAAAATCAATCGGCGATATGTCAAAGTCAAAGCCCCTGCAATCAAAGTCATAATACCAAAGATAACAGTGCCAGCTGCTTGCGAGTTCAATACCAAGGGCGGACGATAGAAAGCAAATCCTTCACGATTGAGCTGAGCACCCCCTTCCTCCGTCACCATTCTAAGTGGAGAGTACGAATTCTATTTAACACCCAGATTGCTTCGAGCTTGTCGTAATGGCATAGGCGTGAGCTTCATAACGCACGAAAGCCAGGCCCAATTCTGACAACGGGTAGCGTTTTCAACTCGAAAGTGTTTTATTCCGGGGTAAAACAAACTTTGCGTGACGTCATATCCGTCACGGAAGTGACGCCAGTACAACGAAGCAAGCGGCCTGTAAAGAGTGAACCCCTGCACATACAGTCTTCTTGCGGGGAAGCAACCTTTAGAACCAAAGAGTACGTTACACTTCGGGCTGTTTGTTTTCGGGTTTTGTATTTTAACACCAAAGTGTTTTATGCCGGGATACACCTAGATTTTACTGACGTCATATCTGTCACGGAAACGACGCCAGTACACCTTTGCCGAAGCGACCCCCCCGCAGCACTTCGCTCGCCAAGCACACCCACAAGACAGCCGCCGATCCGCAAGTCATGCTCAGCTGCAGATTTCTCTGCACATTTCACTTTCGTGTTTTACAGATTCCTATGACAGAAAAATCAACCACAATTATTTCTTGTGTCATCATCATCATCATTGTCATTGTAATCATTTGCCCTCCCATTGCGTAAAGGTGGCTTTCAACATTGCATTTTAGGTAACGACTCGGCCAACAGTAAGACCAAGGAAGCTTTACTTTATTTTTTTTACCACGCGACATTTGCAAACTAACTGGGTAACACGGCCATACTGCGCCAAACAACACCATGGACAACCTGACTCTTTCTTGACTAATTTTCTCAAAATGAGCCAAATTTACCACTTGAAACTAAACCAAACGATACTCTATGTCAAGAAAAACTAGAGAAATTTCCCCTAGAATAGAGGTCGCAAGAAAATAGGTGACATACCGCCCGGCGAACGTTTACGCAGATCGCATTTCGTATCGAAAATGAGCCTGATCTTATTGGGGCACGGATCAAAATGAGCCAAATCCATTTATCTGATGGGTCCGTGCATTTGATTTGGCGTCACATAAAATGGCAGCATCTTCGTGAGTTGCCGCCTGAGAGCTCAAACTGTCAGACGGGATAAGTTAAGAATTTAGGATAGTAGTAAACAATAATAAAATATAACTATATAGCTGACTGCTTAATTTTTAATTTCTTGTGGCAGTAAACTTAGGGCAATTGTCACGGAACGCGATGCTTGGCAACACCAAGTTAGCCGGTTTTTATTCAAGCAGTTGCGGGGACTAGTCATTGAAGACCACGAAAGTTTCGTTCGCCACGAAAGATTCCCTAGAAGTGATTCAGTTTTTGCAGGAGCACTAGTCCTGCACGAATTTTTGGGCTCAAATTTCTACTTGTAAACATGAACCAACTAGCCCAACAACAAGTTCTATTAAGTAAACTTTCAGAAGCTGACATGCAAAACATCCCATAATTGCTTTGACAGCATTGCATTTAGCTGAGGTAACAAATATTCGCTGTTTCCTCAAATTCTGTTTAGGTGGAGCTGACTCATTTCGGAAAAAAAAACACTAACTGGACACGTGTCCAATATGCAGCATTCCTAGGAGAACCAATACGAATACGACGTTCGAATACATTGCAACCGCATATTTTTGAACCATCTTACTCACCACTAGTACAACGCAGTGCGTGGGCCAGGAATTTTTTGGAGCCAGGAGAAACTTTTTCGGTGTGTGCGCAAAATCTCATAAGGCAATTGAAAAGCGCGTCTCGAATACCCGTGTCCGCCATAAAAGTTTTAAATAAGAACGCCTTGAGAATGATGTGGTCAGCGTGCAAGCGGGGAACGAAACAGAGAAGTAAATAATCAACAGCAAACATAATTGGCAGGGTTTCTATGCTATTTAATAAATGGGCCGGGACAATGAATATTTTGAAAAACGGCCACTAGAATGCTTCAGATTATTCAATTCTGACGCTTTCCCAAAATCAGGCGTGACGAACAGACGCAGCAAAAGTAGCATTGGTGTTTTCGAAAACACTGGCGTCTAACAACAGTGGAGGTTGGTTGTTCTCTAGATCGATGGTGTTCCGGCGAGACCCGGACTCTAGTATCATAATCGTTCTTTTACGCGAGAGCAACAGTCATAGAACGGCGGATATAAAATAAGCGCTCTTTAGCTACAACGTATGTTAGGCCTACTTCCACCGTAGCAATCCAGGGCACTGAGTTTATGACCAGCTGCCGTCAGCCGTCTCGTCACCGTGCGCTGTTCGCTATAGCTTTAGTTAGACGCTGGCAGTATGCCCAATATAGGATGTTTAAAACGGCTCATACTACTCTTCTAGTGGGTCGTCGCATTACCCCTGACCTTTTTCACCCGAGCCCTGTAATTGTTAGCGAAAAGCCCCCTTTTGGACAAAATGTTTTTGCTAAAATTGCTCAGTTCTTTCAATCGTTTCCCGAAAGAAAGGTATCCTATGTTAGCCCTGCTTTCCAATAAAGAGATTAGGTATCGCAGTTTTCAAATAACTATGGTGACGTTAAAAAGAAAAACTTAACGGATCCCTCATATATGCGGTATTCGACGTTACGCTGGCTTCTTTGTGGCATACCTAGATTGAAGGAAACTGCCGCCAGGTATTGTTTAGTACTATGTGTTTGACGCTGTGCATTTACTGGAGGGCCATGGCAAGGGCGTCAAGAGATACCAGACGTAAGGTGAAACGTTCAGCGTTTCCGGCTCCCTGGCGTAGAGACCACCACGCCCGGAGAGTGCACCAGCTGAAAAAGTGATACAAAATTTGAGGCATCATCAGGAGCAACCCCCCCCCCCCTTGCTACTGTCGACCCTTAGAGCGCTTCGAAAAGGTCAGAGTTATCTCGTGTAACTTCGCCAGGCGTCTCCCTCCCTTCCTGTACCCCGTGAGCCGTTTTCCGTGCCCCGTGGGCGCAATGCCTGTTGTCAAGCTAGCGTTATCTGGAGTGCGTTAAAACCCAGAGGCGCACTAGACGAGAAGACAGCAGCCCCCCTGTCCCCGAGGGCAGTGTTAAATAAGCTTTGCTGTAAAAGCCTTTGGTGGACAGGAAGCTTGGCCCCAGTAAAAACGCAAACCACCGCTTCATGTTATCACCGTTGTCGTTTGGCTTCTGCTTGCCGAACCCCTTGGTCGGCTTTTCTGTAGTGTCTATTCGGTGCGCGCCTGATTTTATCGTACACAATGACAAGTCTGTGCCGACACGTCTCTGCCCAAGACACCATACTCTGCATTCATAGAGACATAGTGGAAGTGAAGAGCACTGTTCAAACCCGTACCATAGTTGTTATCGATGTAAAGAAAGCTTTTGACATCGCCGCTCGCCAGCCAATAGTTGAAAAAGCAAAACGTAACAACGTAGGACCCACAACTATCTGGTATCTTACAGATTTCGTCACTAACCGGCTCGTGAAAATCAAAGTAGAAGACCGCGTTAGTAACGCACGCAAACATACAGCAGGAGCGCACCAAGGAGTCACACCTTCCCAAATTCTAGTTAACCTGTCCATGAGTGATCTTACACCCCTCCTAAATGCTATCCCGGGCCTACAACATGCCATCTATGGTGATTGCATTACCATTTGTTCTCACACGGGCTGTCGTGGGCTTAAAGCAAAGATGCTGCCGCAAGGCACAGGCGATGTCGCTCAATGCACCAAATGAATTGGGCCAGTGGTTTTTCTGGAGAACACGGTCTTAATCAACTCCCGCTGTCTTACGGAAACGATACACGACCACTGATTCAGCTACAACTAAACGGGAAAAAAATTAATTGAAAACACTTCATACGGATCCTTGGCTTTCGTATAGGTCAGGACGGCATAGGTACAACCCGGCTGAAAAGCATCACTACTCGAGCGAACCGGATATTCCACATGATATATAGGGTGTCCCCCCGCATAATTGTTTAAAAGAACATGAGGGTAACAAGGTGGTTGAGGCTCTCTTTATCTGATGGATTATGCATAACCCTCCCTACTACTATCTGACGAAACCTGTGCCTGAGAAACTAGAAGGGGTTATCCGCAACGCCACACATATCGTAACAGAATCCCCAAAATTCACTAAAAAGGACCTATTATACGCCAGAGGCATGTTGAATGCACTCATTGAGAATACGGACACGCACCATTTCGCCAAAACTTAAAAGACTACAAATATCACCTTAAGGTCATCTCATATTTTTTTTAGTAGGCCATAACATAACGCGCCAACAGCATATTGCACCAGAGGCGCGACCATCGTCCTGTGCAGCCAATATAACCTTGAAGCCCATACACAAAACTATAGTTGCAGACAAGGCAAGCCGCCCCGCTGACATGGCAAGCCGCTGCAACCGGAAGACATTGTCCCCGCAAACAACGGTCATTTAAACAGATTCTGCGTACAACAGACGCCAAACGCAAAACGACTGCTTTTAAATGCGACGCATCTCTTTAACTCGCCTTGTCCCGCGTCGTTGTCGCGGCGTAGTCCGTATCCTCGGCGCGGCAGCTGTGCACTCCGCCGCTCTCACCGCAGAGCCATCTGTGCGTCAGCGCGGTCAGCTCGCTCCCGTCGCCGTGCCAGCTGTGAGTTAGCGCGCAGCTTGCGTTCACGCTTGCGCTCGGTTAACACATGCGCATGCGCTGCTATGCGCTGCTCTCTCTCGTTCCGCTGCATATTAACGCGGTAAGTGCGCCGCTCCGCTCAGTCGTTCCGCCGCCGGCGCTCCGATGACATCGTCCTATGATTTGAATAACGCAACGGCAATCCCCGATGCGTCGCATCTACCCCATGGTACCCCTCGCGGGAAGATGGTGTAAATTTTAGATGCAGAGCATCTGATTCACTCGCCTTGTCCCTCCGGCGTCGTCGTCGTTGTCGGCGTTGTCCACCCCTCTGCCATTCTCCTCGCTGCGCGAGCTGCGCTCTCCGCCGCTCACCCCCTCTCCTCTCCGATAACGAACACTCTCTCGCGAGGGGCATTGGATTGGATTTGATTTGATTGGATTGGATTGGATTGGATTGGCTTGGCTTGGATTGGCTTGGATTCGGTTGGATTGGATTTGGATTGGATTGGATTAAAGTGGATTGTGTTGGATTGTGTTGCGTCATAGCCGTGGCACGTTGCGTCATAGCCGCGGCAGACGCGCTGGGGCCGGCGCATGTGCAGTACTCTCTCTTCCGCGGTTTCCTCTCCTTCGGGCGCGCTGCGCATATAACCGGTGTGCCGTTCTCCGGCGAAGCAGCATCCACGCTTGGCTCAAACCCCTAGAGTCCACGCCGCTTTACAAGTACGCCAACGTCGTCATCGACTGGGACCGGCTTACGCAGTCCCGTCAACGTTAGGCGCGCTATAAAACGCGTTCCCTTCGCCGCTCCGCCTATGCGTCGCATCTACACAGGGGTTCCCGCGAGGGGAGGTGGGAGTTTTTTACAGCGACTTTCTATTCGCAGTAGCCAAGTACACTCGAGCACAATCGGCGACATCTCTGGAGCTTTAGGCTAATGACATTAAAGATCAACAAGACAAAATGCAACCGGTTATAATCACTGAAAATAAATCAACAATTTGCACTGTACGAGAAAACTGCATATCCCTACATGCTCTACACACTCCCCAATATCACATTCAACTCCTCCAAGCTTCACACTACTGTGATCTGGATCCTTGGACAGGCAGGTGATAATTAAGGGGATTGAGGAGGAGCCTACCTTAGGGCGAGCTGCTCTTCATAATACGGGTACCCTAGTACCTTGGCCTACATTCTGTGTACTAAAAAAACAGCCCCGAGAAATGGATCACATTCGCAGACTATTTACCTAATGTCAGAGGCCAAACCACCACCCTCCTTTCCCCTATGAAACACTCTCGCCCTAAAGCCATCCGCATTCGACGAGCACGAACCGGCACACTACCAATGCACAACATACAACACTACATAGACGGTTTTGCAACCACATAAAACGGCCACATTGCGGCCAATACTCGAAAAATGTACACAGCCTCTGGACCTCCTCAAACATACGAGCCACCATAAGACCTTTTCTCTAACCCATTCCTGCCAAAAAGCGCCTTTCTTGCCGGGTAGCATGCGTCAAACCCCAAAGTCCCCAAGTAGCTTCAAGAGGTCTATTGGACCCCCTTAGTATACCACTTTAAAACATGCCCACACTACACAAGTTCCTCTAACCCTACCAAGAAACTGAGAAGTCTTTTGGAAGCAGGATCCAAAATAAGCCTTTCTCTTCCCCCTCCCTGGATCGGCCCGCCTAGCTAGAAAGCCAGAGGAAACAACGGAACTCGGCATTAGCTCGATGAGCACGCAGAGGCGCACGTTCATTGTCACGCTCACCTATCTCGTTTTTGCATGGCTGCCCGCTTTTCGGGAGAGCAAACCAAGTGCGGCCTACCCACTCCGCAGCCGGCGGTCAACTGACTGCCGATAGAAGCGCGGAGAGGGCGCTTCCTATTCACTCGGAGTATGGCGGGATCCGCCCCACCACTTGTGAGAGGTATGACCTGTCTTCTGAGAAATGAAGTGGCTGCGATTGACGCGCCTACAGCAGCAACTTGCGGGTGAGGTACGACAGTTGCGAGTGAGGAGGGAGAGAGAGTGGGGCGAGGAGGACGAGGGTTTTTGGGGACCATGCCCCTGACGGCCTCAATGAGGAAAATCTAGGTGCGCTTGCAAAATCTGCAGAGGCTGCAGGTTGCTACTCTAGACAAAACAAGCATTGTAGTTAAAAACCAAGGAAGCAAAACACGACTGCCAATGTTTCTATTTGTTCGTTTCTGACATTGTGATGTTTGTACACTGCTTGTCACTTCAGATACCAGTAGAGGAATATTACATGCACCGTGACGAGAAACACTAAACGGTAAAATTATGACGAACCGTTGGCCGAAAATATAGCTACTGGAACAAAAGTAGCTGCATGTTGCGTGGACTGGCGGAAGCGATGAAGTGCGAATAATGATGTATCGGGATTCCATATTGTTACGGGGAACTTATTCTATTGACAAACGTATGTTACCAGGAAAGAGACAGAGCAGAGTGCTGGTGCACGCACAAGCCTAGCCGAGTTCGAGCGTCGTCGACTTCTTCTAGCTGCTCTGCGCTGATCAGTCCATTTGCCCGGTACATGGCGACATCCATTTTAGGATAACCTGCGTTGTAAAGCCGAAGTTAGTGAATGGCAGTCGGGCGGGACCATCCAAAACCGTGACATGTAGCGTTCGGCATTATCACATTACGTGTCAAGTGTACGTCAACAAGAGCTAAAGCGAGAGAATCGCCATCTGGGATAGAGGAACACAGTTGAAACGATACGAATGTAGTAAGTATGGGTGATAAATGAACGTCGTCTGAGGAAAAGAAGAGCTGTTTCCGGGCGTCGTCGTGGCGGTGATAACGACGCAGCTCCAATGGAAAAACTCCTGTCGAACAATCGATGAGGGCTGAGTGGTCCACGAGAAAATCGAGGCCGGCAATCACGCCGTAAGAGCATTTGTTCAACACAGTAAACAACACAAAGGTTTGTCGACCAGCAATGGTAATATGCGCGGCACACATCCCGGCGACAGTGGGTGTGCTTCTATCAGCGACTAGTACAACACGTGGTGTATCGGGCATGGGCACCTTTTGAAGGCGGCGGCGAAGCTCCCAGCTGATAAGATAGAAATGTGCACTCATGTGAATCATGGCGGTAACAGCAACATCAACGCGAATGTCCAGTAACGTTTTTCTCGTACAAAGCGTCAAAAGAGGATTTTCGGTGTTCGTTCTACATGCAGCTTCACATCAGGGAGCTGCATCATTACTTTTCCGGGCGGGAATTGTCGTACGTGGTCGGTTAGAGTGGGCGGCGCGGCTGTGGCGAACGGGACTGGAGGCACTGCGCTGGCGACGAGCGGTTGTATCGGTGGAACGAAGTGTTCACATCTCCTGGTTGCGGCGGAAGTGGAGGTGCAAAGCGACGAGGCATCTGATCAGGGTACGTGTAACTGGAAAGGACTGGCCGGGATGGCAAACGCGAACGCCTCTGGCCAGACTGGGCGGCAGGGGAAGCAAATCGGCTTGTAGTCGGGTGTCCTCCAGTGCAAAAGGTGCGACTACGGTAGGATTACGGCTAGTACTCATTTCGGTCGACACAGCCCGAGGAAAGTTGAGGCGCGTGAACGCCTGGACGACTGACAGCGCAAACAGGCCGGAAGGCGAGCTTGGAGACTTTCTCCTGTATGACAGCTCGCATCAGAGGGATTGACCGGAGAATAGTTTCAGGCTGGGGAACCGTTGTTGGGGCCATAGCCTGGAGTTTTCGTTTTATAAGCCTCGTCATCCTTGCGGTCGGAGTTGGGCTGGTATCATTCTCAGACGGTAGATGTTCGGAAAGACAAGCATCTTCGCCCGACGACGCAGGAGCGGTGTTCGGAAGCCGGCTAAAATTTGTAGCTATGCGACGTCGCTTCACCTACTCTAACCGGTGATATTCCTTCTTGACTGTTTCGACAGGTGTACAGTTCCTACACATAATTAAATTGAAAGCATTGTCCGTGGTTAACAGGGGGATGTACCCCACCTTGTCTGCTTCCATCATTCGATCATCATCTTTCTGGCACAACGATGGCACATCCGCAGTGTACGCCACGTACGACTCGGTAGCAATCGGTACACAGGAAGCCAGTTCCTTTTTCGCGGCAAGTTGACGGCCTATTGACTTCCGGAACAGCTCGCGAAGCTTTGATTTGGCAAGCGTGCAAGCTTGTTGCTCTCGCTTCGCTCGTTAGAAACCAAGCTCGAGTGTCTCCCCTCAAACTGAAAAACACTTTCGCAGGCATGACGGTGGGGTCCCAGCTGTTATGAGCGCCAACGCGCTCATACGTATTCGGCTCGTATTCAACGTAAACATGATGTGTGCCGCAGAACGTGCCCGGGTGACGCTGCTGGAAGATAACCATGAATGGGGAACCGTCGCGTGATTTCCCTTGGGCGCCATCGTTCGGCGAGGGACTTGTTCTCCACTGTAGAGCTCAGAGCTCAGTCTGGCGTATCCCGTGCCTGTACCAAGATGTTCGGGGAAGCTATTCTATTCAAAAACGTATTTACAAGGCAAGAGCTAGAACAGGGTGACCAGGTGCACGCGCAAGCCTATTCGAGTCCGAACGTCGTCGACTTTTTCTTCTTAGTGCCCAGAGGCCATCATTCCATCTGCCCGGTACATGGCCAGCACAGATAGCGACACATACCCGTCTGCTCATTACAGAGCCCAAGAGCCTCGTCACAATATCATTGCCGGTTTGCGGTATCTGCGCAAAACCATTAATAATGTAGAATTTATGCTTTTTCTAGACACCCTTTTTTCGAATGAAAAGCGGTGATGTTTATGGTACATTTCTAGGCAATAAATTGCTCCTCTTGACTGCTATGTCCATGGAGACATCATTTGTCTTTTGCTCGACGTTTTATATTTCACTGCAATTGCTCCTTAACAACTACCCCTCCAAACGCTGCCTTCGTTGTCTAGACGTTCTTATACACATTCGTGATTTCGTTTATAAATTTCGCGAGTACATTTTTGTCTAGGTTTTCGTCTAAACATTTGTTTTCTTGGGAGCTTGCTGAAGAAATGTAGACTGTTCTTAAGCCGTGCTTTTCTAGCATCTTTTTCTTATATGCCTAATCACGCATGTAAGCCTGAATTTGTCGCATGTACTTCCGCCCCCGACGCCGCATCTGTGCAACAGCTAAGCCATCGAGGCGTCGGTCGTATAAAACAGGAAGAATTGGTTTTCTTTTATAGTCTTTCGCTTAGTAAGCACATAAAATTGACCCATTAGTCAATTTATTGGGCTTATTATACGAGTAAAGCCGTCCATTTTGTTCTATAAAAACAAATTAATTTTATTTCTAACACGGACAGCTGAAAAGGTAGGACCTAACCTAGTTTCCGTGTAGCTTGTGCCAAGCGTGTGAACGCTTTTTGTCGTGCGGAGTGTTAGATCTCATGTTTTTGAGTCACCATTACCATCGGAATCAACGGTTTATATATTTCCACTGAAGGACAAAGGCCTCTCCCATTGGCCTCCACCCGCTTGTGTCCTGGGCTACCCGAGTCTATCATTTGCCTCGGAATTTTCGTATTTCTTCTCTCCATTGAGTTAACGGCCTTGCCCTTCAAGTCTCGTCTCTAGGTGTCTGCTCTGTTGCCGTCGTGGGCGTCCTGTTGTCAGTTTGTCTCGTTGCATGGTTCGCCGAACTCCTATTTTTAAATTAGGACTACGATATCTTCTATTTCAGTTTGCTTCGTGATACAGGCTTCTCGTTTCCTGTCCCTAAAGGCACGTTCCCACTGACGATTCGCCTCGTCGCGCGACGTCACGCGACGTCGCAAAGCGGGGAGCCGGCCATCGCTTTTCGTCACTTTGCGACGGCGGAGCAGATCGCTCTCGGACCGAATTCCCTCGTCGCGCGATGGTCCCGCAAAACCGTATAGCCCATCATAGCCGCAAAATAGGTTGACGTAGCCGGAAACGAAACGTTCGCTTACACCCGGCAATGCAAACGGCCGCTGGGCTCGCTTAGCCCGCGTGGCCAGCTACCGCTGGGGCCGTCGGGTCGGGCCGGCAAGCAACTTCTCGTGCGCTTCGGTGCTTTGGTCTCAACCGCTGAAGCTAGGTTGGGATTTTTGAGCCCCCTAACCGAGAGGTAGACTGGAGGATCGCGTCGGCAATTTAGGGTCTAGCTGTGTACCAGGCAACTACAGTGGTCCTGCGGCGGGAACAGAGTCCCGGCCGTCGTTTCTCGGGTGGTCTGTGTACGCTCCGAGCATACGAGAGTTAGACGGAGTTGAAAAGCTAGATTGAATTGTACGCACTTAGAGCTAGCGTCTACCAGCAGTTTGAAGTTTTTTTTATCCATTATGTACCCACGTATCTCTAATGTAAATAGTTGTATATAAACTCTTCGTTTACTTTCTCCAAATTCAAACGCCTCGAGTTCATAAATTCGGCAACCATCTCTGAGAACTTCAACACTACCGCCCTGTGGGCCTCTTGCCAAATCAGCCGAAGCCCGGGGGATTGCCAAATCAGCCGAAGCCCGGGGGATTGGGTTCTCGATAGGTACCGGACTTCGGGGGAAACGAACATCAACAATCATTACCGTTGGTATGCATATGAGGTCCCCGTTTCTTCAGGGTAAATTCATTTTGAATTCAGTTTGCGTCCCGCCGTCTTTGTCATTGCTCCGTTTCGCGCTTTAACCATTTCAATATGGCCTACCAACTCTCCCAACAGCCCAACAGTGCAGTCGGCCAAATTAACTAACCGAACTTTGTTTTGTTGTGTTTGTTTTGTTGTGTTTACACCGATTACACAAGATAGCGGTTCTTGTCAGCTTCTTATCTTACTGTATTACACACACTTCAGCGTGCGTGATGCGTTGGCATTTTCGTACTTCAATTTCTTCTCAATATTGTGTAGCATTGATTGAGAGAGTTATGTTACTGGGTACACATCTGGATACAAAAATCAAAACTATTTGTAGTTCTTATTAGGGCACCCATTCCCGTGGCGGTGGTGGGAAGGTGAGAAAATACCAACAACACCGCAGCACGGGGCAAAACAAAACAGGCATATTTGCTTTGTAACATTAGAATGCCTATAGACCAATACCGGAACAAAAACGCAGGTGACAAAACCAGGAATAAGGACAGAGCACAATAGAGAAGTGCGCTTATAGGAGACACAAAAAGCGCATTTGGGTACTTTTTAGCGAACGTACAAATATTCATGGGTATTTCAAATGCTTATAAGTTTCCTTTTGCATTTAGTTAAATTTTCTTTCATTTCGAGAGCGCAGGTTACACATGAGCCCAGTGTTGCCTTACCTTTTGAACAATGAAGCAGAAAACAAATACCGAGGAAGCTGAAAGGTGCCAATAAGCCAAGAAAATGAACAAGTTTGTTTCATTGAACACTGCTTTGTCTCGGTAACAATATAACACCTATTTTATCGCAAACTGCCAACTAGTGTTCGTTTCATTAAGACAACATTAGACTAAGGATCAGAATAGACCTTTTAGGTGCCTATAACCCCCACTGAAAAGTGGCACTCAGACATATATCGTCGTCAAAAACTGTTGTTTAGGCATATATAGGTGCAAATATGATCTGCTTCTGCAACGCATTTTAGGGAAAATTATTGAATTCTGATAAAAACAGTCAACAAATGTTGTGCTGTGAGGATGTATGTTGTTTTCGTGGCAAAAAAAGGCCTCATGCCGCTGTTTTAATAAATTTAGGAAAGCTATGGTGATTCCACACAAAAAAACAAACGCTTAAAAGCTATCACCAACTAGCCCTATCTCAATGTTTCGCCCCTTTAAATCTCACTTTGATATTGTTTTTGAAAAAAGAACGCTCAGCGTCTCCAGAAGTTGGCGGGGCGTGCTTGCACTTCAGAACGCTCCACTATCTAATTCCATCTCGAACATTCGCGGGTTTGCCGCTCAAAACTTTTAGTAGTTGTTTCAGCACAGTAAATTCAGACATTTTACGTCCGAGACAGATTTGAAATTCGGAACGGCTCTGAAAGCTACCGCTACTTCGGGGATGACTTCGGGGAACCTGCACAAGACCTCTCCAAAATATGCTCAGCATTTGGAGTCAGAGTGGGGCGTAAGTTCTCAGCTGCTGAATGCTTACTGCTAAGAATACGAAATAAGCCCGCGAATGTGCCAAGTCATGTTAACTGTAGCGCCGTGTAGAATACATTGCACTGCTACGCTTATGTTTCCTGCAAAGCTGTTAATTCCACAGTAGTGTTTGTTGTAGAAGTTTTCCGCCCGCAGCCGAGTTTCCCAGCCGGTAACAAGGAGCTCTGGTAGAAGGGGCAGAGCTGGTAAAGGATTCTTGAAGACAGGAACGCGCATCGAAATACTCTATCCTGAACGCAGCAATTTATTTGTTGACAGAAGAGAACGACATCCTGAGCTCTTCACAAGACCTCTGAATCCCATTGATAGTACAGTGAATTGCAGTAATTCCGGAAAAACTACTCAGTCATCCTGTCCTGCAAAAGTGGATGACTCGCGAAGTGTGTGAGCACAACGCCATTAAGTGCTGTGCAGTATTGCACATTGAAAAACCTTTATCAGCTAATCATTAAAGCGAGGTTGGACACGCCCTTCAAAGTTACCGGCACAGCTGACTGCTGTCGCAGCCAGGCTACTCGAAAAGTGCAGGAGTGCTCATTATATAACCTCTGTCCCTCGTTCCTTGTTTGTGCTACGCGTGCCGCATCTTGCATACCACCAGTGTACCCGTGCTGTCATCGATGGTTGCCTGTGCACGTATTCGTTGCCTTACATTGAAATTTTGCGTGTCAGATGTTCACGTGGTTATCTACGGTAAGACGCATTTCACATTGGGCAGCACATGCACGGCCGTGTCGCGTTTATTTTCGTCTCTGCTTGTTTTTATAGCGTTAGCCAACGGTAGGGCATGTCGGCAAAAGTTTTCCTCGTTGATGCCCGGACACAGTGCAACAGAGGAACACCGAACGTAAGAGCTGGCGCGTACAGGGGTGGCATCAAGACCAACCGGCAGCATGGTTTGTGGCGTTGTCGCTGCATACGGACCTTTTGCGGGCTTAGTGTGCGCGACAACGTCAAGTAGAGGTAGTGACAGCTTCAGCACGGTTTCCGAGTCTTAGCCGGTTTGGCACGGCACGCGGATTCTACTCCAAGCGGCGTGCGGAGAACTCACAGTTGCCGGCTTCTCAAATGAGAGCACTCCTAGCAGAACATGGGCTCAAAAGCACAAAAAAGGATTCCTTTTTCGTGATTGTATTTTAGTCGCTAATAGCCCATATAGGAACGAACCTAAAAAATAGCAATTATCGGCACAATAAATGATTGCGTAAAATATTTTTGTTCAATTATTACATGTTTATATTGCCGCGAGCCATGTAGGGGTTTGTTTATTTATTGTTTGTTTTACTGCCCGGCCGCGCCCGGCTCTGTTACCTGTGTCCCAAGCGAAGCGCGTGTTTCATTCTTTATTTTTACGCGCGCGTGGGCCACCTCACTCAAAAAAGAAGACTGTTTGGCCCTAACGTCACTAGCCTAGAATAATCTTCTTTCATCTACAATGTTCTGGATGTAAATCGACGGTTCGAGAACCACGCGCGCCGAAAGATAAAACGCCTGCGTAGCAGAAGCCGCGGTACTAGACTCGCCGACGCTCGCATGAGTACTTCACTTTGTTGACTGCTGCTTCGACGCCTGTGTATTCTTTGAGTTGCTGGGGAGAACAAGTTCGCTCCAATAAACGTGTTTTCAACGACGCCAACTGCGTCGTCTTTGGCTTCGTGACAATATGTTAAAATGACCTGATACGGACTCAAAGAAGAAATGGACATTTTGAATAAGTTACTATCGCTACATATAAATCGGTGGCCACTCCCCAGATACGTTGAGTTGCCTTTCACATGACATCCACTGAACCCTGTTTGGGGAATTATAAACCACCGACCATACACACCGTAAAGAAATGTGACCTGGCGATTCCATGGGGAGTCTAGTTTTCTTTGTCGCATCCCTTGAATTCTAATGGGCAGTTAACACACTGACAACCATGTCTGTTGTGGTTTGTTATGTTACGTCACTCCTGCATATACTACGTAGAGAAAATTTGGAAGTTTATTAATATTTGTGCCTTTTTTTGTGAAAACACGCATTTGTGGTTGCCATGGGGCGGTGTCAGTTATCAAATTGAAGTCGTTTTCCAATAAAGCAAATTTGTAATAAAGAGAAGAGCTTTATTTGGGGTGGCGAAACTGTGCGACCAAAAAGACCTTTGAATACCTCAAAATAAAATCAAGGAACAAAGCATTTTTACTGCGGAGCAGGATGAAACAACACAAGAAAATATGACTGACCAAACACGCAAACTACGCTAGCGCTGTGTACGCCACTTGGTTTCTTTGCTCCGCTTTTGCACTGTTTTGTTTTTATATGTACCCCATCACTCACCTAGAAACGTTGTTTTCATAGCGACTTATTATATGACTAACGCCCCCCCCCCCCCCCACACACACACACAACATTTCATTCCTTGGAAGTCGCTTTACTCGGCACCGTTGGTATGCTCCTCGTCGCCACTGCCGACGCCTCTTTCACGATTTGCGGGACGTGCTGGTAATGGTGCCAGCGCCGATATTCGTAGCTGCACATTGCGCTCTCTTTGGGACGGACGCGTGTCGATCGCTCGGAGGATCCGCGGGAATTAAATTAACGTAAGCTAGAACCGACGTTAGATCTGGGGCGAAAACAACTGCGAGACGCTGCCGCAGAACGTACGGGCAGTGCCGTCGCCACCTCAAGATGCACATAGTCGAATAGCTCCGAATCCTTCCTGAGTGAAATGCAACTTGCCCGCTTGGCATGCTGACAGAAGCCTATAATTTGTCTGCAGCTAGGAGGCTTTCAGAGAGACTTTTTTTGCCAGTGTCCTTCACGTCGGAGCATGCGCACATCACCAGTTCTCGGTTTATGCGTGCAAGGAGGGGGGGGGGAGGTGGAGACTGAGGAAGGCGTTCACGCGTAGGTGGGTTTCATGCTCTCACCGATGACTTTTCGGTTTGGTGGTTGGAGATGCAAACATGGGCGTCGTCTCATTGCCATTTCGACTTGGCTGCTGCCTTCCGTGGTGAAGCGGTTCGAGTTTGTATGTTACACACAGAGTAAGAGGCTTATGAAGCGGCAGAGAAACGGACAAGTCTCACACATTTCTGCCAGACTGAAGCTATGATCCTTCCAGGATTTTTTGAGGTAATTGGCTAAGAACTGTAGTCAAGTGCATGTTGCAAATCAACGTTCTTTTTCTTCCTGCACTTTTTTCAGTGCACCCAGCTTCGCCGTTTGTCCTTCACAGAGTGGAAGAGAACTGAGGTTTTCTGCAGCCTTTATGTGGGAGACTTCCATGTCAACATTTGCTGTAGAAGATAAGCAAACAAAGCGGCGAAAACCTTTGGAAGAGTGTATTTAGAAACGGCAGCCGTTCGGCTGCAAACCTGATATCGGCACTGCTAAAAAGGAAGCTCTCCCGTCTTAAAAAAATGCAAGAACTATCAAGCGATTCACAAGTGTGAGGATAGTGTTTTGTTGGGTTCGAGGTCCTGGTAATTCATAATTAGATATCCTAAAAGCGACCCCACCTTCGTTTCTAACAGCAAGCGGATCTTACAAAAAACCCGCCCGCATCTTCCCACGGGGGGAACTCGAATAAATGCGTCGCAGAGTGGTGGGGGTATCGCGTGAATGTTGCGTAATTGGGTATGGTTTGGGAATGCTTAATTGTTATTTCGTCTTTATTATTCTTATTTATTGAATGAAGGAGAAGCGAAGGCAAGGAGTGTAAAGTTAAAGTCTGTCTTTATTGCTTGGTGCCGTCAAGCAAAGCGTCAAGTCAAGCGAAAGCGAAGCAAGGACGGCTAAATTCCGAACGCGCGCTCCGCCGCTTATATACACACCGCCCACGTTCGAGCGAGAGGAGTACGGGGGAGAGACGCGCGTGCGCACACTTCCGTACACAAGCGCGCGAACTTTCCACGCACCCACCACGCCGTTATCACGTGTACACGCCGTGCCGCCGTTACTGTTGAGCGCGACGCAGCGCACGGGTAGCTACGACGCATGCGCGCACAGACGCGCTCCCCCCGCACCGCCGCAGCTGTTGTTGAGAGCGACGGAGCGCACAGGGTACACGTGCTCCTCCCGCACCGCCGCACCTGTTGTTGAGAGCGATGAGGGTACGGGTGAGAGACGCGCACCTCGCCTCGACGCGACGCGCATGCGCAGTGAGCGTGTGGACGGCGCCGACAACATCGACGAGTGACATCGCAAGCCTAAGAAATGCTCCGCATTGAAAAACGCGATCTGCTTTTATTATATGCATTACGTGCCACCGACATCTTGACTTTTAATCGAATCAACAAAATGCATGCCGTCATGAAACATTGTGGTTATCTTAGCGTGACAGGAACCAAGAGCCAAGGAAATATTATTCCTTAGTAAACCTTAATCCAACCTATTTCATCGTAATATAATCCTTACATCCTATTTTACCTTGCTCTATTTGTTATTCTGCACACACATCCTATTCAATCTAAGCCGTCTTAATTTTTGTTATTTCTCGTTATTCGAGGTGAGCACATGGTAATCGCCCCACCCTACTGATTGATCTAATAACTAATTGATCAACCATCCATTTTAATTGGTTTTAATACACCTTAATCCCACCATATAGAGCATTACTGATTAGAAATAAGTAAAAATATTTCGGATTTTATATTTTATACTCATCTTTTATACACGATGATTATGCCTGGACTCGCTTCTGTTCTTGGATATATATTCGCGATGCCTAGATCAAATTATTTTTAGTGCCATTGGAGTGGATGCCGACGATAAAAGCGACTTCTCGCGCTCAAGAAGAACTACTAGCCTCTCGTGTTATTGGCACATCCAGTGGCGGATACTTAGGAACGCGAATGTACCTCATCTTCGCCCAACGCGAACTTGAGGCGCCGCCGGATCCGCACAGCCTTTTTCAAGGCCGCCCCACCGAGGTTCCTGCACGTCCGTCCCGCACCACGTGCATCATGCTTTGCGCTGTAGAAGTCAATGCCGCCATGTTTGCTTGCTTTAGCAGAGGCACCAGGAGCCCGTCACTCCTTCAGTTGTACACCAGCATGACATTTTGTCGCTGTCTTGCTGATTGCATACTCTTTTGCAGCCTACTCGGCCTTGCAGTCAATGCACACCACATTTTACAACGCGTACAAGCGCTTAGGGTTTGTGCGTCCTAACGATATGTAACGAGAGGGTTTCTCTACCATTTCACTTGACGTCACCCGAGAAACAAGGTCGGAAGAAATAAAACTGAGTGCCGCAGCTGCCAATAATGCAGCAGACTCAGCTGACGTGAGCCCTCCCGCCCCTGCTCTGTCGTTCTCTGTTGTTCCGTCGCCCTCTGTCCGAAGATCGATGATGCGAATTTCGGTCGACGTGTCCAATCTATTGCTTATGCAATAAACTGATTTCATCCCCTTCCCAAGACCGCGACGGGATGGATGAAGGAAGATAATAGCTGACACGTGGGTTACCTTCCCCTCAAAACACATATGCGGAATTTTAAAGCGTGAATTACGTCACACTGTAGATTGGATTCATCCCCTATTGCCGGCAAAATAGCTGAAATTTTTGTTCCCTAAGGTGAGTAATACGGTGTGGGACCACAATAAAAGGACCTCCACTACAAGATGATGCGATCTATAGTACCAACCGGCCCTTTCTTTGGGAATGCCGAACACAGCCACGTGAATTGTGTGTTGATAAAATTTTATTAACTCATCATGGTCCACACAGTGAGCAGAACGCAACCATTCAGTTAGGTTGTGATACATGAGAGGGAGGAACTAACACAAAAATATAAATTACCACATAAATAGCAATATCAGTGCTGATACAATGAGCAATGTAAATGCAAAGAGCAAGCGCGAATACTTTCTACCAAACAATTTTGTTTGAACGTAACAATAACCGTCACTGAAGAAAATTTCTATTACAATTTAATGTGTTATGCACATTCCAATACAGTAGAACACATTTTTTTGCCTAATAAAATGCTCCTCCTGCATTCATGAACAGATTATTCGTCAATGAATATGGTATCCTATCAAGTGTCGGCATGCATTCTTTAATATACAAGTGTGGGAATGGTCATGCACACATCTTCACTGCGAAGTCAGGTTCTGTGCGGGCGGCTTCTGCTCCGGGGCGGAATCCTCTCTCGAAACGCCAAGAAGGCCACCAAGGAGGCCGCCTACCATGTCCAATAGATCCGATGCGTTACTCGGTGTGGAGCAAGCCAAGATGATCGCTGTAAGCATAAAAAAATATTTAGCTTCCTATTTAAGGCGAGTTTTGTAAATTGCTTACAAAAGAAGGAAGCCACGTCACATATATAGCAGTATCCCAATTAAAGATGAATTGCAAGCAGTCTTGTACATTTCAGATGCAGAGCATCTGATTCACTCGCCTTGTCCCTCCGGCGTCGTCGTCGGCGGCGTTGTCCGCCCCTCCCCCATTCTCCTCGCCACGCCAGCTGCGCTCTCCGCCGCTCATCCCCTCTCCTCTCCGATAGCAAACACTCTCTCGCGAGGGGCATTGGATTGGATTGGATTGGCTTGGCTGGGATTGGATTGGATTGGATTAAAGTGGATTGTGTTGGATTGTGTTGCGTCATAGCCGCGGCAGACGCGCTAGGGCCGGCGCATGTGCAGTAATCTCTCTTCCGCGGTTTCCTCTCCTTCGGGCGCGCTGCGCATATAACCGGTGTGCCGTTCTCCGGCGAAGCAACATCCACGCTTGGCTCAAACACCTAGAGTCCACGCCGCTTTACAAGTACGCCAAAGTCGTCATCGACTGGGACCGGCTTCCGCAGTCCCCTCAACGTTATGCGCGCTATAAAACGCGGTCCTTTCGCCGCTCCGCCTATGCGTCGCATCTACACAGGGGTTCCCGCGAGGGGAGGTGGGAGTTTTTTGTCCAGGGAACTGTACACACCACACTTTTTCCGCTGTATACTACTTGATATGAAGTAGTACGCTATGCAAACAATAACATATCGCTTAACCATTCACGAAAGAAATTTCACCAGTTTTATGATCATTCGTCTGCAGGTCTCGCAGCTTGTGCGTGACCAGTCGGTAGGTGCCCGTTAAGGGGCCGGTTGAACACTTCCTGGCAAGCAGTGCATTACGCGCTCTAAAAACCCTTAGGGATGACACAGTACTGATTCATGACTTATTTTTGTTCCATCAGTTAAGAAGTACAACACACAAGTATGGAAAATGTATACAAGAAAGCAGCCTGTATTTTTGAAGTCCCCTCACCGTCGTCCGTTCCCGCCAATCTGGCGTCATGTCTCGTTCACGCTATGTACGTTTGTTTTACTTTTTAGGAGCGAAATGTTTTTTTAAATGCAAACAAATAATACATTGTAATGATACAAAACACCACCAAATAATATAGCTTTTGTCAGCGAAAAGTGTAAGTACGTTTTCTATTGCAGCATTGCGATATGCAACATACTGAGATATACATAATATTAAAAGTGCAATAAAAAAACATGTATGTTTAAGTTTAACACATACCTGGAAAAGCTTCGTTCTTGAAACCCTAAAAAGTTCAACAATCTAAAACGGCCTTACTTAGTAGCGGCATAGGTTTTCTCTGCATAAAATGTACGCACTGTGGCGTTGCCCTTTTCCCGTTGTAGGTAAACGCCATTTTAAGAGTTTGTTTCTGAATTTGCACTTTACACCAAGAATGTAAGCTATAAAAAAGCAGCGCTCGACACATCCGAGTTTCCCCCTGAGAAGAACGCTAACACGAAAGAGCTGCTGCGCATGCTCGTACGTCTGCACTGTGCAGCACGGGCCATGAAATGAGTGGATCTCGCCGTCACATGGCCGAACAAGCTGTGGCCTGATGCAACGTCTGCAACTAAAATGGCCATTTGTGTGGCTCATATGGCCCATATATGCACATATAGTTCCTCTATCGAGCAGATCTGGTTTCGCATACGCATCGCAGGCGGGAAAAGGTTTGGGCGTGTTGGTTCATCGTCAGACGGAAAACAAGCGCTAAATAAAAACACACTACGAGGAGTGGACGGGACAAGCGCTAATTTTCAACAAGAAGTTTATTGCAGTACCAGCGCTTATAAACACGCCTGGCCAGTACGAAGAGAGGGGAAAAGAAAGGGAAACATAAAAAACGGTGGGCACAACAAGAAAAAAGAAAAACAGTGGCGTGCTGCCTACGATAAGAAATCCAATTCAAGTTTCGATAAAGCCACAGACGGCCTGCTGACGCATTGTTCCCCCGACCTTGCTATCTCTGCCACTTCCACGATTTCTCTTGTCAGGCCCGAGCGGTGAAAATACAAGACGGTTGTTTGGTCACACAGAGGATGACACGGGTTTCCTGAGACACATTTTTTACAGTGAGCAGCCAGCTGGCCGTCGGTGGCAACGCCCCTGACCTTGTTCTTGTGCTCTTGTAGGCGAACGTTTAAGCATCTGCCGGTCTGGCCGATATAGTGTCCGCCACACGACAGAGGAATTTTGTAGACAACGCTACGTCGGCATTTCACAAAGGCGTCTCTGTGCTTGATGGCGCAGATCGGTTTCCGCGCACGCGTGGGACAGCTCAACCTGCACAAATCCAAAAGCTTGTTAGACGCCGAGAACACGACCTTGACCCCTGAACGTTGCCCAACTTTCTTGAGGTTATGCGAGATTTTATGTATGTATGGGAAGAGAGCTATCTTTTGTTTAGCTCTTCTTTCTTTGTCCTTACTCTGGTTTTCAGCCTTTTTCTCATCGCTCAAACGAGAATCAATTTTTCTTTTGCGATGCAAGCCTTCCGCTACGGAAACAATAACCTACATTAGAAAACCCGCTTCTTCCAAACGTACCACCGGCTTGCCAATGCTTTCATCCACCGTGTGTTGGCATGACTTGCTGAGAGCGCTAGACAGGAAAGACCGCACAATACTCCTCTTGACTAGCTTAGAGTGTGCCGAGCTGTACGGCAGGGGCGGTTTGTTGACTCTAGGCTCGTACACCCAACACATGGGATCATATTCAAAACGCAGCCGCAAACCCAAAAACCTGATGCTGTCATGCTCGGGCAATTCGAACGTAAAAATGAGCGGCGTAAAACAGGTATTAAAAGCGGCTAAGATACGCCACACAACTGGGCGAGACGATGATAAAGCGGCATCAAAGCTGTTCGTGACTGAAGGGTCAATAAAACATGAAGTGTCTAAAACAATTAAAAAGTCATCGACGTATCTGAAAATTTTCAACACTTTAAGCTCACCTAGCCACTGAAAGAGTGCATTGTCACAACGGGCTAGAAACAAATCACTTAAAACTGGTGCAATGCACGACCCAATACAAACACTCTGCTTTTGCAGGTAAATGTTACTGCCAAATGAAACACAGGTTGATGTAAGATAAAAAGATAAAAGCTCCAAGAAACCACTGGTGCTCACACCACACGCGTTCTGAAATTCGACCACACCGAACTCATGAATGGCCGCCTCGACACTGGACAGCAAACCTTTATGTGGCAAAGAACAAAACAAATCTTTTGTATCGACTGCTGGCAGGACGCAGAGGCCAAGGTCCTTGAGAGTTATAGCCAAACGTTGGAGCTGTACGTCACAGCGCTGCCGGCCGCATTTTGGGACCACGTTGACTCCATGGGCAACTCAGGAATCACTTTCGTTCTCCGGCACCCGCCTGGCCACTTCCCGGACAGAGGTAAGAAGCTCTGCGTTTTCTGTCTCTGCGTTTTCTGCGTTAATTGCATTTTCTGTCGATATAAAAAATTTGTTTTATTCTTTGCCACATGAAGGTTTGCTGTCCAGCGTCGAGGCAACCATTGATGAATTCGGTGTGGTCGAATTTCAGAACGCGTGTGGTGTGAGCACGGGTGGTTTATTGGAGCTTTTTTCTTTTTATCTTACATCAACCTTTGTTTCATTTGACAGTAACATTTACCTGCAAACGCAGGGTGTTTGTAATGGGTCGTGCATTGCACCAGTTTTAAGTGATTTGTTTCTAGCCCGTTGTGACAATGCCCTCTTTCAGCGGCTAGGTGAGCTTAAAGTGTTGAAAATTTTGAGATATGTCGATGACTTTTTAATTGTTTTAGACACTTCTTGTTATATTGACCCTTCAGTCACGAACAGCTTTGATGCCGCTTTATCATTGTCTCACCCGGTTGTGTCGCGTATCTCAGCCGCTTTTAATGCTTGTTTTACGCCGCCTATTTTTACGTTAGAATTGCCCTAGCATGACAGCATCAGGTTTTTGGGTTTGCGGCTGCGTTTTGAATATGATCCCATGTGTTGGGTGTACGAGCCTAGAGCCAACAAGCCGCCCCTGCCGTACAGCTCGGCGCACTCTAAGCTAGTCAAGAGGAGTATTGTGCGGTCTTTCCTGTCTAGCGCTCTCAGCAAGTCATGCCAACACACGGTAGATGAAAGCATTGGCAAGCAGGTGGTACGTTTGGAAGAAGCGGGTTTTCCCATGTAGGTTATTGTTTCCGTAGCGGAAAGCTTGCATCGCAAAAGAAAAATTGACTCTCGTTTGAGCGATGAGCAGAAGGCAGAAAAACAGAGTAAGGACAAAGAAAGAAGAGCTAAAGAAAACATAGCTGTCATCCCATACATACGTAAAATCTCGCGTAACCTCAAGAAAGTTGGGCAACGTTCAGGGGCCAAGGTCGTGTTCATGTCGCCTAACAAGCTTTTGGATTTGTGCAGGTTGAGCTGTCCCACGCGTGCGCGGAAACCGATCTGCGCCATCAAGCACAAAGACGCCTTTGTGAAATGCCGACGTAGCGTTGTCTAATAAATTCTTCTGTCGTGTGGCAGACACTATATCGGCCATACCGGCAGATGCTTAAACGTTCGCCTACAAGAGCACAAGAACAAGGTCAGGAGCGTTGCCACCGACGGCCAGCTGGCTGCTCACTGTAAAAAATGTGTTTCGGAAACCCATGTCATCCTCTGTACGACCAAACCACCGTCTTGTGTTTTCACCGCTCGGGCCTGACAAGAGAAATTGTGGAAGCGGCAGAGATAGCAAGGTCGGGGGATCAATGCGTCAGCAGGCCTTCTGTGGCTTTATCGAAAATTGAAGTGGATTTCTTATCCTAGGCGGCACGTCACTGTTTTTTTTTCCTGTTGTGCCCACCAGTTTTGATGTTTCCCTTTCTTTTCCCCTCTCTTCATGCTGGCTATTCGTGTTTATAAGCGCTGGTACTGCAATAAACTTTTTATTGAAAGTTAGCGCTTGTCCCGTCCACTCCTCGTCCTGTGTTTTTATTTAGCGCTAGTTTTACGTCTGGCATCGCAGGCGTTGATAAGAAACCCGAGGTTGTTCGTATTTTGTCACGCGTTATGGAAACCAGATAAGTGGACAAAACGATGAGAGAAAAGGCCTTCAAATTGGCGGACGCATAAAATTAAGCGTGCCCAGCCAGCCAGTGCGCTAACATTGGCTTCATGCCATTTTTGCTTTGTGATTTCTGTGCCATACCCGTTAACGTTTAAGACGAAATTAGAAGGAACATTTAGGTAAGATACATATGGGCCAATTTCCCAAGGAACCAAGGTGTAAGAACATTATTATAGTGAAGACGCCAAAGCCACAATATTAACTACGAAAATATTAACACGCATCTTTTCTTGAGATGTTTACTGTGTTGTACGGCTTTAACAGTGGCTAGCGACACAAGAGGAGAAAGTTACGAAACAAATACAATAACTATGATGATATTAGATAAATTTAAGCAGTGAGGCTAACCGATTCTTAAAGCTAGTTTTGGTGAACGCGGCTTCAGGTATGTTCGAGAATTCTTAATTGAATTCATAACTTTTTTAAGTATATCCTAAAGAGTGGCTTAAAGTGTTGCAGTGTGGGATACAGACAGTTTTAAACGACCTCCGTTATTACACCACATGAGTGTAAAATAACCTGAATCATCCTTCAATGTTGTTGTAGCTTGGTCCACAGATTTTCACAGAGTTCTGCTAGGCTAAAGCGGTGTTGCAGTTCGCAGAAAGTTATATACGTACCAAGAACAACCGGCAGGTATACCACAACTTCGCACAACCGGGCAACCATATCTGAAAAGTGAAAAAAAGCTTCAAGACATTTAAAACTGTGACTGCAGTTGACGACGTGTTTCATTTGATACCAATGCTTGTTCAATACCTGAAGAAAGCAATTTCTCGCAGGTGCACAAGTAATTATGCGGTTCGTTGGTGCTTAAAAAGCGTCATTTCGCTGTTTAACAAGTGTCTTAACACCAACACATCTGCACACTGTGTGTGTGGCTATAAAGCCAAGCATTTTAAAGGCTTCACTGAGAGACGGCTTCACATTTTAGCTCTAAAATAAAATGTCTTTCAAGTATTGCTGGGAAGCAATAAAAATTTGGTGATGGGTATAGCCTCTGTAAAGTTATCTTTCAGTAGTGATAATTAAGTAGGCTATGCAGACTCACATGAGCGGTTACATGTCACTTACTAAAAATGGGGAGGAAACTCCTCTGCGATTCTGAAATATTTTTTGGTTAAGTGCTTCATCACAAAACATAGTTTACTTAGTGGCATATTGAAGACGCGGGGATCAACTCTATTAGAGTTTTCAAGTGCATTACTGGATATTCTGTTGTTAACGTTCAAAATAGCCCGAGTGTCGAGAGTGTATTTTCGAAACTTTCTTTTGCAACGGGAAAGACGGCCATCAGCGTTTCCGGACAACTCCATACACACTTTCGATGCTGTAGCTAAGCGCAACATCGAAGTAGTAGCTGGTTCTCAAGTCTGCGTAAAAGATTAGTCGCAGCCAATGTTCATGAGAAATAAACGTATAGCGCAAACACTTTGAATAGAGCGCGGCACTTCAAGGTAAATAAAACTGACGAATTATTCTGAGCAATGCTCGGCTAATGTGTGAATAAACGCCTCTTTTTTACACTTTACCTCAAAGCTTTTTGTTTAGTATAAAGTGCAATCAGTTTAGACGGCCTTCGTTCCTTTTCTAGCCCCAAACATAGCCACACCTCTTTCACGGTGGTCACAAATGGGTGCATAAAGGGAACTAAACGTAAGACTTTCCCGACTGCTGGCACATGTAAAGTGTCAAGGCTTACATCAAAAGGAGTTTCGTTTCTCCCGTAGTTCTATCGTATGCTCATTATATCTCCATTCCGTGTTTATCACACTGACCTTTCAAAAGTTTCTGCCACAGTTTGTATAATGTCATGCCAAAGTTCCTCTCTCGAGCATCCGCACTCTAAAGATGTCATCGGCCGCACCGACCTCACGCCCAATCATATCAAATGTACGTACGTTAGACGCACGTCCAGCATAGGTTCCGTTTGCGACAAAGGGGGCGAGTATGCCCCATATGTGCCCTTGGAGCTCACGAGGCCTCGGCAAGAGGTTAATCGCGAAACATAACCGGTGTTATCAAGAACAATGTCCAAAGGCTTTTTCGGCAATAATTTTATGGTGCCCGGCCATTTGTAAGTGGATGCGGCTTTACTCTAGCGGCTTCGCCAGCCTACTCAGCACGCCTAGGAGCTACGGCCAATGCATATTTATTGTTTTACGGGGTTTCAGTTCGAGAAATGGCGTTAGCTTTATCAAGAATTTGCGATTATGTTAAATTTGAAAATACAAACCACTCTAACAGGGCCCGGCCACGATTGTCTCAGATTAAGGCCTTGACAATTTCCTTTTGGGAACGTTACCCACACTTGCCGATCACCGACGCAGCAGGTTTTTTTTTACAAATCTAGGTGCCTCTGTTCTTGCGCACAACGTCTCTTGTTAGTTCCACTATGGGGCAAGGGTGGCGCGAAAGCCTAGTTGACAGTAACGCCGCTGTTGCGAACAACCAAGTACGCCAATTATCGCAGGAAGAGAAAGGCATTGTGCCGAAACATAAAGTTGAGGCATGGGACTTTGCGTGAGATCCGAGTTTCGAAAAGGAAGCGTTTAGCCAACACGCATGGCTCGTGCATCAGAAGCACCTTGTCATTCGAATAAATATTATGATCGCATGCCTTATAAATATTCGGGTATGTACGTGCATGCGCGAGAGACTATTAATAACTGAGGCCCATCCAGTTACTGGTAATGTTTTAGTGGAAATAGCAAACCAATGGTTCTACTAGAACATACACAATTTTTTGTTGGCACAATGGTTTTTATAGTCAATTTTGAAGCGTGCATGATATTTTATGGAATATTTGTAATTGCGCCGTAGAATTTTGCATGAAAAAAATTTGTTGCCTTTCTTTGTTGGAGCAACATTGCAGATATCACATTAACTACGTACATGTAAATTGGAAAGCATAAGCGTTATGTTTTTCTTCTTGGCTTAAAGTGACGGTCTCTTTGGTCTATAGCTGGAAAGGGTAATTTGTACTAGCGTGTTAGTATGAAAGTTTGCCGGCGTCCACTTAATTTTGGTGAAACTCCGATCGGCGTTGCTATCGAATTTACTGAAGAGGTGGTGAACTTTTTCAGTAGACTCATAATGGTTGCTAGTGTAGGTAAACCATGAATTACGGTTTTTAGACAATAATAGAGCATTTGGACGCGGTAACCACCAAATACGGGGTGACAGCAGCATACATTTCTTCTAAAATATTTGCATAAACGGCGGATTTGGTACTGAACACTCTGTTACGCTTCATGGTACACATAGAGGATTCAGATTGTTGGCACATGCCCCCCCCCCCCCCCCCCCCGTTTGCTTGGCCCTCCGAAGACCTCTGGTCTCATCAATTTGTTGGTTCGTTTATACAGTGCCCGGTGCGTGTCCTGGCAGCAACCAATGTTATGGAGCGTTGTGGAATACGTCAATATGGGTATGTGCTCCTGAGTTGGCTTGTATGACATTGTTTAAATAACATTGTTATACAAACATTGCTAGACTAAAATGAGCAACTGTCGGGAAGCGCTGGTTTAGGCGCAATATTTCGCGTTAAGGTTTTAAAAACGCTGCGGGCGAGCGCATCTTGACGTAGAACGAGCACTTTTTTAAGAGGGTACTTCTTGACAATGTTAGACCTAGAGGCGTAACATCATTGCTAACTATCACGTAGAGCATTGAAACATCCCAAGCAACGTCATATACATTGCTCACCGAGCTGTGGGTACTTGATGATTTCAGAACTCAAAGCGTACCATCGAAAGATCTACCATAACGCTGTCGCTGACCCGTTACGCCCTTGCAGGGAGATTTTGTAAATAAAATTCAGCAATGAGGATTCAGAATTAAAAGTTCACTACCCAAGCTTGACGGCTTCCTCTTGAAACGAGCTAAGGGCAACAGTGCTTTTGCAGTAAAACTCGGTGCGTTCGGAAATTCTATATGTCGCCAACCGGGCTAACAATTTTTAAATACTAGCTTTCACAATTTTAGCAATTTAAGCGCGCTATGTGTACTTCTAATTTATGTATTATTACAAATGGTGACTTACCTTTGGAGAAGCGTACCTGTGGTTATCGTCAAAAGAGCGAAAAACGCGTCGCAGGTCACGGGGAATCCCAATGGGGACTGTGCTTGAATCGTTCGCTGAATACGACGTGAGCAGTTTTTTGTCGGGGATTCAGAAGGGTTATTTCGCCGTCTGTACTGTTACCGTCATATTATATAGGACCGCAGTAGGCTCGTGTTTTCATTTATTACTGATACTCAAGCGGAAATTGCGGAAGCATCGAACCTGTAACTGTTCGGAAGCATCGAACCTGTAACGGGGTCTATGGTGGGAATTGCCGCGCGCAGGTGGACATGGTGCAGGGCGCTGGATGTCTGTACAATCTACTACGATCACGCATGCTACGTAGAACGTTTGTGGCTAACCGAAGTATTGCCGTAGCCTGTGTGCAATGCCGATAGCCGCCGCCTGTTCCGTGATTGCAATGTTTTTCAGCATTGAAAGAATGTTGTGCCTAACTAAAAATCTTTAGCGTTTGCAACCAACGTGTCCAAACGCATTGCCCGAATATACATAACACCTATTGTTCGTAGAATGTCATAGGAGATTGTGTATTATTGTGCTGTTGTGTAAATAGTGTACATTCATTGTTGTCATACGCGCATCTGAATAATTCCACTGTCGTAAAAACTGCACATTGTATTCTATTATGTTTGCTACTTCTTTCTGTTGTGCCCTATTGGCCCTGAAAGTATCTGTAACCAAGAAATAAATAAATAAAAAATAAATAAAATGTTTGAGCGTTCCCTTTCGTTTATGTGTGCAAAGGAGCCTATCAAATTCTGACCTCAGGAAAAGTCTACATTTCTTTGCAGGTCTCCTTAGGCATAAAGTTTCTGAACATAATTTAAAGTTCTTTCCTTGAAAAACATATCGAATAATTTACAGATACCTTCTTACGACGAAGTTACAAAATCCTTCCCCACAGAGCAGTTTGAAGACATTAACACTGTTCCTGTGAACACTGCCGTAGCCACTACATTCATGGGTGTGAATTTTCAGCACCTAGTCGTAAAAAAACCTCTGAATATTCACCTTTAAGTGCACTATAGCACGGTTCCTCACCCTGGTCTAGATATGTAAAATTGCATATTCTTCTTGCCAGTGTAGCTTTAGTGGCATTCTTCCTCTCGCTCTACCCTCTCTGTCACATAGAGGGTTTCTGACTACGTAGTCCTATTTTTATCATGACCTATGAACAAGCCCAAAAATTTTCTATGGAAGGCGTACACTTGTGCTCGCTGCTCTAATGGGGAAACCAACTTCTGAGCAGAGGGATATGGAGTGAACTAGAGTATAACAAAAGAAAAAACCATTTCCAAAGAGCGTCATGCTACATATTGCTTCATGCAGCTCAGAGAGCGCAGTCTATGAGGAACAAAAGAAATAATGAAAATGCCGGTAAACAGGGTAGAGAGCAGTCTTTTGTCTGAAATTATGCTGTGGGACGTCCAGAAGGAATAGGACTTTTTATGCGAAAATCTTCTGGATTCCAAGGATTAAGCATAGGTGGTAAATGCAAATAAGCCCTCGATATCAGCGCTAGTTCATTGGCACTCCGTGAAATTGCAAGGCATGCTCACAAGCCCCGCCTTGATATCCCGAAGGCACACGGTAGGCGACACAAAATTTGAATTTCCGCAAAACCGCTATTTTTGCAAAAAACACCTTTTAAAGTAGGTCACTTGGTCCAGTTTCTCCTATCGTCATGGCTACCAGAGCGGCAGTGAGTAAAATGTGGGGTGAAAAATCTGCGTGACATACGAATGGTCACCGGTACAGGTAATAAGGGCTTTGGCATTTTCTTGCGTCTGGATATGTAATTCTCGATTTCCAAGTACTGCAGTTCTTCAGGCTACCCTCGAGCCAACACGGCGGAAGTATCAGGCGCAGTAGATAGGTCATGCTTATTTTTAGTTTAAGCAGAGTAGCCAGTGGTCAGGGCGGCCCTACAAGTAACTCTTTTGGCTGTTTATTTTGTAGAGGAGGGAACATGGTGCAGTCCCACGTTTTTTTTTTAGTTGCGACGTGGCGTGGGCGACTTTATGGGGAGTGGTATGAGCAGAAGACCGGTTACAAAATGCTTGTGTGTATGAAACGGGTGGCTCTTTTTCCAGCTTCACACAAGTTTGTTGGGCTAACCATGGGGCTTGCCTGACTTTCCTTGAACAATTTCGCGCTGGACCCAGAAGGTGGGGTCACATGGCCAGTTTCCGACTGATGAGTATTTGTCGTACTCACTAACTCAGAAGTTATTTTAACTAAAAGGTCAAAAAACGTTCTTCGCTGATTCCTGTTTGCAGGCAAAGATTTACAATTAGACTCCACACATGAACAGCTGTTCTTCTTCACATCACTCGTGGACATGGCAACACGTCCAAACAGATTGGTGAAGTCCTCAACGTTCTCTGGACGCTTGCAATGAGGCGCTGATACCCTGCTTTGAACAGGCTCGGCTCTTCCTTTGTGGTTTTGATTTGTGTGATTCTGAAGACGTAACTCCCAAAAGTGTTCCCAGCTTCCTAATACTCGAACGACGTTTGTTCCTAGTATTTCAGGGCGAAGCACCCATTCTACAGCGTGCGCTTCTTGTTTCAATCGTGAAATTCGTCGAAACGCTCGAGATAGTGCAGCTAGCACTCCTTTTCTTTGAAGGTATTCTTATTGAAGGTTTTCGAGGCATATCTCTAATGAGCGTTGTACAGAGCATAAGTTGTTAATGGAGGGGTGTCCAGCAGCTGGTGATTGCTCCATGATCGATCGGCCAAGGTTCTGCACTCTGCTGGTAGCCCATGTGTGATGTGGATGTTCGGCTGGTGCGCAGTTGCGTGTTTGGTGCCTGACGGTGCCTGCTGGAGCTGACAGCAGAACGCTGGCGGGCACCTCACGTAAAGGCGGGTGTCGTTCACAATGCCACGCTCCGCGAGATATACGTACTCGATGCTGAACCACGGAGGTCTGGTAGTTTATCGCTGCTTACTGGTGTGGTGGTAGTGCTCCGCTGCACAGAAATCGTTTGTTTGACTGCTGTAGTGGTATTTGGCGACTTCGGCATGCTATAGGCCAGTTCCCCCAAAGGCATGGGTCGCTCACAACGCCATTCGCCGTGTTATATACGTAATGAAAGCTCACCAATGGAAGTCTGGTAGTTTAACAGTTCCTATATATGGTGGGAGATAGACGTGCGCCTTAGGCAGAGATTTCACACTGGACCACCTTCCAGGGGTCGCACCATCGGTGGGTCAAGCGGGCCGCTTAAGCCTGGATGGCCATCGAAGTGGTGGAGCTATCTGTTGGCCCAGCGGGGTTCCCTATCCTCTGAAGCCGCATCGGTAGTCCGGAAAGCACAGACCTCAGTGCGGACCTCTGGAAGTTCTACGGACCAGCCGTATCCTAATGAAGATACTGTGGCACGACGGCCTGGACTAAGGCTGTTTAAAGAAAAAAGCTTTCTCTCTCTCTGTCTCTCACATGGCATGACGAACGGCCTCAGCTGTAAAAAGTGAAAAAAATACAACACGTGTGATCTAATGAGATTTCATCCACCTTCGGTTGGCATGACAATCACCACGGCCAGTCATTGCGAGCCGCTAAACAGTACCACTGTTAAAACAAACTAGTGTGCAGCGTGGGCAGTTCAGCGGGAATAATATTACCGTGAAAGCATAAATATTTCGATATCCATATGCCAGCAAAAAAAGAATGGCACGCGCAATTCATCAGGATCATGCACTGAATTTTCTGATAGTCGGCCATGACAGTCCCCGCAAGACTACGTGCCAACCACTCTGTCTTCTTTGTATGGGAGGGAGCACGGTTGTTCACGACACTTTCCACTTTGCTTCCAGCAACATAGTTTCCTCATGTATTCTGGGGCCGCATAGGTAGCGACCGCTTTTGACAGAAAAGGGCTAGGTGGTTACAAGGTAATATATAAGCCGTGAAGATGCCCTGGGTGTTTAAAAAGAAGCTTGGGGACACTGTGGACACGTTTCTCTTTCTTCCCGGGTGATTTCATTTGACAAGATGTTTGGTAGAATGTTTGTCACTAGTGCCGATTTATCGCCACCAGGAACAGAATGGTGTCAGCCCTACATAGGTTTCCTAATGGTCGTGATTGAAAGCTCGTCATGTGTATGGGTCTGTCGGCAAACGCGAAAACCTTTTCCTCTAAGCTCCATTCTTAAACGGTTCTAGTGAAAACAGGGTTGCGCGAAAAAAAAGGTTTCACTTCCTTGATCGGACAGTTCCTGCTGATGCTGTCAACATGAAACCAGTTATCATAGCTGCGTATCGTGCCGTGATGGTGCGTCCTTCAGTGATGTCTTGCAACAAACTGTTAGAAACAGACAGGCATCTTTTCTTACGAAATTCGGTTATTGCTTTTCTGGGATGCTAATTGGTTGCCCTAGGATGTTTTTTGTGCGATGGGATGGTATAATTTCTAAAACGACACCTGGAAACAGTAATTTTGGCTGAAAAGGTCTCCCCAAAGGTGTCCTTGGTTCCATTATGGTCTACCTGGATATCTGCAGTGAATTCATGCAGTATGGCCTACCTATAACGGGCGCCCGAGCCAGCCTATTTTTTGGTCCATGAATTGTGCTTCTACTAGTTCATCTAACTTGTTGTGAATGCCCATATGCAACAATTTTCCCGTGGAGCCAGCCACTGGAATGCGTACGGCTGCCTTGAGGCCTTGCGCGAACTTTGTACTGTTTTATCTTTGTTTTTTATAGTATAGACACGGAGTAACGTAAGTGGATATACTAAAGGTTGTGGGAACGCGACCTTAGCACGTTCCCTTTGGTTCGGCTTCGCCACACCGCTTGCTCCTCGCGGGAACTTGCTCGGCAAGACGTCGGCGAGGGGGATCTACCTCCTCGCCGTAGGAGTGTCTTTAAGCCGGCGAGCACGCGCGGGAGGCAAGCTGTGCGGGGGGAGTTGGAGCTCGGGAAGCGAGGCGAGAGGACGTGCCTAGCGACCTCCTTCCTTCGAGGATCGGGCAAAAAGGAGGGCGACAATGGCTGCCATCGGCGTCCCAGCGAGGCAAACGCGAGCGCGCTGAGGCGCCCCGGAGATGACTGTTGTCGCGGTGAGTCGAACCTCTCGATTCCCTTAAATTGCCCGGGCGAGGAACTAGATCCTCGCCGTCAACCAGCTAGCCTGCATGCTCTTTGAATGTTTATTATCCTCTAATCAATGTCAATGAGCGAAAACACTTGTCGCTTCCTTTGTTCCGGTGAGCCACGGCCCGCCGCGGCTGGCGCGGCACAGCGCGCAGCCGCGGGGTGGGAGATAGCTTGCTAGCTGGGCGAAACGAGAAGACGAAGACGGATTAGTCTCTCTCGTCGCCGGTTTTGCTATTGCAGGGAAAAGTAAACCAATCTACTTTAACCCCTCTACGATCCCACATCTGGCGCATCAACGTGGGGCTGGCTCTCGGAACAGGGAACATGTCTTTGTTCGGTGTGAGAAAAGTTCTTTGTCCGAACCTGACAAGTGTTACTGCTAGCGTGAATCAGATCGCTAGCGGAGGCAGGCGTACTTTCTTGAGAGCGGAGTGAACGTTGCTACGTTGTGCTAGAACATGTGAGCGCCGAGTTTTCTCAGTGCGCCGTTTAGGCGGGACGTTTCTGCCGCGGCAAATTGAGGCACTGAAGTTTTGATGTCCAGCACCCATGACGCGCTAGGGCATAAGGTCCGCGCTGTAATTGCAAGCCCGAAGTGAGCAAGTACGGAAGCTGCGTTGTTTGGCCCGATTTTCTTTTTCTCTGCTGTCTCTTTTATCGACTCCGGGAGTCGGGGCTCTTTGAGCCGTGTGGCCAGGGGCCACGGGTGCCGTATGGGCTGTCTGGTATTGCGGCTCGGCACCGGGCGTTCCGACATCGCGAGACGCGATGGGCGCCGCTGCTCATTAAGCTGTTTGTGTTGCAGCGAGCGGGTAGGGCGGACGACAAAGCCGATGTCTCCTTAACAGCTGTGCGAATGGGGCAGTAGAGCAAGCCTCTGGGTTGCCGGTCGTTGTCAAAGATGCGTATTGCCCGAAGGCCTTTCGGAGCCGGCACCGCGTGGGAGAGGGCACGACCGAGGAGGACGTAGCTCGGGAGCAGACGGACGGGAAACGGCCCCTCTTCTCCACTGAATGGCAGGGTGCGTGTCGTCGGAATGCTTGTTTTAAGTGGTTCTGCACGTGGCAGGGGAAGATCTCCTTCGCCTCGAGAAAGTAAGTTTTTGTGCGCTGTCGGAAACCGTCTTTTGGCAGCCGCAATTGTTTAGCGTCGTGCCACGCGGCCGATGCTGAGGAATAGCATTTCTTCCTTGCCTGAGTTCAGGGCTTGCGGGAATGCTTGATGTGATACGCAATGCGAGTTGAGTCACCCAGGCTTGCTTGCTACGCGATGTCTTTCCCTGCCACCTGCTGCTCCGGGTCTACGAGCGTTCGAGAGCTGGGGAGCATTCGCGGCTCTCCTGGCGTGGAGGCTACTTGGAGGCGGCCTGGCAGCGGCTCCGTGGGAGCTCCCTACGGCTGCTGTTTACCTCCATGAGGGAGGGCGTGTTGGTGCGGGCGGCGCCGTCGTGTGCTTCATCGCTTGGCGTCACTTCGGTGCTGGGCCGCACTTTGCGGTCGGGAGGCTCCTGGGCCTGCTGATACGTCCTCGGCGCATCCTGGCTGAGAGCAGCGGCTGTACGGCGGTCATATGTCAGCGCCGTCGCTGCACTTGCTTGGGCTGGCTTCAGCCCAACCTTGACCTGCTGTCTTCGGCCAGGGCCGGACGGGACTTGCTGATCATAACCACCGACTGACAAGAGGGCCGATGCGAGCAACGATGCTCGTGTTGGCCTGAGCTGTGCTGCGCTATGTCGAAACTATGGCTGAGAACTCTGCGGCCCCCGTTGCATTGGGCCAGCTGATGCCTTCTCAGCGGGTCTTGACGAAAGCACCCCGGACACCGCTGTCGACGACAAGACTGCATCTGTGCATGACATGCGTGTTCGAACAACCTCGGTGTTACCTGCGACACCTGAGCGTTGGATTGTGCATGTGGCTGACGATGCCTGCTTGATGACGGCGAGTGCGAGGACAGCTACAACGCACGGGGCGAACCTTCCTGCTTTGTTTAGGTTTATGAACATTGCGTCTAGATGTTCCTGCGTGCTATTCTTTCCACCGTACGGAAACGTTTAAGGTTGGAGGGATGTGGGAACGCGACCTTAGCGCGTTCCCTTTGGTTCGGCTTCGCCACACCGCTTGCTCCTCGCGGGAACTTGCTGGGCAAGACGTCGGCGAGGGGGATCTACCTCCTCGCCGTAGTAGTGTCTTTTAGCCGGCGAGCGTGTGCGGGATGCGAGCTGCGGGGGAGAGTCGGAGCTCGGGAGCGAGGCGTCAGGACGCGCCTAGCGACCTCCTTCCTTCGAGGATCGGGCAAAAAGGAGGGCAACAATGGCTGCCATCGGTCCCAGCGAGGCAAACGCGAGCGCGCTGAGGCGGCGCCCCGGCGATGACTGTTGTCGCGGTGAGTCGAACCTCTCGATTCCCTTAAATTGCCCGGGCGAGGAACTAGATCCTCGCCGTCAACCAGCTAGCCTGCATGCTCTTTGGATGTTTGTTATTCGGTAATAAATGTCAATGAGCGAAAACACTTGTCGCTTCCTTTGTTCCGTCGACCCACGGCCCGCCGCGGCTGGCGCGGCACAGCGCGCAGCCGCGGGGTGGGAGATAGCTTGCTAGCGGGGCGAAACGAGAAGACGAAGACTGGTTAGTCTCTCTCGTCGCCGGTTTTGCTATTGCAGGGTAGGGTGGACCAGTCTACTTTAACCCCGCTAAAACCCCCACAAGGTAAAGGCTTGAAGTACCCATAGGCGATTGTCTTCTTGATGCCATGGTATTTAATGAGGCCGCAATTTGGACTACTGTGTTGTGCACAGACTGCGTGTGACCACCTGCACCAGTTGCGCGTGTATTCTCAGCCCTAGAAACATTATCCATTCATTTACGTGTGCTGCGTTGTCCTAGAGCAGAATTTGTATGTTCGGTTTATTTTTTGTCTCCTGCCGAGCCTGGAATATTGTAGTAGATAGGTTTCGGTTTCTTCTAATGTGCCAGGCCGGTCCGGCGACGTATTCTGGCTCCGTTAAACATATAAGCCACATTGTTTTCCACCACTCTATCTGCACCAACTACTTGTAATTGTAAAGCCTTAACCATTCTTCAAAAAATCGCCATTTTTGTCTCGATAAAGAGAACGGCCTCAGCTGTAAAAAGTGAAAAAAATACAACAGGTGTGATCTAATGAGATTTCATCCCGGGGGTGCACAGTAGCTGCCTCGTGTTCTAGCAATTGTACTACCTCTTTTTTTTGTTTGTGATAGTATTTATTGCACTAAAAGTTAATGTAGGCAATGGTATTTACAACGCATATTTACAACCATGTGCACATACAGATGCGTTCAATACAAAATGAAATGGAAAACTAAAACTAATGAACAATTATGTACATTTGGTTTCAAACAACGGTAACATTGGATCAGACTGGGCGGGAGTGATTTTGGTCGTCGATATCTTTCAAATTAATGATCATTTGGGAAAGGTGTGATCTTGAAAAAAAAACACAGGTTCAGCGTGTCTATCCACCATTCGCCTTTTTTCCTAAACTCTGCAAAGGGGTGAGAAAAAAACAATCATTTGGGACGTCACTGCCTCTTGTTTTTACAAGGTACCTCACATTATGTGGAGTCAACTCAAAACCTTCCTTAACATTTCTATGGAGGGCATCTGTCGGGCGCTTCGACGCACGAACTGGCGGGGGCCCTGGGGCGAGCAGCGCACAAATGAAATGCACGTGTCGCGCGGCGCCTTGAGACGCCGCGCATTTCGAACGTCTGCGCGCACCGGATCTCTTAACCACCACCACATGCGATGGCCACCGACGGAGACAACTGGCTTTTCCTTCTTCCCCGGCCGTCAGCGTCAGGAGGAAGGGAAGATGAAGAAAGAGAGACGCGGCCCGGGCGCAGGAGAGCTCGGTCCGTTGTCTTCGGGCTCCGCGCGAGTACTGTTTTTTAGTCGCCCGCCGGGCTGTAAATAAATGTACAGTTTTGTATCGGAGGCTGAGTTTGTCGGTTGAGGATACCCGGGGTCAGATCCTCAGCGCTACTGCGGCTTGGAGGAGAAGCCCCGGGGAAAAGAACATCACGAAGATAACTGGCGCAGTCGACAGGATCTGCAACAGCGACGACTCAGCTGGCCGGCGGGCGAGACGGGCCCTCGACGGACGGAGCAGGCGGAGAAATCTCGGTCTGCTGAACGAGATCGGCGGGAGCAGCGAGCTCGCCAGCCTGGCGGAGAAGCGGCTCGATCGGCGCTAAACGGACTTCTCAACGGCGACCGAGGGAATCTCTGCGACATGCTGAGCGGCGGAGAAGCAGCTTGACCAGCGGTCAGTGGAGAGAGCAGCAGCCTGCTGTGAGTGAGCTGGTCACGACAGAAGGCGGTGACTTCTAGTGCCGCGTGCGGACGCCTCACCGGAAGGAGCCGGATCACCCCTGCAGCCCCGAGAAGGAGAACGCGGCCGGCGCCGCGTGGATACGGATCGCCACCTCGACGGATCCAGCCCATCACCACAAGCACCGAAGTATGCAGGTCAGTGCCTCACTTGATCCCGGGTGCGTGGCTCACCATGACAAGTAGGGGGTGTCGCATGAGTAGCCCGGAGATAATGGGGGCCGGTTAGCTAGGTATGGTGAGATGGAGCTGACTGTGAGGGCTGACGAGACAGCGAGCGTCAGGATTAGGTCAGCCATGTCGTTCGCTGAGGAGAAGGCGGTATTGCTGGCGAAATTGAGAATCGCTGAGGCAGAGTTAGCGGCGGAACGTTCCAAGAGTGAACGTTTTAAGAGAGCTAACAATGTTTCTGCCTCACCGATTGCTCAACGAGTAATGTTCGGCACTGAGGGAGATAGTGGACTGGGGTGCGCCAGTACGCCGAAACATGTGCTGGGTGGAACCCATTCACTGGGCGTGCGTAAGCCTCCTGTGTCGCGGGACTCGGCACTATCAGAGTCACGCGGGATAGGCGAAGAGAGGATAGTGGCGCGCGTTCCTTCATGGGCGCTCAGATTTCCTGCAACCGGGGAGCAGGATAGTGAAGCATCCCACGTAGAAAGCTTCACCGAAGTGAAGATGGAGGTGAAGGAAGGTGTTACGCGCGAGGCTGCATTTGAAAATGACATGCAGTCAGAGGTGAATGAGAGTTTGCGTATGCCCGTGATGAAGCTGGTGGCAAGAGAGAAAGGCTCCGCTGCGTCGCATGTTGGTGTTCATGTTGCCGATGAGCCCCTCGCTACTCCTTGCGTCACACAACGGTGTGTGGAAGACAACGGCGCTTCGTGCGTGAACAGTGGTTCGGTAGCCGCCGAACACGAGGGTTCCCAAGAGCGTGAGCCCGTCGTCGCAGCGTGCGGAGACGTAGAACATTCCGGGAGCATGGCAGAGCGGCCAAGAGCTTTGCAGGATGCAGCAACCCGGGAATCGCGGGAGGATGCAGTTGGTGTCACGCACATTGCATCTTGTGTTTCTCGAGATACCTAGATGTCATGCCGCGAAAATGTGACTGCCATGGGGAGCTCCTACGAATTGATAGAGGAAAGTGTAAATCAGTGTACGGCTGCTTTTGTAATGCAGCCCGAGGCAGTAGCAGGAGTGACTGCAGGCATAGCTGAAGAGGCAGTCAATGTCAGCGTTAATGTGACCGCTAAGCAGCCCTCTGCTGCTTACGCTGACCAGCGGTGCGTAGTGGAGCACGGCGCTCCGAGCGCAGAAGCGGCGGAACCCGAGGGTTCGCATAGAAACAGGCGCGAGCGTCAGTCAGCTTCACCTCAGTGCAGCGTGGCGGCAACGCATGCTCGCAAGCCAACAGTGGTCCCTTCTCGAGCGAGAAAGGGAGGAGAAGGGTCCGTGATACTGTGGTGTGACGGGGTGCGCCGCATGGCAAGGGTGTATTCGGACGACGACGGCCGGTGCGTACCGCCTTCTCTTAGAGGCCGCTCGCTCTGATTGAGCTAGATGAGGATTGTGCCTATTTTGTCATGGTGACCTGCAGCCAGGGTCAAGGGGGACTGGCCGTGCTGATTGTTGTGTCGTCAAACTGAAGGAACGATGGTGCACGTGCCAAAAGTGTGTGTGGTGTGTGTTTCGTGTGTGAAACATTCCTGAAGTTATGTTTCACAGTGGTGGTGGAGGTGTCGGGCGCTTCGACGCACGAACTGGCGGGGGCCCTGGGGCGAGCAGCGCACAAATGAAATGCACGTGTCGTGCGGCGCCTTGAGACGCAGCGCATTTCGAACGCCTGCGCGCACCGGATCTCTTAACCACCACCACATGCGATGGCCACCGACGGAGAAAACTGGCTTTTCCTTCTTCCCCGGCCGTCAGCGTCAGGAGGAAGGGAAGACGAAGAAAGAGAGACGCGGCCCGGGCGCAGGAGAGCTCGGTCCGTTGTCTTCGGGCTCCGCGTGAGTACTGTTTTTTAGTCGCCCGCCGGGCTGTAAATAAATGTACAGTTTTGTATCGGAGGCTGAGTTTGTCGGTTGAGGATACCCGGGGTCAGATCCTCAGCGCTACTGCGGCTTGGAGGAGAAGCCCCGGGGAAAAGAACATCACGAAGATAACTGCATCCCAAAACAGTATGTCGTTTTTACAGTATATATAGCAGTGGTCCATTGTTTCCGATACATCTCACAGGCGGCAGTTTACAGAAAACAAAAATGTTCCGTTTGGGCAGCCACGTCTTAATAGGCAAAGTTTCACTATGCAGTTAAAAAAGAACGTTTTTGGCGCAGGAGAAAGCGGCATTTGGTTGCACTTAAGAACACTTTTTGTCCAGGCCAATTAGAATAAACATTTTTATGCAGGGGTGGTATTAAAAGCATAGACATTAAATCCTTGCAGAGTTTTACAAAAGACACGATGAACATGTAACCTTGTGAAAAAAGAACAAAAAAACCTATTGAGGGGTGCACTTCATACATGCACCGCCACAAGCAAGGTCTGGGGGAAAGTGCTGATGACACGACATGATTAGAAAATACACGGGCGAGGATTACTCACAAAACGCTCGAATAACAGTATGGGTTGAGTATCGGAAAAAGAAGAACTTTGCAACAATCGGCTGCACAAAAATGTGGGTTAGCCCTGCCCTCCAGCGCAAGCAGGTTTGAAGAGGTTATGACGCCTCATTGGCTCCATGGTAGGCGACCATAGGAATGTTGGAAAAACCCGATGGAACCGCGGTATGGGATTCCAAGCAAAATGAAAAATTTGCATTCGGTAGCTCAATTTTGATACCTTTTTTCCTTATTGCGTGGGAGAATACGCTCATACATGTCTGAAAGAATACACTACATAGTCAAGCTAACAATGAAATACACTAAAGTTACGAAAAGCACAAATGCATCACAATTCAGGCAAACACACACAAGCGTTCAAAATAGAGAGTCAGTCAGGTGCTTGATCGAAAAAGTCACACCAATATAGAGAAACATCACAGTTTCTCAGAAATATGAATTCGTTGACGTAGGAGGCTCGGCATGCCTACCACATAAGCGACATCGCCGAGACTGTACAGACCAAATAAAACAAATATGTCACAGGGTGGCGCACCAGGATACGGAGTGATTGATTGATTGATTGATTGATTGATTGATTGATTGATTGATTGATTGATTGATTGATTGATTGATTGATTGATTGATTGATTGATTGATTGACTGACTGATTGATTGATTGATTTTAGGGTTTGCAGTGCCGAGGAAACGCAGGCGGTGGGCGCGCCGTAGTGAATTTTTGATTATTTTGACCAGACCACCTGGGGATCGTTAGCGTGCGCCGAAATCTCGAACACACGGGCGTTTTAGCTTTTCATCTCCATCAGAAAACCGGCCGCCGCGGCCGGGAATCGGACCTGCGTTCTCGTGCTAAGCTGGAGAACGCCTTAGCCAGTGAGCCAGCGCTGCCGGTCGACTCACCAGGATAGCCGCATTGCAAAATAGGATCCCAAGAGACATGATATCGACATCTGTCATGATTGTTCACTCTTCTTTTTATTGGGCGGCCTTCGACCGCGGTAACACAAGTTCTCCAGCTTCTCCTACACAAGCGATTCTCTAGATCGAGGTGGAGAATCTCCCCGCCCATGTGCATTGCATCGCCTCGTATCTCCCCTTGTGGATGTCCGCAAAACTGCCACGACCCCTCGTGCCACACGTGTAGCTAGCAACAAGAATGTCCTGAATTGCCATTTTTAGATTGGGTGGTATATATGCTAGGCTTTTTCTATGTCGTGTAGCTTCAGGATTAGTATCGTATGCCAACTAGAAGAACACGGTAAAAACGCTTTAAATGTACTACCTCCGAATGCGTGCAGCGCAGAACGACAGGTTTTGTCCTTGTTGTTGCTTTCTTTCTGAAACATGCCCTCTTGGGGTGTTGGCCACTAACTGAGAAGTTTTAGGGGAAATGTGTACGCTTCACAAAATTCCCAAAATTATAACTTCGAAATGTCATGTTGTTGAGCAGAACCTGCGGCGTCAATCCTAAACGTGTGCTGAAACTGTGGCATGTGCTAGTCTGCTTGCTGACGAAAATTGCGGCGTAATATGAAGAAGCAAGAGCTAAAATGGACAGAAGCACGCTGTAGGGGAAAACAAACCTGTCGAAGTAATCCGCGCAAAAAAAAAAAACGACAGCGAAACAGCGAAACCTTGCTGTAGCATTGAACAATTTATTAACATAATCGCGAGGTTTTCTCCTTCAAACGATGCAACCAGACATATGTGCTCCAGGGGATTTATTCAGTCTAGGTCACCTTTTCGAGCTTTAAGGCGAAATCCTCAAGACGCACATAACAGCGTGTCTTCATTGCCTGGACGCCCGTTGAAAGTTCCTGCATAACGTATCTGCGAATAGCGTTTTCAGCTTTCAAGCGCAAAAAGAAAAAAAAGTTGTACAAATCCCAGCAAGCATGATAAGATTGCTTTCTTTCCAATTTTACACACTAGGCATGACAAGCAACTTTTTGGAAAACTGCATTCGTTTAGATTGTTTAGCCCTGTTGCTTTTGGCCTGTAAAACACCACGCCAGGCCGCCGTAGCGGTATCTTTGATGCTATCGAAAACATCTTACGTGTACTGACGTCGAAGAACTCCGCAGGTTTGTTGTACTGTCGATCAATGACGTTCCTGCGATGCCCGGACGCAAGTCTCGTAAACATTCTTTTACGCAGGAGCAACAGTCATTGAAAAGCGGATACGAAACAAGCGTAATCTAGCCTTACCTTATGTTCGGCCCACTAGCATCCTGGCAATCCCGGGCACGGGGTTTATGGCCAGCTGTCGTCTGCCAACTCGTCTCTGCTAGCTTTGCTGTAGTTGCTGTGAAAAGCCAGCACAATGCCCAATATCGGGTGTTTAAAATGACTGTAACTGCTCTGATCGCCCTTCGTCGCTTGCGCCCTGACTTTTTTAATATGTGTATTGTGTTTTTCTATCAGAAGCCCGTGTTGTCGACCCAATAGCTCTTGTTCAGTTGGCTCAGTTCATTGAATCAATTTGCAAAAGAAAGAAGGTATCCTGAGGTACAAAGGTTTCAAGTAACTGTTGTGATGTAATGAAAAAAAAAGGCCGCGTATCTGCTCCTTTTGTTGCAAATGCCGACAAAAGACGGTAGTCGACTGACGCCCCTCCCAAGTAAATGTCCCCCTTCTCCTTCCCGCTCCCCTCTCATGCTGTTTCTGTCCAGTCTTGTTCCTCACAAGTTAACACGCTAGAGGTTTGCTGAAGTGACGTAAACAAAAGCTGGTGATTTGGTCTTCGTATTTTAACTAAACTGGATCCGTTCGTTAACTTGCTACAACATTGTAATGCTCCATGTTTTAACATAATTTGAAATCAGTATTGTTTGAAATCAGTATTAAAATCAGTGCAGCTTCCACAAACCAACACTTCAAGTTTAAGTTTACAGACAATATTTAGCAAAACGTGAATACCTGCTGCCAGCGGGACACTGTTTTGTGAAGAGGCCCGCGAAAATTTTCCGACATTTGTCTGTGCTAATCACCTACCATAATTATGTGCGCGTTTTCAGCATCTAACGCCAAGAAATGAATACTTTATTTCTGGTTCTCTTTTCTGGAAAACGAAAAATATTCCGTTATAGCGCCTCAATATATGAGAGCTGTGCTGCATCTTCAGCAAGCGAAGGCGCTAGTGCTTGCCGCATTTTCTTTGTTCATTAGTCTAGGTAAAACTTTGTTACGGCGCCGCATCCACTTTTAAAACGCATTCAACGTCTTTCGAAGGTTTTACACGTCCTTCTATTTGCCATGTAAGCTTACGTGCGAAGATTTCCTGGGGCCAAGGCTGCCCTGCTCCCCTGTAGGAGACACAGTATGGGTGACTATTTGATGCTGCCCTACCGTGCTGACAAAAGCAGCCACTTGGCGGTCAATCTCCGGAGTGACCGAGAATACATGGATAAACAGTAGCCTTTGATAGAGGAGAATACTTTGCATAGGGGGCTTGCTACTAAGGGAAATTTAAAAGAGTTCAAATTTATATACAGATCTGTTGCTGTTGCCAAATCAACAAAGGGGTGTTACTTCTTTCAGTGGCGCAGGCGCGAGTGCAAAACTCTAAGACGCCATTTGGTGAAGTGCAAGCCTGCTAAACTGCGAGAGCTTCTTTATCATGGCGAATAATATATAAAAAACGGAACGTCTTTGACAGCAGCATGATAGTCAGATAAGATGCTTTTAAAAGCTAAGCTGTTAAGCAAATCGTAATTTTTTGTGCTGATTGATTGAAGTTAGGGTTTAATTAACGCGCCGACGCAACCCAGGCGATGAGGCGTGCCGTAGTGGAGGGCTCCGGATTAATTTTGACCACCTGGGGATCTTTAACGTGCGCCGAAATCTCGTACATACGGGCGCTGTGGCTTTTCGCCTCCATCAGAAAAGCAGAATTTTAAGTGCGAATGCACTTCTTAAGCGACCCTGAATCACGCGTCCACCGCCGTCCGTCCGTCCGCACCACATACCCACTTAGGGCGATTGGCCAAGAAGAGTTCCTAATTTCTTTAGCACATACCCACTTAGGGCGATTGGCCAAGTAATCTGAATCACGCGTCCACCGCCGTCCGTCCGTCCGCACCACATACCCACTTAGGGCGATTGGCCAAGAAGAGTTCCTAATTTCTTTAGCACATACCCACCTAAGGTGATTGGCCAAGAATCGGCCGTGAGAAGGGCTAATGCACCCGCTTAAAGGAGTACTGACACGAAATTTCAAAGCTGAGATCCGCTCTAGCAATCAAGTACAACGACAACACAAATAGGTGTTCGTGAATAAATGCATCTTTCTTTCTTTGTAGTTGTGTGTGTGTGTGTGTGATCTCTCTTTCGCGAACATTACCGAACCGCGCAAATTCAACTCCTGCATTCGCACTTTCATATTCTTCACCTCGGGGAAATGCGGGGAAATTTTTTCGTGTCCTCAGCTAAAAATGCCAACAAATAGCCGAGCGCGTGCACGTGGAAGCGGGGCTTGCGGCGACCGCCCAGTACTTAACAAAGCCAAGAAAATGCCTAACGCTCGTGTATGCGTGCCTCGCGGCAACCGCCCAGCGTCCCCGACACACGTTTGTCGAGTCAAGCATACCCACTTACGAAAATTGGCCAAGATGAGCCAAAAAAAAACTCCGCCGTTCAGCGTAATCGTGGGAACACTTGCTCGGAACGAGAAAGACACGTCCGAGCGTACGGCCTTCCAAGGTGACGCCAAATGATTAGCACTTTCAAAAAATGAAAGAAGCTCGCAATTATAGCAACAATGATGGAGTAAAGGTCGTTGCGGCCGAGAAGGAGAAGCAAATCGACTTTAATCGTGAACTTCAACCTTCATGATGGTCTTGAGGGTTGCGTACACCTTCCCTACTCCCAAGTCTTACCGGTTAGTGTAAGTGTTTTTAATTTTTTTGTTTGAAACATTAAAAGCCATGGTGTAAACGATGAACAACGGCAAATCGATATGAGTCATTTTTAACATCCGGTATTATAGGTGCTTTACTGCCACCAAAAAAAGAAGACACTGGTGCCCCTGCTTGTCACTGAACAAAATCGCCGACCCCAGCAGGGGATGCCCTCCATGCCCTGCATTGTGCGATTGTAAGTGGGCCGCAAATACGTTGAACTTAAACCTCACTTGTTTCCTCCTGCCGTGTGACGATTGTTTCCACCGGCGTAAAGGAACTTTTACGAGAGCTGCGTCCGGTTACCACACTCAGGTGATTGGACGACGGTAAACGTATTTTCAGCGGATCGCTTCGAAAAAGACGAAAGATCTTTTTACAGCTGACGTAAGCGGTGCAGTGTGCGCGAAAAGCATAAAGTCTCAAATGCAAATGAACCAAGATTGTTAACAAACCCCTGTCGATGCCATGTTTGCTAACATAGCAAGTACAGCAACGTCACGTTGTCTAGCATTTCTTTGCAACTGTTTTATTTCATGCCCATTGATTACTCAAGATGTTGCAATATAAAACTTTAATCGTAGATATGGCCATACAAAATTTGTTTTTATTTTCAATGTTGAACCTCTCGTACAAAGTTGGAAAAGCGGGTTGGGTATAAAGCCCGAAAAAATATGTAGACGTGAAGGCGCGTTAGAGTAATGCACAACATTGATTGATTGTAGGGTTTAACGCGCCGACGCAACCCAGGCGATGAGGCGCGCCGTAGTAGAGGGCTCCGGAATAATTTTGACCACCTGGGGATATTTAACGGGCTCCGAAATCTCGTACCCACAGGCGTTCTTGCTTTTCGCCTCCATCAGAAAAGCGGCCGCCGCGGCTGCTTTTCGAACCCGCGGTAATCAAACCCGCGGCTCATGCTCAGCAGCACAGCGCCTTATCCAGTGAGCCACGGTGGCGGGTAGTAATACAGGAGAAAATTAACTAAATAATGTGTAGGTTTCCTATATTCGATCACTCTGTTAATAACCGTTTGAATAAGACGCCTGAATATTGGCACGTCCACAGGTTTTCGAAGGTTATTCGCGGTAAAATTGCAGAATCTCAATTGGACTTCGCCCTCAATTGGACTCCGCCCTCCGCCCTTCCCCGCCCTCCACGCACCTACATTTGCTTCGGTGGGCTTGAGGGTGCCGTACGCAACATTGCACCCCACGTCCATCGTAATGGTATAGAAATGCGATAAATATACTTTTTGTTCTTTTTGTTAGCAACTCATACCATAATGTATTCCTGCATGTGCAAACCCACGTCGTTTTGCAGATTCAGAAATAAATGACAAACCGTAATGACATTTTAGCATCATAAACAGCGCAGAAAACGGCACTGGGCAAGAAACACACAACAAAGGCGCTGACTTTCAACCACATGAACTCGGCCAATTGGGAAGTAGTGGCGTCGGCGAAGCCGCTGAGGTTCCTTTCCAGGTGGGGCTTCACAGAAACACGCAGCACGGAGAAGTTCCCGGAAGAAAGTCATTCGGTTTTACGCCTCGGAATTGTAAGATGCGACACAACCGCAATCTCTATCCGACATGAAAGGAAATTTCAGAAGGAATTATGCAGTTCTTGATCGATTAGGTGTACATGCGTGTACGGCACGTCACAAAAAAAGAAATGTTGATGCATATTGAAGGGTTTTAAAAAATAGCACTTTCATGTAAGAAGAGCCCGTCAGTACACCCTTCTGCAATTTAGTGACGCGTCTTTGCGCCAATAAACCTCACTGCACCATTTGGCGCGCTGAGCACCATGCGCCCTGGGGCCTGGTATCCACGAAAGTAAAATAACAAATTTTCACGCGTGTGTCTAGACCAAAAAATCATTTAGCTTGGTCACCATGCAGCACGTCCTTCAAGCGCTGATAGCAAAACAAAGCCACTGTTGTATTTGGGACTAAGGCACTCAAGCTACAAATAAAGGGGCACGAAGAACAGAGAAACCGTTGTTTGCACACGCCGACAAACTGCTGGTTCCACCTATTTGTTCACCAGTTGAGCACTCTGTAGTAAACGTTTACTGCATTTTGCCTGAATTCTTTTGTAAGCTGACGTGCATTCTGCATCAGAAACTGTTTTCTTTAACAAAAAAATGAGAACGAGAACAAAAACAATGAGAATGTCGCCTCTTCCGTCATCCTCGTATTACCATGCGACAAAATTTTCTAGGCATGCCTTAACTGTACCGGTCATCTGGTTACCTCGCTACAGTCCGTTCAGTTAGAAAAAGTCAAAGCAAAGCGTTACTGGCACCCATGCTACCCATAACACCCATTCACACTTCCGAAGCATTCCCGGCAGCCAGCAGCGGAAAACGTCGTAGGCAAGACCTGTCTATGTCCAAGTCCAATCTCTACATCATCAACATACCACTAAATCGAAATGAACCTCCAGTGTTCTGTGCGCGCGTCGCGTACTAGCAGCAACTAAATGTGTGTAGCAGTGTACTGCACGACGCTCTATACTGAAGCTGCCTCTCTTTCCAAGGGACCTTCGTGCACTGGAAGTCACCTGTTTCATCCCCGAACGAGTTGGGCTTCGATCGGAGTTCCCTAATGTAATGACGAACCGGGGAAGGGCATTCATGGCAGCGTTTATGCCGGAGGTACTAGGCTGTGAAAACCCGAATCATCGAAGGATCCTGGCGGAATAGCCCCAAAGGCAGAGACAAAGCGAACACCTGAACAAGACGATCGTGGATGCACTGTGTGTGAACGCCGACCTTGAACGTAGGATGTTGGACGAAATCCACCCGTATGTCACGTTCCCCTACAGCACAGGTATCCAGAAAACTTCGCTAATGGCTCTATTAGAGTGTACATGGACGATAGCTGACTACGATGCTCGATGTCATGTTGCTGCACATAAAATACAAAGATGCCATCGCTGATATCCAAGGAAGGATATCTAGCATTTGGGGCCGCCAACTCAATTGCTTGCGACTGTAGAATGAACCAGCAGCTGATGGATACCGGACATTAAAACATTCCACACCAAGACTTAGTGAATCACCGTGGTGATCGAATGTGTATTTGCATGGCAATCCGGCGAAACGGCTTCCCAGAAAAGCCGCAGGTACGATATTTGGGACCATACAGATTTGACTGACGTGTTGGGAAACTTGTCGGCGAAGTTCTTGTTGGTAGTGTCGTTAGGTCTGGAGGACAACGCGCGGCCCGGGGTCGTTTAATTGGCCCGCACAAAGCCGTAATGCAGTAAATTAAAGATTTTATTTTGGCGTTGCCATATAGTGAGGATATGTTGGAGACTTTTTAAGGTTTATTTTGTTTTGTTTTAGGAACGAGTTGATGCTCTCTTAGGCGAGGGCACTGCTGCATCCCACGCCTTAGAATCGACCGTGTCAACAGAGCCTGGCCGCCCAGGGCAATCTTACCGAGTGTTTCAAGAGCAGCGCGTGTTTGATCCTTCTGCCGTAAGATTTACTCGGCAGTCGCATGGTACAGAAAAGCGGGTGTCACTTCGTCAAAAATTTCAGTGCTTCTGCTCGATGGACAATATGTCGGGTTTGCTTAAATGTTCCAGGAAAGAGAGCTTTCCAAAATAAAATTAGGCACCTAAGGAATTTGTAAGGGTTTGGAAGGGGCAAACATTTCCCTGCTGATCGTTTACGCCGACGCGTATGGGGAGAGTTGACGACAATGAGGAGTTTCGCCGCTTGTTCTCTCTTAATCTGCTGTGTTCTAGCGTTGATGCCCAGCTAAGGCTACGTGTCAGCGGCGGCACGTTAATGATTTTCGATATTGCCATGGCAATATTATTATCAATTCCAGACAGACGCAGCGGTCCACAGCCAATATTGAAAGTGAAGACGTTGAAGTGAGCCGCTGAGGCAGGGAGAAGAGAAAGACGAAGGTGCCGTGTGACAGCTAGCGGTGACAGTGGAATTACGGGCAGAAGTTCACCCTCTAATTAAACAGTTATTTTCCCACTGCTACGACCCCAGCGCTTACTGTCACCGTTACATGTCGTAGAGGTGCTGGGTACATGATACCAGGTTCTAGCACGCCGACTACAAGGCCGACTGCAGGTATCAACATTACACCAGTTCACGAGCGGACTAGCCGACGCCTACGCAGATTGTCTCTGGAGTGCGGGCCCTTGGCTGACCGGAAACCGTAAATGACGGGGCGACACTCCGGCATCGTGGACGCGCGTCCTCCGCCGACCACATCCTTTCAGTACATGGTTCATCAGCCACGTACGCCGAAGATATTCTGTGGGGAGAGGTTTGAAGATATGGAGCACTGGCTGGACCGATTCGAGCGCGTTGCCACACTCAACAAGCGTAATGAGGAGCGTAAGCTGTACTTTGCTCTGGGGGAAGACGCACGAACATGCTTCGACAGCCAGAAGGCCATGAGGATGTCCTGGGAGGAGTTTCGCCGACGGCTACTCGCGACGTACGCGAGCGGCGACTGCAAATAAAGGGCGGAGGTTGCACTTCAAGCCAGGAGTCAGCGTCCTAATGAGAGCGTCACCATCTATACCGAAGACATGTCTCTTCTGTTCGGCGGGTAGGCCCCGCCATGGCTGAGGACAAGAAAGTGCGGCGCCACATGTAAAGAGTCAAGGAAGCAATCTTCGCCGTTCTGGTACCGAATCCCTCATTATCCGTTTCCGAATTCATCGACGAGGCTACGTCGATCGAGAGAAGGAAGAAAGACTTTGTTGAATGCCTGCAACAGACACAGTGTGTACACTGCCCCCGGACGTAGCCACTCGTCGATCTCGACGTCACCCCTACTCGGACCACCCTTTCGCTACTCCCTACGGCGTTGGACGCCGCTGCCCCGTAAGGGAGGGCGTCGCCCCGCAGCTTTCGCTCCGGTGCTACTTTTCGAGAGCCGGCAGGACCTGGTGGACGGCTGATAGTTGGGTGTCCTTGTCACAACTGCGCACAGCTTCTTGGATCCACGGCGGTAGGTCTGTCCTGGTTGCCGCCTCGTTAGGTCGCACTTCACAGCCCCAGAGTAAGTGGGTGGTCGAGGCCCTAGCATTGTTACATAACACGCACGTGTCGTCCGTATAGAGTTCTGGCTGTATGTGCTTCATGGCGACCGGGGTCATCAGTGAATTCGTCTGCAGCTGTCTGAACCTGGACGCTTCCTCCCTGGTCAGCTCGGGGTGAGGCGGTGCCAGCGCCCTCCTACAATTTCTATAATATTTGATGATACCCTGAAAGGTATCGTACGTGTCCTTCTTCTCGGTCCACCACTCTGCAGACGATTAAACTGCTGCCGTGCGGCCAGCTAATCCTCGCGCGACTGCGTTCGCCGTCTCGTTGTGGTTTGTGGCGAGTTCCGATACCTCGTTCCCCGCTTCAACAAAGGGCCCGGCAGTACAACCGGAAAGGAGTCACCGGGTAAAATGTAGCTCAGCTCGAAATTCCTGTGTTCCGCGAGATCGTGATGCAAATAGCCCGAGAGGAGATCCAATGCCTTCAACTGGGGAGCGTATCACTTGCTTCAGTGTCCATCACCGAAACCGTCAGAGAAGAACTCAGTCAAGCTGTGCGGATACTGGAGAGAGAAGACGTGGCCGGCAAGAAGAGCCAAGTATTTCGTACATGGTAGCCTTCAGGAACACCGCCTACTGCTCTCAGCCTGCAATCGTCCCCGTCTCGCCGCAGACGAAGCTATATTGGGACCCCGCGACGTGCCCTTCCAGATTGATGTAACACCCAGGAAGAGCGACGTATGGCGTACACCTGACCGCAGGCCTCTCTTCCACTGTGGGGAAGCATGGCACGTCTACAGCCTTGCTTACCGTCGCGATGGTTTACAGGGATTTAGGCGGAACGCAACACGCCCAGGATACGCAGAGTGACCACGGGAGATTGATGAGGACATCGCTGGGCGTAAGATCATAGTTGCTCCCATACGTCCTCAGTCCCGGTCACCGTCTCCTCCCACCCGACGCAGATCCCTGAGTCCACGTGTGCTCCAGATTCTACCAACCGTCGCTCTGAAAGCCCCGAGAATTCTGGAAACTGGGGCCAGCTACTTCCGGAGGTGAGGCCCCTGACGTCGCTAACCGCCAACATCCTCGACTGCGGCGACCACGACGGCGATAATAAATTTGTCAGCTTAGTCACAGCCGCTGTTACACCGAACCGGCATGGTGTGACGTACGTGTGGACATCGACGGCAGTTCTGTTATAGGTCAAACTCTCGCCGCTACTTTAAAGAAAGTTCTAACCCCCTAGACTGGCCTGCGAATTCATGCAGCTGGAGGTCACTTGATCACTCCTGTCGGTAGGTGCACTACCCAAATCAAGATTCACGGCTTTACCTATGTCAGTTCATTTATTGTTGTTCCGCAGTGTTCAAAAGACCTAATTCTAGGCATGGACGTACTTCTGACCAGCACTTCTTTTGTACATTAATCCTGACGTTATAAGCAGTATCGATACATAGTATATGTTTTTTAAATGCTTGCAAAGTGACTATTGAAAGTGTTTATGTAACTTATCACTTTTAAATAATGTTAGCAGCGAGTTAAGCGCTGATTTTTGCTGGTGCATTGGTGTCTCGCGCTGGCTCATTAAGATGCAAAAAAATATAGACGCTCAACTTACACTTGCTGGCTTGGAATAGCCATAACGAAACATAGTTATATTTCTGTCAGCAGGTTTTGTTTTCTAACAAGAGAGTATTTAAATTGTTATTTTGTACTTGTTTCTCCACTAACCTATCGGTTGCAGCGTGAGAAGTTTCTGTACACACGTCATCACGGCCAATACAAACAAAAAAGAAGTATATGGCACGTTTTCGAAACCCAGGTTCTGTATTTGCCATACTCACTTTATCTATCACTCCATTGTGCCACCTTGTGAAGATATTGTACTACACCTCAACTGAATGTTTCTGATCTCTTTGTAGTTCCTCGTAAACCCTGGCAGCAGTTTTGGGCGTCAGAGAAAGTGGGGCTATCATGCAGAGAAAATGCAAGTTCGATTGATTTGAAGTTCACGAGGATGGCTTGGTGGGCTAGTTGGTGTAGCATCATAAAGGGTTAACAGCGCACAAACACGATGACACACCAGGAAGACAAGACAGGACAACCGCTTAACTACTACAGCACTGAACTACGCTGAAATACAGAGTTGTAGTTCAGCGCTTGTCCTGTCTTCTCTTCCTTGTGTGTCGTCGTGTTTGTGCGCTGGTAACCCTTTACAATTGATTTGATTGTAGGATTTAACACATCAATGCAACGCAGGCGACGAGCCGCGGCGTAGTGTAGAGCTCCGGATTAATTTGGACCACCTGGACATCCCTAAAGTGCACGGAAATCTCGTACACACGGGTGTTTAGCTTTTCGCCTCCATCGTAAAAATAGTCAAGTTTGGTTCATTCGAAAGCTTGCCTGGTTGTAATAACACTTATGCCACTTTTAACGCTAACTCCACTGAAATGATGTATATTATTAGGACAAAAGGCAATGGCTATGCGACCCACCGACTATGTTATTTCCATCTCTAGAACGTATGACGTACTTTGCGCAGGTGTGCGGTTGGCTGCGGCATGTAAAATCCGCGCAAATTGAACAGGGATTTATAAACTTGCAGAACGAGCTATTTGCGTCTAAATTGAGTGAATATTTTTTTATAGCACTGAGGTAAACAATGCGGTAAAAAAACAAAGTTATGAACGCACACGAAAACATAGATGCACCAGTGTGTACTGCTCGCCCTATGCCAGTTATAGCTGCACCGCGGTATTGCGCGTTTAGCTTACCTTGGCCAACTGGCATAATCGACAATGCGTTCGGTGACTCTGTTTGTCGACCGTACCCGATATTTCACGAAACAAGTACTATCAATTATAACAAACATTGTCTAGGCACAAATCTGGTCAAGAACAAAGTGAGGGTAGACTGCGGTCCCGAGCGGTATGGTGGCGCCATCTAGATGGACCGACAGCAAATAAGGCGTTCCACCATTCGCTGCAGCCCCAGCCCGCATACTTACGTTCGCTTCAGTACGTATCCTGATACTTCATCGCAGACGTCAAAAAACACACGCTTCAGCGGAAAAATCAAAACTGACGCTTAATTTGTTTATTTCTCACTCAAAGCAGCATCGTTAGGTGCCGTACATGTTCTGGGCGCTATAGAACACCAAATCTTTCGAATAAAACAAAATTTGTTTTTCCTGCATGGCCCCTTTAATAAGTGTCTTTTGAGAAATTCGTGTTTTTGACAAGAGCAACTTTTCCGAAAAACCGGTGCTTTTTAAGGGCAATGACTAATTCCGTGACCTGTGAGCAATGAAATGAGGCACATTTAGATTATCCGCTTATCGCGGTGTCCGGACGTTTACAGCAACTAGGGCAACAGTACCAGTTAGCCGAAGGCAGTTTGGCTTGCCTTGTGTGACCAGAGATGTTCGGTATTATTTCGGTAGAAAATTGCTCGTGATTGAACGGCCCTTATTTTATACCGCAGTGGGATTACTGTTGATCTTGCGTGAAAGAGTTATGACACCTGCGTCCGGACACGGCAGGAGCGCCATTGAACGAGTGCAAAACTAACCTTCGAAATTTTGCGGCATCAAACGTCGTGGGTTGTTTTTCAGTACCCCAAAGATCCTTGCACTGAGGCAGTACGTGGTGTAATAATTTCCAAAAACGTAAGGACTAAGCAATCTGAATCAACTGAGTTTGTGAACAAAGTGCTTGCTACGCCTTATTTATTTCGGGTGGCGAGTGCAGCTAACTCGTCGTGTCTGCTCGTGTTCTTTTTTTGAACGCTGTTTCAGCCACCAATTCAAACCGAAATTGACAGTGTCGAGGTTATATAAATAATATAGTGTTGCCGTCACCATTGCAAAATTTCTGTTTTAGGTATTTGCATATTCAGATGAGAAACAAACGTTGAAAGGGTTGTATAAGGTCAGAAGCATATCAGCCAGAGGCAGAAGGTCGCACTGGTGCAGAATAAAACGAAATAGTGATGTCGTGAATACAGACTTTATAAAAGTTCCTGCACGTGGAACAAAAGCGCAACTTGTTTTCTCAGTGCGAATTTGGGAGCCGTAAAACTTAAGGAATAACCTCATGCAGCGACAGTGATTACGACGCGTGTTATGTGACTCGATGGGTATAGCAAACAGGTTGTGTGGGTGACAACGACGAGCAAAAAAATTATACACAGGCGGCATGGGTCAAGGACAGCGACAGCAACGTGTCTTCTCTGTCGCTCGGTTTCGCCGGCCAGAAGGAGTCCACAAGGGGAGCTACCCCTACTACAACAGCGATGAAGCATCACCGGCAGATTGTTTATTTTTTCGCTCGTCGCTTTTGCCTTCACTATCTGTTTGCGGTACGCATTGAGTTGCGTTTTTCGTATCGCTCGTCACCGTCGCAGCATGTGGTTACACAACAGAGTGCGTAACATGTAAAGTTTGAGTTACATTTTTGGTATTCGCAGCATATGGTTACACAACACAGTGCGTAACCTGTAAAGTCAAAGTCAAAGTAAGTTTTATTTACATCGCTAAAAAGAACGATGCGTGTTGGCCTGGGCAAAAAGCAAAAAAATCACTTGAGGGAAGCCCGAGCCACCCTGCACAAGGCATATAGTGAAATCGCACAGAGCGTATATGACTATATTATCTCTAATATTACAAGAACAACACAATCTCAGATGAACGTACCAACAAAGCATTAAAAAGCATTAAAACAAATAAGCACAAAAACAAAGCAAAAACAACACAGCATAAAACTAACCGGGTAAAGGCTGAATGCAGGCATGTTTAACGAGAGCGAAAGAAAGAGAAATACGTGAACACAACATTACCAATGAAGACGAGATAGATAATGCCCTTCTGAGGTGAACTAGTGAACATGTTTCGGGAATTACACCCTTTGACAACAATTTATTCAAAAGAGAGGGGGGCAGGATGTGTCGGAGCATTTGTTGTCGGTCATTTGTACGAGAGAAAGGAATGTGCCAAATTTCTTTTTTTGCGAAAAAATATTCTGAGAGATTTTGTCTGAGACACGGTATTTCAAGAAAACTAAGTCGGATACATCGTTTATAAATGAGGGGTAAACAACATAAGAACATAATATTAATCTGGGATCTGTGGAAACGAGTAAACAGTTCTCCTGTGTGAGCAAGGTAGTGTACGTTTGTAATACAGCGTACGGCTTTTTTTCTGAAGCATGTATATTTTAATATTATTTGGTTTTTTTGGGGTACCCCAAACCAAGAAACAGTAATTTAGGGGCGATACAAAAAGTGCATTATACATTAAAACCTTATATGTTCTGGCAGAAATAACTGAAATTTCGCGAGAATTCCGGCACGTTTTGCCCAATTCCCCAATATCAAATTATTCTCGGTATCCCAACTCGTGGTGTTATTAAATAATACTCCTAAGATCTAGACGGTATCTACAAACTGTACCTGTGATTTACCTAGGTATATACACATATCGTGTGGAGTGGGAAATTGTCTTGTACTGAAAACAATAGCTTGCGTCTTTTTTGTGTTTGTAAGTAATGAGTTTGCTTCACTCCAAGCCTTAACTTTAGCGAAAACATTGTTTATAAGAGGAACCAAAGGTTGGGTGGAGCTACTTGTGAAAAAGAAACTTGCATCGTCTGCATAAGTTACAAACGTCGGGTTGCTATCAGTCAAAAGAAGATAATTTATATATAAAATAAAAACAAGTGGCCCTAAAATACCAACCTGTGCAACACCAGCACAGGTAGTTTCAAGTGAGGATATATGTTGTTCTATTTTAACGCATTGTAGACCATGACGTAGGTAAGATTTAAGGAGTTAAAGTGGCGTGTCTCGTATGCCACAGAGTTTTAATGTTTTAGGTAAGGTGTTTTGGTTAAGGTGATTTAAAGTCTTCGAAATATCTATAAATATGCCTACAGATAATTCTTTGTTTTCAAAAGCGCTGAGTAATTTCTCTCTGAGACAATAGAGTTGATTCAGTAGATATACCTCGCAAGAAACCATGTTGGGATGTGGATAAAAATTTAATCCTGCCGCAAGATTTAACTGCCCCTTTTCCAAAAATTTTCTCCAAGCCTTTAAAAAAACCGGTAATATAGAAATCGCTCTATAACTCGAGAAGCTATTTTTATCTCCTACTTTATAAAATACAATTACCCTAGTTTTGTGCAAATGCATTAAAACAGTTCCAGTTGTTAATGCAAGGTTATAAAATGCGCTAATTAAGGAGCTATTAGAGTGAGGAAAAATATTACTGGGGCTATTTGAATACCATCTATATCGCAAGACCTGCTCTTCTTAAAGGGATCTCCCGTTAAGAAGAGCAGCAAAAATGTTGAACACCTCGATGACTTCAGTTGGTTCTAAAATATGCTATTGTTGTTCCGTCGCATGGTATTTTAAGCAATATGAGAAGTCAAACCGGTATTTAGAGTATCCTTGAAAAACGCACTATATTTCTCTGCAAGTTCCAGACCCTCAATATGCTCACCCTCACAAACAAGATCTGTGAGTCCTGATACAGATGGGGCCCGGTTTACAATTTATTAACATATTTCCCAACTTTTGCGCTACCATCGCAGAATCCCTTAGCAAGCTCATTATTTTAAAAGTTTCTTTTTTCTTTTTTGAGAAAAGAATTAACTTTATTGGGGTATTTTTTAAAGCTTGCTAGATCAGTGGGTTACAGATCAGTACATCACATGTCTTGAGGACACAAAAAATAGCCGGGAAAAACTTGTTCTACGTTGTACGCAGTTTGTTGACTTTTCGATAGGTGTAATATTACTTCATGTTGAAGGCTTTTTACCCCTGCTGACCTATCGTTTTTGATCGCTTTTACTGCTCTCTTGCCCAGTTATGAGTTTTGTAAAAGGTGCAATCAAAAATGCCCACTACCAGACTGCTCGAGGCTAGCAACATGCAAGTAAAAATTTCTTTAACCTCAGATTAGCCGCGAACAATCCACACAGGATGCGTCCTACAAATGCGTGGGAATTCCAGCCGGGTACCTGTACCATCTAAAATATCCTCACTACGAAAGCGCTCGAAGCGCTCACACTTATTGACCCAGCGGGCAACATTCACCAAAATAGATACGTGAGTGCACCAGACTACCGCTGGTTGAGGGAAGAGCGCAACCTTTGGCAACATCTCAGCGACCATTTGCGCTCACGGCATTGCGGATGTAACATTATTACACGGAATGTCCTGTGGATGGGTGTCACATATTCCTGCACGATACCAGCTGAACGGAAAAACTAAATGTCCTGAAACCACGAACTAAGAAGCGGCCGTGTTCGAAAGGCACACGATTGGAGCAAAGTCACGGTTTGAACTCTGCCTGAACTGGAACGGCTGTTGCGGATCTTTTGACCTGAGTCACACAGACTAAATAACACAGGTAAGCAGCTATTTGCCACCGCAGAAAAAGAAGAGGTTTACGCAGAGCGCCAACATTATCTGTATTATGCACTCCTATAATTTACTCTTTTGAACAGGTTTTGAGACCTCAAAAATTCTGGAACACGTCAGGTTATTTTTAAAAGTCCAGGCACCCCCTTGCGAACACTTGCGAACGGGATTGCGCCAGCTTCATTGCAAAAACAACGGAAATTTTAGCTTTATGGAGAAACGTGCGGACTAATATAAACTTTGAAATAATGAAACGCTGTAATGTGCAATTTCCGCTCTTATCTTACCTTCCGGAATCTGCATACAACCAGGAGCGACCCATGCTAAAAGGCTGCACGATAATTTTGCGTCAGTTGCACCCGCCCTAAGCAGTGTTTTTTTTTTCGTTTTAAACAATTTGGCAATGTTTGCCATGGGGGTTATTCTTGTTATTTGGTTCCTTCTTTACCGGAAAAAGCATCTAGTGGCTTTAGCGAACATAGAAACCAGCCTAGAATTAAAATGCACAAGCTTCCTCAAAAACGGAGGAGAATTCTCAGCTTTAAAAGGGCCCTAAATTCGGTAAGAAGGCTTCGATTTCACGCCCGCAATCGTTCGAGTACTATCCAGGAAACATCCTCCCGCAAACATATGTAGAAAGTGTTAAGTATTCGCCAAGTTATCATGTTCGGTTCGCGGCCGCGGCGGCCGCTTTTCTGATGGAGACGAAAAGCGAAAACGGCCGTGTGTTCGATATTTCGGCGCACGTTACAGATCCCCAGGTGGTCAAAATTAACCCGGAGTCCTCCACTACGGCACGCCTCATCGCTTGCATTGCGTCCGCGCGTTAAACCTGACAATTATTCAATCAAGCCACGTTATCATTCTGTAAAATGTGCCAGCTATAAGGTCTGGACCTTTCGTTGTTTCATCGCGCCCAAAGCACTTTGGTCACTTAGAGCTGACCAGCTCGGAGCAAGACAACGTAGAGATTACTGTGGAGGCACTCTCGCTACAAGATATGCGCAGCCATTGGCTGTGCTAGGCGGTAGTTCACGCTTTCTGAGCATGCGGCGCGCATGCTCGACCTAAGGATTCCGCGTGCTGCGCGGGGGCCGCCGCCGGTCAACCGGTCACGCGCGGGCCAAGGCCCCACGCAAAGACTACGAAAAACCAGAGCACGTGGTATACGTGGACGCAGCCGATTACGAAGACCGCGACGCATGGCATTCGTGGTAGTCGATCAGCAGGGAAATTCCATAGCATCCGGCTTGATTCTCATGAACTAACCGGAAGTGGGAGAAGAGGAGGCCACAGCACTGGCAATGACGGCCGCTGCAAAAATAAATACGTAATCAGTGATTCCAGCTGTGCCATCCCACTAGAAGACTCTACAATCTTTAAATCTGGCTTCCGTCGCGATGCGCGGACGGGCATAATCTACATGATATGGCCACGTTTTTTTTTTTTTTTTTTTCTTTAATGCCGGTCTTCGACACAACACAGAAACACAAAACAAACTTATTCACATGAGCAACTCGAGCGACAAGCCACCAACCTATATGAAGGCTGATGTCTCTCTAAAATTCCCTAAGCATAGTCAAGGGTTCTATCCTTGACAGCCACTCAGGAGTGTATGCCTTGCGCTTCTGGACTTCTACGTACTGGGATATAGACTCACGAAAATATTGCCGCGTAGGTCGGGCGTCCACATCACCGTGGAGCCAGGCCATGCGCGAGCGCCATATGCTATGCAAGGCCACCAACATAACGAGGTCCAAGGGAGCCCCCTCCTCGTTTTCGACCGCTAGATAGCGTATGCCATGGGGGCTCAGCGGGAAATCTTTATGAAGGGTCCTCTGGAGGACATCCCACAAAAATACCGCAGCCCAACAATGCAGAAAAACGTGCTCTATCGTTTCTGGTTGTTTACAAATTGAGCACTGAGTTCCCCATGGAACAGATATCCCTCTATCCTGCATCCATGTTCCAACAGACAAGGTATTACACACATGATATGGCCACGTGCTCACTCCGGCCTGGCCAGGAAAGTGTGCGTGCTCGATGCTGCTTGAGGTTTCACCGACCGAGCTGACATCGACCCTAACACCACATTCACCCATTCGCTCCGGTGGTGGGGCAGGGATCGGCTCGTGTCTTACAGGGACATAACAAAGTACTACCGTCTGGGACTGGCCTGTCCGCCTCCCCCCCCCTCCCCGCCCGCTCACCCGTCACTGAATAAGAGGCAATCCGTCGTATAGCGACTCCTTCAGACTAATTCGTATCCGAACCCGGTTGCGTATAGATACTGCTATCCAGGGCAACATTCAGACAAATGCCACGAATGTAAAGAAAGGGGAAAATTTCTCAATTTTTTTCTCCACTTTTTTCTGTCTTTCCAAATTCTTTATCTGTTTTGATGACCTACCACACTCTCCCCTTTGCTTTCCGAGGTTTTCTTGACTGCCAAACCTTATTTCAGTCCTAATTCCAGAAGCCCCTCATTTTCCCATTCTGATTCGCTACACGCATAGCGAGGGCCTCTGTTCTGGCAGTCTTGGTGCCATAGACAGCTTAACAGGGTTCAACGCTGGTCGAACACTCTCGACATGTCGTAGACACTCGAGTCACGGCCAGGGGGTTAAAAGGAAGGTCCCCTTCACCCCGAGTAGTCCGAGTGGCGCTGGCTAGCACCCCCAAGCGCAGGAAACAAAAATACGTTAACATAAATACCCCAGAAAGTGGAGGCGAAAACAGCCCCGCCGGTATCGTACTGGTCATCGCACCCTACCCGTATTCTGGAGGTCGTGGGTTCGGATCACACATGGCGGGCTATTTTTCTCCAATTTTTATCTGTCTTTTCAAATTCTTTATCTGTTTCAATGACCTGCCACATCCTCCCCTTGGGTTTCCGAGGTTTTCTGGACTGCCAACACTTATTTTTGTATATGTATGTATGTATGTATGTATGTATGTATGTATGTATGTATGTATGTATGTATGTATGTATGTATGTATGTATGTATGTATGTATGTATGTATGTATGTATGTATGTATGTATGTATGCATGTGCATGTGTATGTTTCATGTCTGTTTCTTCCTGTGCCTTCAGCAGCATGGCATCTGCAGACGGCTACTCGCTAGAAGTCCTCCATGAGCCTTGCAGCTCTATGACAAAAATACTGTCACAGCTTCACTGACTCAACGTCGCGCACGCTCATGTTAACAGTGAAGCTGTCTGGCGTTCCTTAATGGCAAGTGTAAGCTTCGTAAACTTCTCAGAACCTGCACATCGATTCTCATTCCCGCGCAGCTTTTGCTGGCGCTCCCTGCGGTGGGTTATTCTTCCGGAAAGCGCCCGACTTTACCCACTTTCGGAACATTCGAGAAACGACTGCCAAGCGGATTTGTCTATATTTCTGCGTTCCTCCTAACCATCTGCTGGAACCACGCTCTCCAATTGGCCGACTCCTATCACCCTCTCCTCGACTCCGCCCACCTGCGCATATGTCTACTAGTAATTACTGTGTCATAGGTTATTGGCGCCCCATCTGCGATTCGCCCCTGGGTTATCACAAAGGCACGGTTACCAGTTGAACCAGCAGTGACCCACTTGTTGCCCTTCGGTGGGCCCCCAGCGGATCCCGCACTTGTGAATATAAAATTACTCTCTAGGGATGGAATAGTAACGAAAATATTGAGTGACGCATTCGCGCGTCACCTTAGGGCAAGCATTATTCTTTCAGTAATTTATACTGGCGAGTTAACCACTAACCCACCATCGAGCAAACCCATCCCCCACTTCCTAAGAGCTTGTAAAATGGCTTTCCTGGCGTATAAAGAGATCACTCCAACGGACAAACAGAAAAATAGCGCCGTTTACATGCTTAAAGGAGCCATGAAGAGAAAACAAAAGTTTGTTTTATTCGAAAGATTAGGTGTTTCATAGTACCCGAAACGCTTTCCCGGAAGCAAATGATGCTTTATTCACTGAGAAATAAGGGAATTTAAGCAAAAATTTAAAATCTCCCGCTAAAATTACACATTCCGTGACGTGAACCATGGCGTCATACGAGCCGGTCCATGAAACAGATACTTAGTATGTCGACTCCATATAGCACCCACACGCGGGAGTCAACCGAGACGGCGGCCATTTTAAAAATACTAGTAAAACCTAGTTCACCCGCAGCCCTAGTCATGGAATCGCCTGATCCGGAGAACAAAACTCTCGCCGAGGAGCTCGGGCTTGCATTTAACAACCTCACACAACTTGAACGCTCAATGCTTCTAAGTGCACGAGCGGCAAGAGTTGTGGGATACGCGGTGGACTGGAAAGCGGCATTCCGCGATAGCCACAACAGACGAACGCCCTGCCGTCGGCACCGCTGCCTCGTCAGCCCCGTCGCGACGGACGAATACAGACTGGTACGTATGTGCCGTATTTTTAATACGGTTAATAATAGTTCAATTTCAGTAGCAGTATCGCTTATACCAGTTGGCAGGTGTCGTGTATGGAAAGCCGTTCGCGCGAGCTCTCTGCTTCGACCAGAAAGATACGAGCGTCAATGCGCGGTGTTTACGGCATTTTTTTTCCCCCAAGGTCAGAGCGCTTTTACGGCCATTTGACGAAGTCGGCGACGAGCGCCAGCATGTCCCAGGAGTGAGCTAACGTAAGGGTCCCTGCCGTAATCACTTCCTCGGAAATGAAGCGAGGACACTCGTACTTCCTTTAGCTCTCTTTCTCCTCCGTGTGCAAAGTTCACAAAACGTAGCTACTTGCTTCGTCGAGGTTCGTCGTTGGGCAGCACATGAATGGAGATCTCCTCACCGGGGATGTCGCACTCCCTCGACGATTTGCCCGTACTACATGGGCATTTCAAAACGTAGCAACGAAATTTCATTGTAAAGTACTCGGACAAACTGAAGTTTTCAGTGGTTGTAAACTGGAAACGAGCTCCTAACAATAGCAGCAAGCCAACACCATTCGAAACTGCGACGACTGTCACTATCTCGTCGCTGCTTGCTGTTCCTTACTCCCCTCGTTTCTATTTTTTACTTTTGCTGGTTGGCGATATGACGGCCAACCTCCTGTGAAGGGATTACGATACCAAGCAAGGTCGCGGCTGTGCGTGCTGGGACGGTTCGTTGGCCCCGAAGAGCCTCGAACCGAAAATTCGTCTGCGCGACGGCGAGATGTCGAGCTCAGCCGGCTGTAGTTTCGTACGCATTGGCGCACACGCTTGCGTGTTCGTTCGGAACTTCAACCGTTTACTCCACCGTTCTTTGTCATAAAAAGAATGTGCAGTATGTTTCATGGGCATTTAGCTCGCTATGCAAACTGTAAGCCCTGCCTAACATGCGTTTGCTTTTGCCGGCCTCCGCCAATCGCAGAGCATTCTCGAGGGACATCATAGGTTCTGTTGCGGAAAATGAGCTGGTGGGTCGCATGGTCATTTCCTTTTTTCCTAATTATGGAGCTTATTTGAGCGAAGTTTGCGTTATAAGTGGTGTCGTTATGGTTCTAACGAGGCAATCTTTCGAATGAACCAAACTTGTGTTTTCTCTTCATGACTCCTTTAAAGGCATGCTGTTGCCTTTAAAAACACCTTGAGCTGTGTGCGTGCACAATTTAATGAATGCACTGCAATATTAGGTTATGTGTTATCGTGCGTTAGGAATTATAAATGCACTGATATTGATGTATGGTGTCTACTGGCTTCATTTGTATTTCCGCAGAGTTCATTAAAAATTATCCGCAGAAGGTAGTCCAACTACCAAGATAAGATTTTTTCATATAATTTCCGCTATCATCCTGGCTTGCTTCACGCCAAGTACCCCAAAGAGTATCCTGAACAATGTCGGTGGCGTCTTTGAAGGCCTTTTCGGTGGTTCCATATCTAAATCTTACCCGGAGCAGGCGGAGTCCGCCAGGTCCTCAACATCACCATGAAGATGTGTGCATGTCCCATACCAACACCTGCACATTAAGGAAGGGTTATTCACTTCATATAAAACACCATTTTAAGACGGTGAATTATTGGTATTTGAATGTTGGGGGGTTGCTTTATGCCGAGAACGACTCAGGAATAATGTCCCACTAATAACTAATAGGGCAGCACACACCAAATTCCAAAAACTTGTGCACATAGTAAGGACAGCCCAGCTGGTTCGTTAAAGATGTTTGAAAATGTCATTCCAAATGCGTGTTTAAAGTCTTTCCGTTTACGCTAATAGAACAGTGAAACAACATTCTCTTCGGTAGATAATCAACGTGGTTTGGATCGACATTTACACTTTGATTTTGCGTCAATAAATATACGTTGATGAGTGTGCTGGTTTTCCCTTATATTTATATCTCAGGGCTATTGTCTCCCCATTTGTGGATATTTCTGGTTAGCGGGTTATTAAAATTACGGGGGAATAAATAAAACTTTAAACAAAAAACAACGAAAGCGACAATTTTTCGTGTTCACGAAAAAATGGGAGAAGCGTTTTGAGCACCTCATCGTAATTTCTGCATGTCTTGTGTGGGTTCTCCAATGGTTTGAATTGAAATTGCAGTGATTCAACTAAAGCAACACAGGCGTTCGTCCCACAAGCTCACAACATTAACGCTTTCAAACGACACGTGTTAATCATAGGGGGAGGCAGATTTATAAAGCAGGTTTTCATCCTCCTAAAGCAATGCTCAGTACTCTTCTCAGTTTATTGAAATGTGTTTTTATCTTCTTAGAGCTCTCTGCTTTGTCCCGCATAGAGAGCTAGAACACCTCCTGCCACTAAGCATTTCATTCAGAGCAGGAAATCCCTTACTGCCAGTGGGAGAAACATTGTCGGTGTAAAAGCCGATTGCTTCCTTTTTGAATTGTGGTTCGATTGGGATGCCTACTCGCGGCCACTTTAAATTGATGAACTTGTTGAAGTATCAGGAATTTTAACCTAACAACAGGCCATGTATCTACTTCGCAACAATAATGCTATCTCCAACGTGTTGGCAATACGGCAAGTAGTTTGTTAAAAAGAACTGCACAAAGGGTACGGCACTCCAAGGTTACCCATTATCAACAAAATCACCTAAAGGCATTTGCCTTTCTTAGACGATCGCATGCAGCGAAAAAGCTGTAAAATAAAATAAATCTTATATTGTTGCTCTAAACATCCTTCAGTCTAAGTTGCTTTCTGTCTGGTTTTAAAACGTTTTTTTTTTCTGTTCAAGAAATAAATTTTGTTGATAAATTGCTTGAGTCGGTATTTTCTAAGGATTTATCTGGCAATACATGCGCAACCGGCCTTTAGTTTATTTAAACTGGGCAAACAGGCCTTTGCTAGCAAGCACAGAGACAAAATGAGAAAACCAGGAAAGCAAGACTATCGTATTACTGGGTAAAATGTCTTGGGGTCAATAAATATTCCACAGATGCATGCTATCTATTGCAAAGTTTTTCTTCTCCAACGAAACATAGTTCTTCTGTACACGACACACATTTTCTGGGGGCGTAATGATACGTAGAAGCTTGGGGTACAAATTAACCTTCAAGAGCGTGCGAATTTGGTGGGTACCGCGTTTTAATTGACTGATAGTCTGTGTTAGGGCAATTTCCTGCGCTCTGTAATTTCGCAACACAAGCGTGCCTACGTTAATTTCAGGTTGTAATGAAAGTTAAAAAAACGTTAATTTCAGGTTGTAATGAATCATGCAACTTGAGTGGTTACTCTTGCATCAGCTCCAATCCACCTAGGCACGCAAGCACACGGATGAAACAGCGGATATATCAGTTTCACCGATTGTTTTTCTCGCATGATGGGCGAGTAATATAATAAATATTATTCTGTATTGTGTAGCGCTGTGTTTGGTAACGAAACATCATTTACTAGAGAATATGAACGCATTCTGTCTTCAAGATGAAGTTAATATCTAGTACATGGTTGATTAATGGTTTGAAGGGTTACATACCTTCTTGAATGTATTTCACTAGCGAATACAAGACGACAACCACGAAGGAAGCTTACAATAAGCTCGCTTCACTTCAACAGAAAATTGTAGAATTCTAGGGAGCGTCCGGTGGGCTTCTTTTTTGTCATCGTCCTGTTTGCGGTACTAAAATGTATTTTTTAAAAACCAACAAGCCCAACTTCTTTAACTACATACCCCGCTTACGAAGCATTACCATTGTGAGAACAAATAGAGGTGCATTTATAATTCCGCGCGCCAGCAAACTAAGATGATGTACCAGACGTTTTGATAGGTATTGTTGCGCTATCTTGCAATTCCATGCACTAGTAATGCATTTCTGCATTTTAGCGAGCCTCCATGTGTAGCTTTGCGTATTGCTGCGACTGCAGGCATGATGAATAGTTTCTTGCTTCCAGAGGCAGTGTCGTCCTCAACTCGGAACGTTGGCCGACTCTGTCATCTGTCTGCAAGTAAGAGAACACGTTTCATTCTTTTGAGGCAAGTCTATCGTGACGGGAAGGTACCTGCGTAACCACTGCTACGAGGTTCTACGTGCTTCAGCCTGCTTTAAAAGCCAATGCTCCCTATTTGTCCAGGGCACCCAAGTGCAGCTCCTTTGATTCCGCCGCCCGACGCCATAGTGGAAAGCGTATGCGCACAACAGTAGAGGCGAAGGGAAAGTATCGGGGCAGCAGGGTGCAAGACAGCGCACATGTGCTTCTACCGGACGCAACAATAGCAGGTGTGCCGCTACACAACTGACAAAGAAAAGAGACACACACAAACAGGTGTGCACCGGGAAAGCTGATTCTCATCGGCAAGCTGATTCTGGGAAGGCTTGCCGCTAACACGTTTTGTAACTGGGCGATTCCTGGTCGTTACTTCGTAAGAAACATGGCAAAGACGACGGATCTCCAAAATGCAGTGCTTACGATGATGAAAATTTCGCCTTTGGGTGCCCCAACGGGACAAGTATAAATCAAACAATTATCGCAGCGCCAAAACATACCACGTTGTTTATTAGACAACGCACAGAGGCCAGGAGAAAACGACAAAAAAGCTAGCGCTTGCTGTTCCGTCAAGGTTTATTATTGTCAGGATGTTCGAAAGATGGTGCGTGTGAGCAAACAGGCCCAACTTCTCGTTGTTCCGAATTATGGAAGAGTAGTTCCTAAATTCTACCATCTGCTTTACACTGGCAGTTCCTAGTCCGAAACCTTATGTAAGCCACCTGGATCAGGAAGAAATGCCAGTAAATTACACGCGCCAGGGCGGTCCAACGACGAAGCGCCCTTCCTTCCCACATGAGTGTGGGAACGGTAAGAAATATTGAGAAACGCACAATGCTCCTCCGCGAAAGCAGGAGTCTGCAAGAGCGTAATTTTGGTTTGGGATAATAATAATAATAATAATATTAATAATGTTTATTTCTGCCTCAAAATAACCTGTGATAGACGTTTCCCCACCAGCATGGCGAGCGCCATTACCGAGTGACGTAAGCGACCTTTAGTTGTCAGATAGGCAAAATACCGGCACTCCTTGTACGCACCCAGCGCACCTGTTGGTTCAGTGGTACACTCCTATCCTTCAGAACCGCTGCGATACGAGCTCCACTGCGCGACCTCGCTAGCTCCAACGTCAACAATGATGTTTTGCTCCAAACGGTCTGGTTTCGACCACCAGCAGTGCGGAATTCTTTTCCGAACACCGGTGATTTTTTACCATTCATTGTTCTCTCATCTGAATTTTATCAATTTTTGCAAATAAGGGGCGTTTGGAATACTTAATTGAAGTTTAGGGGCGCGGTGTTGCATATAAACACACTTAACTAACAATTTGCATTGCACCGGAATGCAAGGGTTTTAACGCAAATTTTGAAACGGAATATGGTGTGGCGCAACTAAGGTGTCGCTCAACTACGCTATCGAATCACCATTACAGTAAATGTAATTTGCCACTGTACACAAAGACACCAATACGACCAATATTGTACCATCCGCTGGTCCTCGTATTTGTACCCTTCTAGTCTGCAGGCCACTGAGGCATATGCTCCCCGGGAAATTTGTGCGTCACAAGATGCAGCACCTTTCCACTCTTTCTGATCCCCCAACTGCCGCAAACACGACATGCCTTCTATTTCGGCTGTCTCTCTTTTTCCGACTTTTTCTTTTTTCCTCTCTTTCTAAACTTTCCTGCTACATTACCTCAGTTCACCTCCCGAGTTTTAATCAGGCAAACAAAATGTGTCAAAATATAGAAGAAAGTTGACGGAGCTTGGCTACTCGCGGTCTTACAAGAAAAGCCGCACGGCTAACCGCAGGTCCCGTGCGAGCTTTGTAACACGGTGGCTTTGCAAAAAAGCTCTATTTTTCAACACAACACATCACCCAAAGGCAATATCTGGTCACTTGTCTCAGATCAATGTCTGCTCAATTGTCGTAGATCTCATATACAGGTGGGTGCGCTACCGCAACAAAGATACTACAAGCCTATCTGTACACAATAATCAGCCGACGAAAAAGGCTATTCAGCCTTACTACATCTACAAAATGGTGTATTCGGGAAAGAGGCACTACAGTGAAATTCATTTTTAAACCACTCCGGCAGTTACAATAATTTTTTATGAATTGCAGGCCTTTTGTGCTTTTTGTATATGGTGTTAGTATGATGCCTGTGTGTGAGATTGCATGATTTTGGTGATAGTATGTAGTTTGCTTTTCATTTGATCTAGTTATGAGCTTGTGGCGGCGCTCCAGCGGCGACGGCACTGGTGCTGAGTGACAATCAATTAGAGCGGGCCACGCGTCGCCGGTGCGCAAGCAGCCACGAACGCCACGAGCGTGGAATAAAACGGGGCCCCAGTTTCTGGGTGCACGGCATAGCGTTCAGACGCGTCTCAGCTCGTCTCTCTGTCGCGTTTGCGACATTGGTGACCCGGACGCTGCAGCGGAGTCAAGGAGCCAGAATGGACCCTCCTCGCGACACCGACGGCAATTCTGCGTCCTCCGCTGCCTCTTAACATGACATCTCCGCCATCGCCTGTCGTTTGCCCACATTCAGCGCTCAGCCCCCCGACGTGTGGTTCCTTAAAGCCGAGGCACGTCTGAACGCTATGCCGTGCACCCAGAAACTGGGGCCCCGTTTTATTCCACGCTCGTGGCGTTCGTGGCTGCTTGCGCACCGGCGACGCGTGGCCCGCTCTCATTGGTTGTCACTAAGCGCCAGCGCCATCGCCACTGGAGCACCGCCACAAGCTCAACGATGTCATCTACACTCGTGTATTCGTGGTTTTAGATGCCCCATGAAGAATCCAGCAATATGAAACCTCATTTTTCACTCATTGGCTCGTGATAGATGAGGGAAAATACAAATATTTTTGCACCAGCAGGTGTAGCGTTATAAGAAGCAAGTTTTTAAATTTCAAAGTTAAAAACAATGGGGTTGGTAAAAATAAACTTCGTGCTTCGTGGTTACACTGTGTCTAAACATTTCCATCCTCTTCTAAGTGGGAGCGAACTGTAAAGATGTCTAAATGGCGAATACCAACAAAAAGGGAAGTAGACTTCGCGTTGTTGAGTCTCTAGTTCTATACAAGAATACTTGTTTTATTTACGATGCCGTGAGGCCGCCTTGTGGCTTTTTTGCATTGCAGTCCAGCTAACGGTAGATTTTTGCTTTGGCGTTAACGCACTGAATTATATACTCGAAAAACTGATTTTAATACACACATGGTTAGGCTAGCCTAGTAGGTCATCTTAAAAAAGGAACAGTAAAGGAGTTTGATTGGAGAATTGAAGGTTTTTGACCTAAGCCCGTTTGTCAAAAAAGTGTTTTTTTTTCAGAGAATTACAGCACAATAAAGAAAGATTCAGGGTGAATGCGATAAACTACGATCAAGCAATTAACCTTAGTTTCGGCGTCCGGTGTTGGTCGTCGTGTGTTGGCGTTTAACTGCGACTAGTGCACAGAAAGCCGTGACAAAATTGCCGACGGCAGTTGGGTGTACCTTGTGTGACCTGGAATGGGTGGTTTTATATGAGCCGAACAGAGGTTGGGTGAAATGTCACTGGTTTTATACCGCAGTGCAGCGACTATTGTTCTCGCACAAAAAGGAAGAGTACAAGGCCTTCGTCCAGGGAGCGCACGAAGGCCATTGAAGAAAAAATAAACTAACATTCGCGATTTTTCAACATCCGCCCTCCTTGGGTGTTTAAAAAAACCAAAAGGTACCGGCACAGTGGCCGTAAGCCATGTATTAACGGACGAAAGCATCATGTTGAAACAAATCTAAACGACTGATTTGGTGAAAAACAGCTTGTCCAGTATGCTTGTTCAGGATAGCAAGAACACCTCAGTGTGTCATGTTTGCTACTATTTCTTTGGATGTCCTTCGTTGTCACCCCAACTCACACGCAAAGCTCGATATTTTGAACGTGTATCGATTTATATACTTTCTTATTCGGTGCGTTACTTCAATGCTTGATTTTCAACTTGCATCGTGATGCCTTGTATGCATATTCAACACGTTGCACACGGGTCTAAAAAATACCTGCAGTGTGAATCATGTCGCAGTAGTGTGGACAGGGGGACACATATGGACAAGATAGACGTTATAATAGTTCTAGACAAGATGTACTTCACTCGACTAATAGCATACACTGTTCGGCGCCGCCGGCAGGAACGCACAGTGAGCTCCACAGTGAACGCGGATAACTTTAGGAGCCGTCTATAAACCGCACCGGTGCGCACCTTCTGTCCTCGATAAACAGGGGCACAGCGTCGCGGGCGATGTTTCGTTGCCCCGTCGCTCACACAGAGAGTCGACGGAGCGGCGCGGTGCAATGCCGAGATGCATCGCGAACGACGCCAGGCAATCGGCTTCCTCCGCCGTCTACTACAGCGACGGCGCGTCGACGCACTCTGGTGAACGCGGAATCAGCTCTATATTGTTGCTAATAAGAAAGGATCACTTGCGAATTCATCCGACAGCGATGCGACGGGCTAAGAACTGGTGCTAATGACGGTCAGAGATTGCATATGAGCACACAAACATAGGAATTTTGCTTAATGGAGCTTTGCATTTTTTTAATGAGGTATCACGCAGAGTCACTGGAGTGCTTAGACCATGAAGGGCCTTCATAATGTGCCGTAGCTGATGGACAGGCCGTGACTGCGGGCACTTGCGTTGTTGTGGCTCTCAGAAGACAAGAAGCAGTTCGTATGTGGATGTTTAGTAGGAGTACCTTGTCGCACATGTGTGAGGGATATCGGCCGTGTGGTGGCTTTCAATAAATATGATTTAGTAGCAGCGCTGTGGCATATTGAGCGCCTCTATTGCAAATTGCAACGTTCCATGAGTTTCTCTCATACCCCATGGGACGGCTGTAGGATAGAAACGCCCATTTTGTCTTCGATTTACGTTCCGTGCCGGTGCGCACCGTCGAGGCGCAGTGGGCCCCACGCCGGTTTTGGGCCAACCCCGGTGCGTGTTCTTCGAGGACACTATAAGTAAGGCGAACGTGTTCCAACGAAAGCTGTTTTTTCACCGGGAGCATGCAGTGAACGCCCACATTTTACTGCCAAGCAGTATATCTCCATTCCCCTCCCCCCCAAGTTTTCACTCTAGAGAAGTTGATTTACTGAGCGTCGCTCCGGGGCTCTCGTGTTTGCCACCGCTGACACCTCTTTCACAACTATTTTTTCTCTCTCCTCCACCGATGCGTCTTTGGCAAGTTGAGCAGTCGGCAGCTAACGGCGGCACTGTCATTACCAGACGACTGCGAAAAATGAACTGAATCGCGGATGGGCGTAAAACATTAACTGACGACTACTATGCTCCCTAATGCGAAATTTGTGCACGAGGTGCGCTCTTTTCTGGCCACGGTGCATACCTGCTGCATTCCAGGGAGTGATCGCGTGATCAGCGAACGCACGGCGGCACTTGCAATTCTGCTTTTCTCTCGCAGCGCGTCACTGTCGTCGGCCAGCGTGTTGTTGCTTACTGAATTTGAAACTCCCGCACAACCATCAAGAGGATTAGACATGCACGGGGAGTATCGAGCATGTTGCTGGAAATCGTGTTTGAACGTCCCCGCAAATGTCACGTGGTTTGGATAAGCGGTGAACGGAACAGCTTTGGTGGAACTGTCAGGAGGAGGGCGCTACATGGCGGCGACGCATGAAACAAGAGTGAGAAGAGGCAGTGTGAGCGGTGACGCCATAGCCCCCCCCCCCCCCCCTGCTATCCTCCTCCTTACACTTCACCAGACGCCTCTCCGTTTTTCGTTTGCCGTCGCTGTTTAGTTCGGGCACTCGGTTACGCGGACATAAACAAACACCGTCCCAGCAAAACCCAGGTAACGGCTGCTAAGTGCTGCGCCCTAAAAGGAACGAAACCCACCGCCCCGGCGGCACATAGCCGCCGCCGTTTGCGCTCCAATTCTACCTCACCCAGTAGCCGCGAATCGCCCCCGGTTGAAGGGCAACTTTCCCAGTTGGAATGCGGGGGTGAGCCCATAACTCTTCTTCAGCTTGGAAGGCCTTCCGAGCGACATTTTTGCAGGTGTCTTTCACGCCCAACTATGCTGCATTACCGGTTGCCGGTTTATGCGTGCATGGTTTGAGGGTGGAAGGAGAAGGCGTGCATGCACAGCTAGGCTTACACGCCGGTTATGCTGTTTGTATATTTAAACGTCGGAAGGACATGTCCCAATGCGCTTTGTCGGCTTTCCTCCTCAATCGAGTGGTCCGGGTCTCTGTTCATGTGTTACACTGACGGTGAGACACTGACCGAGGGGAAGGGTAACGGACAACCACATGTTTGTACGCAAGAATAGAGCTGAAAGGCTTCCTGGTTTTAAATCGTCGTGGGACGGATGCATGCCGTTCGTTTGGAGGAAGAAAAGCTAGAATTGAAGACGCATCGGCCCGAAGACAAGCGCGAATGGGCGTGAAAACGGAAAGCTGCTGCCAACACCATTACCACCCTAAAGTTACAGCTTGTCCAGTGGCGGCGAATCCTTCTGGAAGAACTATAACTTACCCGCTTGGAACGCCGGCGTGAGCCAATATAACTTCAGATTAAGGGCTTTCGCAACAAACTTTTCGACCGGGTATGTCACGTTTATGCACGCTCAAATGACCGGATAACGGTTTGTCCGTGCACAGGTTTGTAGTGGGGAATAGTAGGACAGGGGAGTGAGGCCTGCACGCGCAGCTATAGGTTTCATGTCCGTACTGATGGATGACATGTCCGTTGTGCTGGCGCAAAATTTAAACGCGGACGTTAAACGGCCCCATAGCACCTGTCCGGTGTCCTTAGTGCTAGAGCGAATTGGGGTGTTGTGTTATACACACAGTAGGATGCTTATAATGCAGGAGGGACACACGCAGCTCCATGTTTATCTGAAAGAACAAAGTTTGGGTCCTTCGAAGGTTCAATCAGCTAACTGGCTAAGAATTATCCTCCATCGCCAATTACAAATATGTGTTTTGTTTCGTGCACACCGTTGACGGCATCCAACTCCGAAGGTCATAATTCTTCACAAATTTAAAGGCCACTAACTTTGTCTGATAACATTCACCCTTTCCCTTTCCCCCAATCCCTCTTCGTACCCCCTCCCCCTTGGAACGAAAAAGCGATTTGACCTTTTACTGTGCCAGCCGCAAAGGGCACCGGATCTTGGTAGGTTGAAGGAACTCTGCTACTTTTGTGATAAATGCGTGCACAATTTTTGGGAAGTCTGGAAGCAATGTGAAAGATATAGCTATCGCCAGAACGCAGCGGCACGGTGTGATTTCTTCGTCGGAGCAGAACTATCCACCTTTCGTTTCTGCTTTGCTTTTGGGGCATTTTAGCTTTCGAATGCGTTTCAGTTTGCCGCAGAAAAGGAGTGGCCAAGTGCCACTTCACAGCTGTAATGACGTACGTCCACCGGTCGAAGAATGCGAAGAAGGGAGAATATGATGATCATGAATAATCTTGTAATGAGAAAGAGAAAGAACGTTCTTGAGCAGGTTTCTACGTTATCTGACGGGTATAGAGCAGTAGTTATGACTGAGGTACTACGGGACCTCCTGTTCTAAGTGCTAGATATATTTTGCTGAGTGTACTTTGAAAGCATTGAGAATTTTCAAAAAAGTTATAAATAACGCTAACAGCGAACGCTACGAGGCGTTTTCTCGCTTAGTACTTGGAGGAGTAAGCATCGCCTAAAGGAATACACAGGCAGAATTTAGAAGGACGTACGACACCAATACGAATATTTCTTACACTTCGTGCTCGATGCCGAGAAAAACTAAGTGTACTGTTTAGCCTACCTGGTGATCCGGTGACACTTTTGCCCATTATATCGCATATACAAATGTTTTATCTCTTGGACCAGTCAAAAAGTCAGAACATTTTCATAGTGGACAGAACCGAAAACACGTACGCTCGATGCAGAAAAAAATTAGCGCCAATCCACCCTGTGAATATGATTGGAAAGCACAGCTGTAAACGGCACCCACAACGACTACCCATACGACGTCACTTCAGTTCACTCACGTACGTGGCTTTACAAATAGTGAAACCAGAGAGAAGGGAAATGCACTTCACCACATCCTCTATTACTTCAAAGAGATATACTAGTTAGGGTAAATTAATGCATGATACATGAACGGCGGTTGGTTGAGTTGTATTGGTGTAGCACATGAGTGGAAATTCTTTCTTTATAAAATAAATCTAAAGCCCGGTGTTAGACGATCTCACTTCTCCGTCTTTGCCATCGCCGATGGAGACGATGAGATCGGCGGCAGAGACGAAGGAGGAGCAGCAGGAGGAGAAGAAGGAGGAAATACTTCTATTCAGATTTCTGAACGGCCCAGATTGCGGCCCAGCGGAGTGGTTCCTTTTTCACTGTAGCCCATATTCAGTCCGCGCCGCCTGTGCTCTGCCCGCCAGCTGAAGCTGGGTAAGCAGAGAGAGGGTGGACAGCAGCATCTCCCATTGGTCGTGTTGGATAGTTGACGGAAAGAGAGGAGGATACTCAGGGCTAACGTCGCATACCCGGATTATGTGGCAGAGTGTTCCTACTTCTGCGCAAAATTTACATTCAGCGTCGTAGCGATTCGTGTGCATTAAGTGAAGACGCGTCGGGTGTGGGAAGGAGCCGGAGTGTATGAGCCGTAGGGTAGTTTGCTGTTATATGAAAAGATCAGGGTAAGGTGAAGCTAGTCTCTGTGTCACAAGGCGATAATGGTTGATTATGTCCCTGAACGGCACAAGAGGGTGACTGTCCTCGTGCAGCTTCATAGCATGAGGTGGGGGCAGGGGGGGGGGGAGGAAGGAAGTAAAAGTGCCGGCTTGGTGGGCGTATTCGTTGCTCTCCATGGAAACGTCAGCGGGTGTCCAGGTGAGCTGAATGGAACTTTTTGGGGAGTGGTTAGTTGGTTTTAGAACGCGCCGTGCAGGTCGGGACACCAAACCCGACTGGTAATTCCGGTAGGCTTGTTGAGAATCGGCGACTACCTTACGAACCCCTGGTTGAGTGAGAGCCAACGCGATGGCTGCCTTTTCTGCTGCCGTGTCTTCGGTGTTGGGTGAGGCACAAGCAAGGAGGCTGGTTCTTGGGGTAGCCACGATGATGGCATACTGGTGCCCGTGATATTGGGAGGCGTCGGTGTAGACAACTGTATCATCCCTACCGAGGGTGGTGTTGAGCGCGAGAGCCAGTAAATTCTTTTATTTGTTCGCGGGAGTTTTCTGTTGACACCAACGGTCGCGAAAGAACCCTTGGACGGTAGAGGTAATCAGCTTTGCTTTAAAAACTTTAATAGTTTAAAGCATGAACCACTCTTCTTATTTAAAGAAGTCGGCGACAGGACAAGTCACGTGATTTATTGTTGGAATTCCCAGATGGGACTGGAAGGTTTCAGGAATCATGTTAGATTAAGATAACCTACTAAGCAACAACCTGTCTCTCAGTAAAAAAGACGTTACCCTTATCTTTTTAACAGTTTGCTTTAATTCTACACGAAGCCTGTGTAGCTTTTGGTAGCTTGCGCAAGCAAAAAGTCGAGCATAGAATACACTTCCACACTAATGACTGCACTACCGAAGTTACTGAATGTTATCGCTGTCACAAGTCATCCCAGCGAGATGATACACTCTGGTGTGGCCACCTCTGATAATTGGATGGCAGTGACTCGCTCCAAAAGTAGGCAAAAATTAGAGACATTATTCACAAGAATACCAACATGACATGCATGCTCAGTCCTAACACAGCCGTCAACATAGCAGCTGGCGTAGGCACGAACGGTTCCCATTCGAACGAGTTGCTTGCGTCTCTAGCAAGCGTGTTTTGCCGACCAATGAATAACTATTGCTTGGGTTTTTCTTTCTAAAAGTGGCATTAAAAGAAGCAATGTCCTTGTCTGCACTCATGGAAGTATTGAAAAGTAGGAAGAAATTTTAGACATCTCTAATTCTTGGACGTGCTTCGTTTGAATGCCGAAACGAAAAGTTCTGCTCCCAGCATTGCGTAGCCACATTGGCGAAAGCGGAATAGGTGGTACAAAGTTTTTCACCGAAACCTATTCAGGAAAACAACGTGGTTCTTTTTGACATTCCAGCATTCCTAAAGGGGCCAAGAACCTAACCTGAAACAGTTCCTCATTTTAAAGGGTTCTTACTCATTCTAACCCAGAACGTTTATGGGAAGTGTACTGCCATCCTTGGTATGCAGTGTACTCAGTGAATGATATCAAATTACTTGCTTCATTTCTGAATATAACGCTCCAAGGGCTATGCAGTATACTCAGATAAGTGAGCTCAAGAAGAGCTCGGGTAGCTCGAAAAACAATGACATACGGCGGCTGTGCCTTTGGTTTCCAAATTCTCGTCACTTCTTACATGTGGTGCACTGCAAAAAATTTTCCCTTCAACCCATCAAATACTGCTGTTACGTGTAAACATGAATGGGTTTGAACAACTTAACTAGAGAGTGAACAAGAACAAGGCTTCAATTTTGTTTTTCGTGTTGCCTAAAACGTGTAAAAGTTTCGCAGTATCATAAATATGGGTAGCGTGCCATTTTTTTACGGCCATTTCGTCTCCACAGCGCCTAATTTCTGAACATACCTTCTGTTCTGGTAACGTAGGCCCCACCAGTATGTTGGGTGCCGTACTTAAAGTACCGACGTTTTGACAATGGAGTTAGTAAGCGAGGAAATATTACCCTCCGCGGTGGCTCAGTGGTTAAGGCGTTGTGATGCTGAGCACGACGACGCGGGTTCGATTCCTGGTGGCTGCGGCCGCTTTTATAATGGAGGGGAACAGCAAGAACTCTCGTGTGTACGAGATTTCGGCGCATGTTAGAGATGCCCAGGTGGTCAAAATTAATCCGGAGCCCTCCACTACGGCACGCCTCATCTCCTGCGTTGTGTCGGTGCGTTAAAACCTACGATAAATAAAGCTAGGAAATGTTAGGGTTGAAAACCTTCCAGTTCAAGGCAACAGGTTGGAATCAGAGTGTTTATTGTGTTGTCACCGGTTATGACAAAATGACTGTTCAAACTGCGTTTATTAGTTCTTCTATGTTTTATTTACTGGTACCTCCATACATGGAGTTCTGTGGTTAGGGGAAGTCCTTTAGGAAAACAGGACAGCAGTGCCCTTTAAATGGAACCTGAAATATAATGAAAATGATGTATAAGGCACAGCTCAGTAATATGGCGCTTTGTGAGCCAAAATAAACTTGTTGTTCATCCGGTTTCATTTTTTGAAACACAAGCTTTCAAACAGTGCTATAATCATGGCCACCGTCGATTTTCACCATCAGATACCCTTTACGTTGCCCTGGCGTCTCGACTCATGCGTAACAAGCGTAGGGCAATAGCATGTGCAGGCATAGCAAGTCGAAGATTTTATAGCAGCTACGATTAGTATCATTATATTTAGGAAAGTGCATATGACGTTTTTTAAAAAAAAAACCTTCTGGATTGAAATTATACCAATGTTTTCTTTGCCTCGTCGGTGGTTAGCCCATGGCAGTTCAAACTGCTTGAATTAATATCAATTACTTCGAAAAATTGGTTATCAGCCCTAAAAATGGTTCGAAACTTAGTTTCATAAAAACGTCGTTAATTTAAGCGTAATGGTACAGACTAGACATAAAGAAACTTGATCGGAATGGTTATCATGATTATTTCTTTCCATCTTGCGCAAGAGCCTTCTGTAGTTTTTTCACTTGCGTGCTCTTATCGTTTCAGAATCATATTTGAGTTTCTAGGTTACGTATTCTGCCATAGACGGTGGCCAAAAGTCAGTCAAATTGAACTGCTTGCATTTTAGAGTTTTTATCCAAGAAAACTAAAGAGAATTCCACATAGCGGTCAATTTTAAGCATAATAGCAATTCATACCGTACACTTACAGAAAGCAGAAACGGCAGTCTTCACAGGGTTTCCTATTAGATCCCCAACGAGCCTCACCAGGTCACACAAGAGATTCTTGAGGGTCTCGTGGGGTACTGTTGTGAAAAGATCCTTGAGAATGCACTGAAGGTAAGTTGGAAGGGATGTGGAAATGAGAACCTTTTCAGATGCAGAAGTCTATCAAATACATGGGAAATATATTTATATGGGAATTTGTTGCACAAAATGTTAGTTGATTAGGCTTCAAAGCGTCCGAGCGAATAGGCTTCATGGGAGGCAATTTGTTCTCCTGACGCTTTCGCCTTAAAGGCCACTACAAGCTCTCTCGTCCATAAACTGAAACTGCTTTGGCTGACAATCTATGGCGAATATATTGCAGTTCAAATTACGCATTTTTTCCAAGTGATCCATTGAAGTGATCAATGGATTCGAAAAAATTGCATTTAATATAATAAAAAGCTGTGATCACTACGAGTACATAGTTCAAAATAATTAAAACAGCGTCAAATAAGCCAAATAAAAGCCAGATCACCCAACGCACATGTTCTTGCTTGGTACAGTAATGTTTGCTTTAAAGATTTACTGCTCTGTAGCTCTATGAGAATCCACAATTATAACTTAACCAAACTTCCACTCGTTGCTACAACATGGGTAGCTGGAGGTTTCGCATAATATGTTTGTCTTAAAGAGTATACCTTAGACAATTGCGTCGGTAAAAATGACACGAACAGGTTCTTCATTCGCGCAAAATAGTGGCTCAAAGTGGTTTTCTAAGACAGTGTGGAGCACGTATTTTGATCGCATGTTCGCAACTTTGATTGGCGTTCTTTTCAAAAACATTTTTAATGGTCATATAGAAATTTTGAAAATTGTACTTTAATGAATATTTCTTCCTTCGAAGGAGCACAACATATTTATATTGCAGCAGGTTGTATGAGCGTCATGTATCAGCTTTGGTTTCTTTCGTATACTAAGAAACCTTAATGGAGTGGGGGGGGGGGGCATCACCACACTTTTATCTTGCAAACGTGGCTTAGTTAGGTGGAACTGAAAATTCGATGCGATGTTTTTGCTCATAACCTAGTTTTTTACTCCATTTCTTCCGTGGATGTCTTTTTTATCATGAAGCATAAAATATGCGTAAATAGATACTTACGCCGAGTGCTTGAGCAAGGGACTCAATAATGGAGATCTGAAATTCAAGTCAAAGCATTCGTCAACGACATTAACACACATCAGCACTGAGCGACAATATTGTAGCTCGGGATTTTCCAGTAAAGAAAAACGTTACTTGTTATTCGGCGATCAGTAATTTCCTTTGAATTTAAGGAATTTGACGCACACTGGGTACCACTGCACTTCCAAAATACATCGGTACTACAATACACGCGCGTTGGCGAAAGAGTAGGCCAACAGTTATTCAGGGGACAAATCTATCGAACCTTCGTACGACCTAAAATGCTTACTTTGCCTTAAATAAGTACATGTCCCGTTTAAGGCTGTGTAATAAGATAAACGAGGCCCATAAACAGTAAAACAAAAATTATGGGGCAGATACGACAGGATAGTTAGGTTTGTTCGGCGGCCCAGCAAACCGAACCAGACAAAAATCTGCATTCAAAACGTTTGTAGGTTACTCAGGTCATCCAGTAAATGGCCTCTGACTTGCCGACACTGCAATTAGGGTATTGAGATATAATATTAAGTTCTTGATTTTATCTTGTGTTTTGTGCTCTGGCATGCGTCTCGAGACTCATGTGAAACCATGACGCGTAACCTGTCAATTGTCGTTTGTTCTAAGTAAATCGGTGTAAGGATTTCCACAATAATGATAACAACCGTACTTCTATGTTATTAAAATAATCATTTCCAGGACGCCACAGCACTCCCTGCGATACGGCGATCTCAACACTACGATTTAAACTAATCGCCATCTAATTTATTCCTGACGTCAGCCAATTTGTGTCCAAGTGCCATCTAATTTAATCCAAGTGCCATCTAATTTAATCCAAACGCCATCCAATTTACTCCTAATACCAGCGAATTTAATTCAAGTGTCAACGAATTTCTTCTTGGGCCAACCAAATTAATGCAGCTGTCAGAAGGTCGTTCAGGAGTGTTTTGTGCAAAATTAAGGGCAGCTTTCCGGACTTCGTTAAGCGTGGTGGGTTGAAAACGTAATGTTTCTGGATCCACTATGTGGAAAATATCTTATGTGCACCGCTTAATGGACATTCACTAACACGCGTAGACCAAGAGAGCGTATTTTTTTCATCCGCTGGTGCCGCGTAGTGGGAGCTGATCGTCTGCGACAGCGCCGTCGATAAGTCACGTCAGAAGCATCGTCTGCTCATCGCGTAGCAATGTCTTCAGGAGGTCCTTTGATAAAAATACATGACCTAAATGCCCTTTGCATTGTGATTTTCAGTAAATGAATGCTCTTCTGCCATGTTAAGTAAAGTTTCCAAATTAAATTATCGCCTGCTCGCGTCAGAAGTATCGTCTCCTCGCGAAACAACAGAGAGTTTTAGGATAGCCGAAAGCACCACTTTAGCGCGCCCATAGCGTTAGCGGGCACGCTAACCGTTGCGTAATGAGGCGCTATCCGTTTGCGATAGCGCCGCGGAAACGCTAACGTCACAGCTAAAACGCAATACTAAAACTCTCTAGCACCCTGGCAAGTCTTCTTGCGCAACAATACGAGAGCAGACGACAGTTCTTACGATCTCTCAGGCGATCAGCAGATGGGACTAACAGTCAAACAATACCGCTCTCGTTGTCTGCGCGTGTTAGTAAATGTTCATTAAGTACTTGAAAACGAAGCATCCCGTAACAAACCACGCGCAACAAAGCCCGCAAAGCTGTGCCTAATGTCGCACAAAACACTCCTGAACAATCTTCTGACAGCTGGATTAATATGGTTGGCGACCGGATTAAAATGGTAGGCACTTGAATTAGGTCGCCGGCGCCTGGATTAAATTAGAGGGCGCTTGCTTTAAATTAGATGGCACTTCGAATAAATTGACTGGCGCCTGGGTTAAATTGTATTGCGAATGAATTCAATTGAGCAGTAATATCTCTAGTATCCGCCTACAGACCGCTACTCCTCCTAACAAGGCGGTAATGTCTAATTGCCTTATTTGACCTCGTGGTTATTTTCATCATCTTTTAACTTTTGCTTCTCTGGCTGCGTTCAATTTTGCAGATAGCATAGTAGAGAGCCTACAATGGCAAACATTTCTGGCGTTTGACGTAACAAGAATTATAATGGAGGCGCAGCCACTCCCGCAGAATAAAACTTTGTAGTGGTTATCCGTACAATGACAAGATGCCGATTTTAAAGATAAAACGCAATATCATAACTGTTATCCCATTAAAAGTAGTAAAGAAATACGAAATATTCGGCTGCAGAGCACCTTTTGCTTAAAAAAGTCTGTTGCAAAATTAGTATGCATAAAGCTGGTTGTGGTATAGTTTTTAAGTTAAGACAGCAACACATTATGCTGTCCTTCTAACTTTAACGATTTCTTGCAGAGGCCGGTTTTCGGCCGTCTTTGCTATCCTTGAAACAAGGCTTAACATGGCGGATGAGCCACTAAGCCGAGAGAGAGAGAGAGAGAAAATGACTTTATTGAAGGTTCTTGTGGAGGGTAGGGGCCTCGGCCACGCAGGGCCTGCCCTTCCTAGACGACAACGAGTCCGTATAAAGTAGGAAACATAAACGCAGCCTCTCTTCGCTCCGGTATTCTGGCTCGGTATATACCTATCATGTTCGAATTGCCAAGGACAGGAAAAATATAGAGACATTTTACTTTGCTGTTCTTTTAATTACTCATTTGGTTTCACGATGCTCAGTATACTCATTAGGCGTTTGCACAAATCACTAACATTCGTTTGCAAGTTGAAGGCCGCAACGCATTCCCTCGGTTCACTTTTATTTCCTCACAGCCATTTGTAATGTGTTCGTGTTAGGGATGCGGCAAGTGTCGCAGTTGAGAGACCCTGTACTACAATTTTGTTTCAAATTCATTCACTGTAGTTCGTTTACAGCAAATTTTTGCCGAAATTTAATACGGGTTCGAGAGCCTGCCGGATTTTAGTTTTTGAGGCGTCGGTCATTTTGTGCGCCTTTCCTTATTCCCGCTGGAGCAGAATTTTTTAAGTGATGGCTTATTACGTTGAGGAATTTTATCTGCACGCCCGGAACTCAGACAGAAAGAAAGCTGGGTTCCAAGACTATTCATGACTATGAATGTATGCGTTCTTTGGAGAGTTGTTCAATGGGAAGTTTTCCGAAGAAACGGAAACGAAAAAATTGCTTCTCGATCAGACTTTCTTCGTCCCAAAGCCGTTAAAAACCCAGCTTTAAGACATATATGATGTGACATTGATAACTATGAGCAAGCACACGCGTTCACATAACCGGAACATTAAACTCTGGTAGGCACCGGTTCTAGTTGGCTCGTTGAAACGCCGATATTCCGGAACGTCAACTTTAGATGGAGTCACGACACTTACATCAATGGGTTTTCCTTTCTCACATAGCTTAAGGGTCTTGTCCAAGCACTGGAAGAGGAAAAATTTCTTAGACGTAAAAGAAATTATAACATGGTATGCTGGTGAACAGCATTACACGCGGCCTTCAGTCGATAGAGAGATAAATAAAGGGAATGTTTAATTGAACAAGAGATGGTGGCGCATAAAGTAATTTTGTGGCGCTTAGTTGATAATGCGGGTGGAGGACAAGACGCAAGTACTACTTAATGTGGACTTGCACACCGCGTGCCCTCTATTTATGTAATTTTTCAAATATTTTGCATTGTACTTAATTTTGAGCGACAGGTATTGAAGTAAGCCTGATATAGAGTGCTGCAGCTTCATTATTAATTTCGAAGTCACAAATTACGTGGTGATAACAAATGGGCCATTCTGTAAACGTCTCAAAGTAATAGCAGTAAAAAAACAAAGCATTGTTAGGTGTTGCGCAGGTGTCCCCGATCCTGGGTAGTTTTCGTTACAGCGAATCACTGCTGATACAATTTCCTTGTTATTTTTCTTGTACCTGCTATTTCTAGGCATACACCACATCAGAATACACTTCAATAAAGTTTGTTACAGCCCGAGTGCCCGAACTGATGCACTATAGAAAGAAGAAAATGGAATTTGAAAACAAGTGTTCACGAAAGTACATCATGCAAAATGAAGGAAAATACATAAGTATAGTTGTAAAGAAGACAATAATTTACCTTGCCCAAGCTGTTTGGGATCCCAATCTTAATTTCACCCTCACATGTGCCGTTGGCAATCGTTGTGTTTTCGCCGCTTTTTGTTTCTTCTAAATATTTTTCCGCAACATGTACCACTGCAAATACAAGGTTTGTCGGGTTGACACGACAGAACTAGAACACTCGCATTGCGACTTCGAAAGAAATGCATACTCGAAAAGAACTTTTTCATGTATGCTGCCCACTACTGTGACGAAACTAGTCGGTGCTGCCTGGTCTAATTACATACCTACAGCGTATAATATAGCGCACATCAATAAATACGCAAATAAATTACTACTACTGGCCGCCGTTTTGGCAGCCTGTCCAACGAGACCATGTGATGTGTCAGTTTGTCGCCCTACAACACATCCGGCTCACTGCCGATTCCGCCTGCCTGCCTGTCTGGTCTATAAGTGGTACAACGAGTAATATTTTCTTTTCTTTGGTTTCCTTGGACCACACTGACGTCTGTCTGTCAGCCCATCCATAAACATACATAAACGCTCAAATGTATCAAGTAGAGTTACAGCTGCGCACTACAGTAGAGGGACAGGTGGGTGTTAGGTGTACAGGCTTATTTTCGGGCTCGCTATTCCGCCAAAGCGCTTGCGGCAGTGAAAAGAGCTGCGAGACATATTTCACAGGTGACCTCACAAGGCTGCTCGGGTCTCACCACCTGTATTTTCAATGTGGTTGTCACATCGGAACGGCATGTGTTTCCTTTCATGAAACTTAGAGCCAGGCTGGGTGGGTGCATGCACGAACTCTGGGATCATGCGTACAAGGTCAACTGCCTAACAAAAAATATTTTGGCCTATACTCCATCCAAGCTTCGAACTCTCGTTACGCCCCGGCGGAACTATGGTCACGTTCTGGTTATTTAGAAGTTAAAGTTGATATCAGGCTCATTGTTCATTTAGCATTTACATAGAAAGTAATAAATCAGGTGTGCATGACCAGTGTCCCGTAGGATTTTCGTGTCCGTGGGCAAAAACACCCTGCGTGTAAAAGCAAAAATTGTTCCAGGATCTGCGTCATCCCCCATCAGGCTTTCACAGCTGTCAACGTTAGGCGGCGTCCGTGATGAAGGATATGGTTTGTCGTATCTGTGCCAACGACGGGAGCCGCAGGGACATGGGAGGAGGGATGGCGTGCGGGAGAAAGAACAATGCTAAAGACAGCGGCAAGGAAAGGCCGGCTGCAAGCATGACGGCAGGCAGGATGACGCATGCTACGGAGCGTACAATACGGCAGAAAGGGAATCATGATTTTAAGTGTACAACTTCGAAGGCACGTACTACTCAAAATTCAAGAGAGACTTTCTGAATAGACAGTTCTAGGGTGTGTGATCAGTTGTCGCATTTGTCTTGCCTTCGTGGGTGCTCTTCTCGGGCAGACACTTGGTAATTTGCATGACGTCGAGGCTCTTAGCCGACATGTCCTGCTTTAGTGGAAACCACGCATACTTGATACAACGTTTCGATTGGCTTTAGCATGTTCGTTTGTTTTTGTAAAGGTGTTTTTGCGCATAAACCACAATTTCTGGTTTCGCTGGCCAAGCACCACCGCAGGGCCGGAAGAGGCTTGTTTTTTTATGCTATTTTCACAGATGTTCGTGTCTTGTTTTAAACTCCGGGATCAATCATTTGTTTCCTCTCTGGTTTTTACCAATCGAGAATAACGAAAGCACACGTACTGGTTTTAAGAGTAAACTCCATAGTGAGAAGTCTTTCTTACACCTAGATATGTTTACAACGGCATTTTATGACATCAAGAATCGGCGCAACCGTTTCGTGAAATTGAACAGTGCAGAAATGGTGTTTCCAAAGACTATGTTTACCATCCAAGGAAAGCGGCGGTGCAGGCTCATAGAAGAGTAAAGAAATATCTAAATGGTCGTTTGTAACCTTTAAAGATACCAGGGCATACATACGACGCCCCGTAGGCCTCAGGAAAGATGTAAGTGCGAAAATAAGCTATAATACTAACATTCTCGCGAGAACTAAACCCAGTTTTTCCTTGCCAGAAAACGTTTGAGGGCAAATCACCCCTCACGCACTCTTTCCTCTGATGCGGGTACATAACACTCAATTTCCACCGCACAAAAAGGTTTAACGATGAGATTTATTATAATTTGTGCTCAAATATGAAATGTGTGAGCCTACCTTATTAACTATGAAAAGCCCAATCAAGATGAAATCAGTGTTACAAACCTACCTCCAGGTACAAGCTTGCCAATTAGGGCCACGAGGATGTCTTTCACCGTTACAAAGAAGGTCTTGGGAGTCAGATTGTTGAAGAGGGAAGTTACAGTGCACTGCAAGTAAGCAAATGTCATGCTGAAAAACTGATTCTTTCAAAAGTCGTTTTTATACGTTGAAGGTGCATGGCCACTTCACTTATTGCTGCAATGACACAGCCAAATACCTTGGTACTAGGTTTTATAGACAATGAAGCCTCCAGTCTCTATCCATCAGTCCTTGAGTAACAGGGGGTCAAAGGAAAAGACCACCCATTGAGATATCTTATCTGCTTTAAAACAATTAATTTTAGCTGTCAACAGATGTTCTCAGGCTATTGAGTGTCAAGTATCCAAACTGCATTACCCCACTCGTAACTTTGTCAGCACATAATTTCCTTCTTTGCTGTTATATCTGGGGAAAGGGTGCAAAGATGTGTGGGAAAAACACGAAAGTAACAATTTCAGATAAGCAACAAAATACCGTCTGAGCCAAAGATACTTGGCTAAGCACGAATTGGCGTTCACTCTGCGGCACCTGCATCCGTTTTTTTGTTTCAAAGTCTAATAAATATTTACAGTTGTGCGCAATTGGGAAGCGTGCTTGCAGTAGCTCAGACATAAAGTTGAGCCACTGTTTGCAATATCGCAACATACAATATGATGACCCGTAATGGGCTTGTTTAGTTAGAGGCAAAAATTTAGTCAGACAATTATTACATTTACAAATGTCATGTCCGAAATTATATGGGTGGATGCGTGTGTTCATGCTTCGGCCTCAATATAACTAAATAATTGTACGAGAGCTTACGGCAGAAGCAGTCTTCGTCATTGGCCCATCTAACTGAGTGCTTCTGTGTGTTTTTGCGAAGAATTGGATTTTTGGGTTAGGGAAAAAATTCCGCAGAATGACTAGCGAACTAGACGGCGAGTATTGGTGACGACGCTAGATATAAATGCGAAATCTTGGGGCTAACCTCGAGCCGTAGTATACTTATCCGTAATATCGGGCCTCGGCACACCTGCTTTTGCAGCGAATGAGGACGCCAGGCCAGCGCAAACCATCACTGACAGCTGATTGGTTTTGTGGTAGGAAACTTTAAAGTATCCAATGGAATGAACATGGTCCTCCTGGCACCCCGCCAAGAGGACCATGTTCGCTACCCAGAACCGCGAGCAGTGGCGGTCACCACGAGGGTTGTTCGTCTTAAAGGGGCACTGACACAAAATTTTGAAGGCGAGATAACTTCGGAGATAGATTGGTGGGAACACATATACATCATCTGCAAAATATCAGCGGTGAATACAGCCTAGAACATATTTAAAATCAATTTTGAAGTGCGCGAAACGCAACCGGGCGGCCAGCAGAGGACCACGCGCAAGTGTAAATAAACAACATCCGAACACGTCACGAGTTTGTGTTTGCCGCTTCCGCACTGCCGGCTCGCCGCTCCATTCGGAGGGCCGGAGGGCGGAGCTTCTGCTCTCGAGAACGAACGACCCGATCGTTGGCGGCGGAGGCGCCGTGATTTCGTCAGCTCATCGGGCAGCTGGCCGCGACCAAAGTTCTACAGCGATTCCAGGCACTCTGTTTCTATTACTGTTTATTACCATTGGACGCGGAAACGCGCCGGAGGCACGAAAAGCCCACTGAGCAAGCCGCATGGTCGTTGTGCAGGCGGCGGCCACGGCCGCGATAGTGGCCCACGCCGGCGCAGGTAGCTCGAGTGATAGCTTGTTACCGCTGCACGAAATTGTCCCCAAGTCCCGACCATGGTGGCTTACATGAGAAAGGAGTTAATGGTGCCATGGCGGGTTGCATTAAAAATTGTCATCTGCACTGCTTACGAGAGCGGCACTCGAATATCCGCCGCAGTGCTAAGCCGAACACATCTGTAGGCGGACCTGTAGGCAGACCGGCCGGCTGCTCCCAGCGCGCGTCTTGCCACCCACCGTCTCGATCGTCGCGCGTCGTTCGTTAGCCGCGAGCGTTAGCATTTGCACTCGCAGCGCCTGCGTCACATCCACGGTCGCTTTTTAATTAGGCGCCTCACGAGATCAATACGGGGGGGCATTCGCAGAAACTGCCGTCGATGCGGATTCGACAGTGCTACGGCGGCTCTGCTCTGTAACTGTGATATCCCTCCGACGGTCACGTGGTCAGCTTTGTTCACACAAAATCCACAAAATCCATCGTTTCGCGGCACTCGCTGAAACCGAAACTGCGACTGGCCGCATTGAAAATGCCTCTAATTAAACAACCGTCGCACGCTGAAGCAAATGAGGTTTCTACAGGTTATAAGTAGGTCACTAGCTACTTATCGCAACAAAAAAAACAAGATGCAAAATTTTTGTGTCAGTGCCCCTTTAACCCAAGAGTACGTGTGAGGCTGTTCCGCTTAAGCGGATTTATTTTGGATTGGGTGTATGGAAAACAAAGCAAACGTTCACACCTTGTTCGGCATAAGCAAGACTTAGTGTTAGCCGAAATCATCTTAACGGGAGATCGCTGTATTGAATTACTGCCTTAAGGCAAGAACGTGTTAAGAGGGAGGTCATGTCATTTCAACCCCTGCAAGTTTATACCGCTCCAGACTTGCATTTAGGTGAAACAGTGAGACGAACGTTCGCCCATGCAAAAAAGAAGCCCAGCGGGAAAAAAAGTATTGTTCTTAGCAAACTTCCTTACATTCACCAATGTCATAACTCCTGGAATCAGCGTCTAGAAGAGAAAAAACAAAGCAACAAAAAAGAAATGCTTAGAGTTTCCACACGAACTTACTTATTGATAGCGAAATACAGATATTTAAACACCCGAAACGCACCAACTTTTCGGTGAAAAATTACGTGAATAAATGCACAGCAAATGAAATTTAACAATCACAGTTTTAGTACAATTTACTGCCGCAATGGTCAGCCAATCGGAAAAATTTATCCCAGATATCAACTAAGTCACAATACATCAAATGCTATGTAGGTGTCGTATATAAAAGAACTTTTGTGGTAATTTGAGGGACGTGATGCTCGCAATTGATGCTGCAAAATACACAGGTCTCCGTTGTATTTGCTCCTTCGCGCAGACAAATTTTCAAATGTGAGTGTCTGTCAACTAGCCCAGATAATTATAATTATAAAGTAGGAAGTTACTAGTTTGGTAGCGCCTTTCCGAGTCTTAAACCAATACGCTAACCAAGGTCTTAGCCGTGGTAAGAAAAACACAACAGATTGAGGAAAGGGACTAGTCTACTTACATTCTCATTTTGGCACAAATCCAGATTGGCTTGCAGGCACTGAAAAAAATGAGTGTGTAATTTAAAACGTAATACTTAAGGGCACACTAAAACGCATTTCGAAACGGCGCGCCTGTCATACGATATTTTAGCTTACGTTCTATCTGTCCCAAGTTCCTTTAATTTCAAAGACGCCAAGTATCTGTTGCGGCGCCTGACCAAGAACTACGTTTTCCGTTTGTGGTTGCGGACTAAATGCTGGAGAACTGATACCTTGAAATCTGGCCGGAAAAATATCATAAAATAAACCTCATAAAAATATATTTAAACATATAAACATAAAAATCATAGAAAACATACATAAACATAAAAAACATAAATCATATCATAAACCTCATAAAAAAACACCTGCCGCAAAGCTCATGTCTAAGCTGAATATCCTCGAAATCTTCACACGATTACCCAACAATAAAAGAATGCCTAATATATATCAACAAATTCCACATACCTTGCCGATTCCGAGCACGTCAGGGAGCGTAACTTGAATGCAGGAGCCGTTTTCAGGCGATGCCTTATCTGTACTGCCTGTAGTTTCTGAAGCTTTCTGCATGTTGTCCTGAGGAGTGCTAGACGCATCGGCATTGTCTCCATCTTCTGCACTTTCGCTACCTTCTTCAGAGGTCGTCTCAGATCCATTAGATGAACCACTGGTGTTCTCTCCATTTTCTTCCCTTTCACTAACACCTGTGGAGGTCGTCTCAGGAGCACTAGTACCATCGGTATTCTGTTCATCTCCTCCCGCTTTAGTACCTCCTGTAGAGGTCTTCTGAGCGTTAGTGGATGCATTGTTGGTCTTTTCTGCACCTCCTGCAATTACACTAGCTTCTGTAGAGGTCGTCCCAGCACCAGCAGAGGAATTATTGACCGCCCCTGCGTATTGCACATTTTCATTAGCTTGTGTTTTCTGAAGGCCACCAGATGCATCGCCATTTTGTGAAGTTTCTGACGATTTCAAAGGATCTGCTGTGGGCGTCTCAGACGACGTAGGCATATTCACCCCTGTTTTTGGATCATCAAAAAAGGTCTTACAATCAAAGTTCCTGCTGTCACTTCAGTTTAACTGAGTTATACTAAAATGTCTATGCCTCCGTGAGGTACCTAGAGCCAAGCACATACAGTAATTCCTTGTTTTGAGGAAGTCAGCGGGACGGCAAAAAATTTCGTTATAACCGTTATTTTGATATAAGCGACCACTTATATAAGTGGTTCAGCTTTACTTGCGCCACAAGTGCGAGGCAAAACTTAATTCAGGTGCAAAAAAGTCAATGAGCTATGCATGCTTCATTTTCTTGCTGGGCGCGAGCAATCCCCGCTCCAATTTGACCAAGCAGTGACCGACGTCCGAAAGCCTCGCAGACTGCAGAGCGACTAAGGAGGGGAAGGAAGTGACCACTTTTATATGGGGGGGGGGGGGGGGTGTCATGGAATGTTACGATAGGTTCACGCTGCAAAGTGCGGCAAATTCCGCTGCTCGAGAGAGATTAAAGTTTTCTTGTTTAGCTCGAATCTGAGGTTGTTTGGTTGATCTCAAAAAACAATTAACCGGTGGCTCATTACACGTAAACAGCGCAATCATGAAACCTGACCGTTTTTGCACTAGGGGCTTTGAGTGATTACTGGGCGTTTTTTTCTCAACGTGTGCAACGGTGAAGTTTGCTAAACAAGATTTTTTGGGCGCCCCGCATCTCGATGACACATCTCATTCGACGTTTCGAGTGTCTGTGTTCCCGCACCTTCGCGCCCACGCCAATGACCAATGTCTTGGCAAAAATTTCAATCAACCCGACCACGCATTTGGGCCATTCGTGTAAAGTTGGATGGCGCAAATCGAGCATGACTGCCTTGAGTAAATCGCCAGGGATACACCAGCTTGTTAACCCGCCATGTTGACCACCCGTGTCGCCGCTGGGTCGCCGGCACTGGGCGACGCCTCCGCTCGCCACTTCGCTCTAAACGGGTCCAGCTCTTCGTGCGCTTCGAGTAATGCGGCCTAAAATGCATGCGTTTGGGTTCGGACCAGAAGAAATTTCAAACAAAGCGAGATTTCGAATAAAGCGATTTCGTTGTAACGAGGAATTACTGCAGGTTTATTTATTTATTATTTATTTACAAGATACCTACATCGCCACGAGGGCATTTTTGTAGGGGGGACATGCAACATGTACAGAACAGAGTATACAAATACATTTATACATCCATACACTTTTTCAAAAGCACTTATTCGTAGTGATTTAAAAAAAAAACGAACACCACACTGATCATAGGCAGGAGAAAAAAAGATCGTTATTTTGAAGGCTAACCAATTCCTCTGACAACATATTCCAGTCACTTATTGTTCTAGGGAAAAAAGAATTGGCAAGAATATTTGTACTGTGGGAATACTCTCGCACTTTTTTTAGATTATCATGACGAAGTGATATGTAGTTTGGCTCGAGGAGATACCGTTTTTTGTCGATACCTGTACGATTGTAGTAAATGCAGTGGAAAAAGTTTAACCTTACCTTTTTACGTCTGAACTGCAGTGGTTCCCAGTTCAGGGTAGCTTTAATCGCCGAGATGCTAGCAAAAGGGTCGTACTTGTTGGAAACAAAACGCGCTGCCTGGTTTTGCAGCTTTTCTAATCTTTCTATAAGGTACTCTTGGTGTGGGTCCCACACAACACACGCATAATCAAGTATAGATCGGACATGCATAAAATACAGTGTTTCTTTCACTTCTGTGGATGCATCCTTAAAGTTTCTACGGATAAATATAACATTCTACTGGCCTTTGTAATTATGTACTCTACATGTTTATTCCACTTGAGTGACTGAGTTAAGTATACACCTAAGTATTTATACTCTGTGACGCTAGTGATTATTGTATCTTTTATTTTATAACTTTCTTGGGTTATAGCTGATTTTCGTGTAAACCGGAGGTGTTTACATTTCTCGATATTTAGGTTCATGACCCATCCGTCACACTACCGAGCTACTGTTTCTAGGTCTTTTTGTAGCGCGTATGAGTCGCTTAGTGAATTTATCTGCCTATAGATAACACAGTCGTCAGCAAATAATTTAATTTCGGACTTAATGTTTTCTGTTATACCATTTATATAAATTAAGAACAATAATGGTCCTAGTACGCTACCTTGTGGTACGCCAGAACTCACCGCAATAGAGCTAGATTTGTGACTATTTAAAACCGCGCATTGCTCGCGGCCGAGCAGGTAGTTACGTATCCAAGAATGAATTTTATAGTTAATATTCAGGGATGCAAGTTTCTTGTCCAGAAGGTTATGAGGAACGGTATCAAAAGCCTTCCTGAAATCTAGAAAGATTGCATCTACTGGCGTATTATTATCGAGGGCCTGTGATATGTAATGCTGAAATTCTACTAGTTGAGTATTGCAGGAAAATCCACTGCGAAAGCCATGCTGAGAAGGTGTAAGGTAGTTGATGGAGTTGAGATACTGAAATATTGCACTATATATAAAATGTTCTAACATTTTACAGAAAATTGAAGTCCAAGAAATCGGTCTATAATTTTTAACATTTTTTCTGTCCCCCGACTTAAAAAAAGGCGTTACATTTGCAAATTTCCAGTCTTTGGGAACAACGCCTGACTCCAGTGACATTTTGTAAATAATAGCTAAGTACCTTGCAATAACGTCATGGCACTCCTTCAGTACAAATGGCGATAGCCCATCTGGACCACATGCCTTAGAAGTGTCCAGTTCGCGTAAGAGGCGATCTATACCATAAACATCTATAATGATATCATCCATAGAGTGGGTTACATCACTAACGCATGACGGTAAAGGAGCAGTTGACGTTTTCTTTGAAAAAACAGACTGGAAAAATGCATTGAATGCTTCCGCCATTTCAGCATTACCTTGCACAGTGATTCCATCCACTGATAATGACTGTATAGAAATGTCATCTTTCCTGGTTTTCTTTACGTATTTCCAAAACTGTTTCGGGTTTTGCTTAAAGGAGCCATGAAGAGAAAACACAAGTTTGGTTCATTCAAAAGATTGTCTCGTTAGAATCATACTGACACCACTTTTAACGTAAACTTCGCTCAAATAAGCTACATAATTAGGAAAAACGGGAATGGTCATGCGACCCACCAGCTCATTTCCCGCAACAGAACCTATGATGTCACGTGAGCTAAGCTCTGCGATTGGCGGAGGCTGGCAGAAGCAGACGCAAATTAGGTAGAGCTTACAAACTAGACGAACGAGCGATTTGCGCTTAAATTTAGGGCACATTCTTTACAAAGCAATAAGAAGGATGGGACAAACAGTGGAAGTTACGAAAGCACATGTAAACATAGAAGTACTAATGCGTTCTGCTGTTCGTACTGTGCACAGTATGCTTGGTTTAGCTGCACAGCACTACGGGGCTTGGGGTTGTCTCAGACGACACTGGCCGATTGACGCAAGCAACGGTGTCTTACGTGACCCCATTTGTCGAGCGAGCACTGTTTCAGGGAACGAATATTTTCTCCCAGAACAAGAACAAGCCAGGTTTAAATGCTGGCAAAAACAAACCAGACGCTTGCCACGGTATGGTGGCGCCATCTAGGTTACGGAACGTAAAGAAACGCGGGAACAAACCAACACCGCTGTACAGGGTGGAGACAACCTTTGAACGGCCCCGTGCCGCCGCAATTGGGCCAACGGGCTCAACGCGTTATTCTTTTCGTTTCCCACGAGACCTAGCAACGCGAAACAGACAATATGATTCAAACTTCTTCAGTAAACCGCGTTGCGGCGATAATTTTAGCGCGGTTTTGACACAATGACTTGCTTCTGCGGCAAGCGAGCAACTGAAAATGGCGGCGCCAGCGTATACGTGTCTCTACCCTGTACGGCCATAGAGTTTCTCAATATTACCTAGAGCGGAAAGTGTCGCTGCGATCGCACGCCGACATGGGAATTGTGGGTAGTGTGCGAATCGGATTGGCAGCGAGTGGCTAGTACAAAGGGCTATGGATTAGGCTTCTCGGCTCGGAAGTGCTTGTTAGTTCTGTTTTCGGTATGCTTTTCCGTTTTCGGGATGCCACTTTCTGGCATTCAATGGCTATCACAGATATGTCTAAATAACAGCGTGATTAGCACTTAACGCATGTGCTCGCGTTAGCGGCGAGTTTCTTAAGATGAAGGGGTGACCACATGCAGTGACGGCGACAAGCGACGCCGAAAACGTAACGCAAAAGGTACAACAGCAGAGTGCACTGGGTAACAGCGAGAAGCGAAAAAAAAAATAATTCACTGCCGCCAATGTCCGCTGTCGTCGTCGCTCGTCGCTACAGTTCACTGTGTCACCGCTGCCGCTCGCTTGTGGGCTGCTCCTGGCCAGCAAAAAGCGAGCGAGGGTCCCAGCGGCCTGTTATATACCGCACCATACCGCTTGCCGCCGCCGCCCACACTACAGCCACAAAAGAAGCTACGCTAGCCCACACTATCCGTTTTCTGCACACATTCAGTTACGATTTTCACATCGCTCGTCGCCGCCGCTGCGTTTACTTACTCCTTGAAGCATACACTGCCTTGGCAGGCGCAATGGGGCAACATACATAGCAACTCGACAAGCCAGTATTTATTTGCCATTTGAAGCATTCATGCAATTTCATAATGCTTTGCACGCGTACTTGAAGACTTACTTGCGGTAACAGGCTTCGCTTCTACGTTAATTTATACCTGCTTAGACAAAACAAATAAATACAACGGGATTATATCATTCTCGCATCTGTAATGCTGCATCGGCTGCATCGCCTGCCAAGGCGCGTAGCATACGATAATGAGACTAATGAGAGGGAGCAAGAACACAGCTTTAGACAATATAAATAATTTTTTTCAGCTAAATATTACAAAAAATCAAAGAAAACCTCACCCAGTTTGAAGACTGTAAAAACTTAAAAATATATCCGAGACGGCCCGCTGTATCTGGCAGCGTGAGCCAAAGGCAGGGCTTCTATTTTTTTCTTTTCTTTGTAACCCTCGAACTTGTTTTGCAGCATAAGACCTCGAACACAGTGCCTTACACAAAACAAAATTTGTTGACAGCGGCACTTTTGGCAGCAATTTTTTAAACAAAAACTCAATTTGCGTATCCACGAAGTCATTGCCGGCCATGCCATGCCAAACTTCCGGCCGAACTACACACTATGGCGGCACTCATGGAGGCGTAGAGCGCTTCCGCCGAATCACGTTGACGCTAGCGCCAGATTCCACTCTAGGTAAGCTAGTGAGAAACTGTATGTGTACGGCGGATGCGTGAATGAAGGTATTCTAGGCTGCAGAGCGGTCGGTTCCTGTGATGTCATTTGGGACCACGAAAACGCACGATTGAGCGGGAAAATCAAAATTTTAACCTAAATTGTTTAATTTCTCAGTGAATAAAGCACCGTTTGTATCCGGACAAGCGCTGGGGGCACTATAAAACACGAAATCTATCGAATAACACCAGCTTGCATTTTCTCTTCATAGCTCCTTTAAGGCCAATGTTCAACCGGCCAAAAAATTCTTTTTTCGCATTTTTTTATTGCAATCTTAACTTTATTATTAGAGTCTTTCAAAGCCTGTTCATTAAATTCGCTACTATTTCTGCAGAAACGCCTATAGGCTCGCCGGGCTTTCCTTATTATCTTGCGAATTTCCGCGCTGAACCAAGGTTTTTGTTGTTTTTTTGCCGTTAGGTACTTCGATAGTATAAACGTTTCTGTTAAATGTTTTACTTTATCGCGAAAGATACACCAAAGTTCTTCCAACCCTAGGGATTCATACAGCCGAATAAAAATTTCGAGGTATGATTCTAATTCTGCAGAGATAGCCTCATAGTTTCCTTTATGAAATATGAAAACTTGGCGAGGATGTTGCATTTGATTCGAAGCACTAAGTAAGGACAATTCTGCTACAACTGCTTTGTGGTCGCTTATGTCAGGAATAAGAGATACTTTAGATATAATATTCGTGTCGTTACATAACATCAAATCCAAGATTGCGTTCTGCCTGGTAGGTTTAACCACAAATACGGATTCGTAATGGAATCTTAAAGCACATTATGGCACATTGAAAGCCGGCTGAATTATCAATTCGCAAGATGGAACTTTATGCTTGCAAACCTAAACATGGAAAAACAAATTACTTGAACGATTTTGTCTGGTGTTTTAAGGCCTGTGGTATCGGGTATCCGCAACATGCGGAACCAAGTTTTTTCAGAAATCCTCAAGTAAGACAAAATTGTACTGCAAATTTACTGGAAATAAATTGTAAATTTTACACAGAATTACCTGATGAAACCGCTTTTTACGACCAGAAATAACGTAATGGTTCACTGTTTTATTCCGCAACTCTCGAGACACCTTTAAAGGCACACCGCTGGACACGGCCACATATCTATGGCAACCAATGTAGGCTGGTTCCTTTCAACTCTGCAAATGCCCTGTACAAATAAAGAAATTTTCATGCGTACTTTCAAAACAAATTGCGTACTATGAATTGGGGCCCACATTGGTGCGTCTCTCAAGGCACGAATTAATTTGTGCCTTGGTTCGCAATCAAGGCCCGAAATATATACACCACTACACGGAATGTCAGCGCACCTAAAACACACCCACGCATACCTTGTCAAACATCTGCATTTTCATGTTCATTTTCCCCCGACACAATACCCCTTTCTGACAGAATATTATATTACCATTACTGCGATGGCAACATATCAACTTTAAAGGAGCTATGTGGGTTGGAGTAGTTACAATTAGCGCTTTGTCATCGGTTACTCATAGGAAGTACTAAAGGGACATGAAACTGAAATAAATAAATGAGCTCAAACCTATCTTCTCACCAAGATCGTACAACCATGCCGAGTTGTATTTTGTTACGGATTAATACTTTGATGCCATACCGAGTAGTAGTCTCCGAATAGTGTCATAAGGGCATGCGTCCATGAGGGTGAAGACGACAGTAATTTTGTGCTCGCCAATCCATACACGAGTGGTGCACCGTCCTAAAACATTGTGCGTACGGCCCTCGGGGACTCTTACGATGCCGGACGGGGCAGACGTCGGTACCTTTTTGAAACGGCGGCGATGATCACAGCTTATGACCGAGATATTGACACCTCTGTCTATAAGAACGTTTACAAAAACATCATCTACATAAATTTACAACAAATTGCTTATACATATATGCATACACAAATATACATATATGCTTATAAATATATGCATATACATATATACAAATACATATATGCCACCAAATATCAAGAGAGTGACATTTTCGGAAGATTTCGAGTAACGCAGAGATATTTGCTCTAGAAATGATCTTGTCAACGGTTTGTATCTGTAGACATGACGTTTTAGAAGCAAAAATACCTCCCTCATCGTAAATATACGCATGAGAGAAACGCTAAAGAAAGTACTTTGCTTCTTGGCGAAGCTTCCTCGTTTGAGTTGCCGCAGTTTATAAAGTAAATGCTAATAAAAGTACTGTCCCTTTTTTTCAGAGTTAAACCTTACAAGCAACCCTTGGCTATAGAGAATTGCTTAAATTGCTTTACTCAGTTGAACATTCAGGTGTACTGAAGAACTGAGTCAAAGAAATGGGGAATGTATAATTACCCAGTGCACTGATGAAGGAAGCCGAATACAGTACCAGCATCAAAATATACGCCGAAGAATTCATGGTGACTCTGTACCTCGCAGCCCAACTACAAACACGGCAACTCAAAGACAGAGCTTGAGGGGTACCCTAATGTAACGGGCACTTGATTTATTTATAAGGGGTGAACCACATTTCTCAATGCAGCAGTGAGACACGAAAGAAAAAGAACGTAACAGAGTGCCACTGCCAAAAAAACACAGTAAAGAGTTATCACCACAGGTTTTTGTGAAGTGTTTAAAACTGTTTTCCGTAAACCACATAACAGTGGCGAGTAGTGTGCAGAATTGCACGGGTGGGGAAAGAATATTGCATGGAGATGACGTGTGTGGTGACTACACTACATCTACAGCAGTTGACATCCGTTTCCTTCTAACGCGATACACGGGCGCAATCAATCAAGCAGCGTTGATACCGTATCTGCAATACCCACTCATATAGTCTCTTGATACGCGTAAAACTTTCAAGCTAGATGCGTCCACGCCATAGAGCAGGTAGTTTCCTACGTGAACGAAATGAATTCAGAGGCGGTGTTCCTCGAAATGCATTTTCAAACATGGAGAACGACAGCTCTTGCTTATAGCGTCAGCTCCGCAAGTGAAACTTACATGAATGTTTTACGGCACCGGAAAATGGGGAGTAAGTTCGGACTAAGAAAAAACTGACTCCTGCCTTGAGTCGAGCGGCATAGAGATAATATACTGTCTCTAGAGGGAAAGCGCGCCGCTGAGCCAATGCATTGGAACCGTACGACACACAGTGGCAGACATGATACAACGATTTGAAGGTTGCCAGCTGAGTTTTTGCTTACTAAAAACGGCGAAAGCGATGGGTTGTAATCTGGCAACGGGCTACTGTGGCGTTTCTGCGTCCGGCTAGCGAAGCATGTCGGGATTAATTGTAACATGGCGTACCGCTGGCCAGGCGGATTTTGTGTAGGCGGCATCGACAGCATTGCGTAGTTTATCTCCTCTGGGTAGGTAACCGACGTGTTTTCGGTTTAGCGTGTGACTTGTATGTACTGAGACTATTTGAGCAAGGTGTGGCAACGCTCACACAACACTTGCGCGTAAGCTCGAATGCGACTGATCGCATGCGCGGGGACGTCAAGGAATCAGCTGATCCGTACTGGTACGGGGGCGCACAGAAAAAAATGAATCTCCGTCATGATCTCCGTACATTTTTTCGCTGTGCTGCTTTGTTTGCCATTCTGTGACATTTTGCGAGTCGCTCAATGCTTTTCAAATGAAGTGAAGTGAAGAACTGTGGCTTTGTAGCTGAATGTAAAACCTTTGTTGACACACACAAAAAAAGAAAAACGTTATCGCATGGGCCAACGCTAGGTGAGTCGCGGCCCTTTGAAGCACAGGAACGAAAGAGCGTCGTCGATCGCAGGCCAACGGAGTGGCAGAATGCATGCCAAGGGAGTATGCGAAATACAGTCAGCGGCGTGTCCCGTTTTCCTTTCCGTCTGTATTCGTCAAGTTCTAGCTGCTTTCCACCACTTCAAAGGGAAAGCTTGCGGGACTGAATGGGCAGTATTGAATGGCAGTAATTTGCCGCACAGATCGCGCGAGGAGAGAACATTGACTTGTTGACTTATTGTGATTGATTAAAAAAGAAACCGCATTTCGTTACCTATTTTTTCGTTCTACCTTCACGAACGTTTGCGCGAAAGTTCGAAGCACGGAGAGCTGTAAGAAGTTCCATGAATAAAACAACTGGAACCGAACAATTATAAAAGTTCCTTTTCTTTCTCTTCCAACGGAAACAATCGCTGGCTGCCACTCCGTAGCCTGTAGTGAACTTGCGGTAGTCAAGGTCAGATCGGAATCGCTGTTCCGGCGTCAGTTCAGGGGCAATAGACAGGGTGCTTAACGTGAAGAAACGAATGACAGCCTCGCAAGCGCCCGGGGAGGCACTTGATCAGCGCGTGCATCCGAGTTGTATCAGTTGTACGCGTTTTGCACGCACGCAGATCTGAGCTGGATACTGCACACACACACACACACTGCGCAAGTCTGGCGCAACGGCCTCGCCACTTCCTAGCACACTTAAAGAAATCGAAACCAAAACTGAGCTACGCACTTACTTTTTGTTCGCAAATTAGAGCTTAATTACACTAAAAGTTTTTTGTAGAGCTAGTTTTAATTACTGAGGCAATTATTTGCAACTGTTTCGCTTCAGTTCTTTGTTTTAGTTAAATAATTAACGAACAACTTTTAAAAAAACTGAATACAATTGATCTGGCAACCATGGGAATTGTATCATGTCAGCGCCCACGATTCGTACGGTCTCGGAGCTCGCTTTACCCCCCTGTCGAGCGGCATCGTTAGAAAAACCTGCAGAGAATTTTCCTCAGTCTCTTTTGTTGAAGTAAACCTCCTTATTTTTCGGGCTTCGAGCCTGGGACAATCACTTGTGCACGGCTATCACTATTAAAACTTTACTAATCAGATCACTAGACGAGTAAATTTGTAAGAAGCAACGTGTAACATTTCGCAAAAGGCATACTGTATATTTACCTAAAAATAAGCCACAAGGGAAAGTGAAACTTAAGGTTAAACCTGTCCGGATTAGAGGAAGAATATAGGTGAAGTTTTCAATAGAGAGACGCATCTGCAAAAGTAAAAAAAGGGAAGGCGCTTTCACTGCGCCCGTCCGTGAATGTCGTACGAAAGCAGCATACATTACCACTTAGAAAGCGTTGTCAAGTACCCCCTGTGGCACGTTGTATCAGACTTGTGTGTAACAAATTTCTGCGCTTTCGATAAGTACACATACACAATAACAGTGCCGGCACATTTTTGTGGTCACTTATCCTAGTTTGCGTATTGATTATTTATTGATTGCTTTGTGCATGCCCCAAGAGCATAGTTAAAAACTCGCCCTCCACGAGCATGCGAGATTCCGTTCCCTTTCGAGTCCAATCCCGCCATTTCCGCTGCGCACGCAGAGCCACCTGCTGCTTCTCTTAAAGCACTCTTTCTGTTCTCTTATGGAACTGCTAAAAGACCTCCGCTGCTCTGCTTTCCTAGCATATCAGTAAAAGCGTGATTTTTGGAGCAAACGCCCGAGTTAGAGATCGAGCAAGGCGAATTTGGGAACACCAAAAATTCTGCCACACACTTAAACCTTGGTATAACGAAGTTGACGAAAATTCGCATTTTTTCATTACATTCAGGTTTCGTGTTAAAGCTCGCGGGAATGAAACACAAACGAAACCAACATGTCAGGCAACAGTGATGCTGAAGTCACCCTTGTTCAAGGATACATTTCACACTGGAAAACTGCGCGGTTTGTGCCTGCTGCGGCTACGCAGCCGTCGCATTCACAAACGTAACTTAAGCATCAGTTCTGCGTTTTGAGATTTTTGGTGCCTTAACGCGTTTAAAAAAATAAACTTACTACGCGGAAAGAGCGCCTTTTTAGCGAACTTCATGCTATTTTCTGCAGTCAAAATTGCTGAAGGGGTGCTAGATGGGGCAGTGTACCGGGCGGAGACTTTCTTCTTTCTCGCCGGCGGAGGCGGCAATAAATATTTTGAGCTTGTCTTGAAAAGACAAACCTTTTCGCATTCAGGCAGCAGAAATCAGCCACGAACCCATACCGCAGATGTCAGGGAAAACACGCGACTACACGCCGACTGGCAGGCCAAGCCCCTAAGCGACACCGACCTCACATGTGGAAACTCACGAGGGAGAGTGGTGCGAGCAAAATTTGCTAAATTAGTGGATTTCGCCAGCCGATGTTTTAGGAAAGGGCAAGAAACCTTGAAGCATCAGCGTAGCGAATTCGTTCCATCCAGGTTAATCGTTCGCAACTCCGCAAACACAAGGGTATCAATAAATGTGGAAGTAGGGAATAAAAAGTTCGTAAATCCAGGATTTCATTGCATAGAGGTTCGTTACATACAGCTTTAACTATAGTCGAATGTTCCCTCAGCCTAAATCTTGGCGTTCTTTTTGTAAATGAAGGTGATATGATATCTTTTAGGTCGGTGTGGAGGTGATGCGCGTATATCAACACGCTTAATTGCCGTTTCGCATCACACCGGACGGGCTGGGCTTGTACCTTTCTCGGAAGAGATAATCACCACCTGCATACATTCAAACTTAAGTGACCTGAAATACCCCACCTGGTATATGGGAGGCTCTGTGGGTATGTATAATTTGGCTGGAATTACCAAGTGTGTCGTGAGTGTCGGCCTTTAAACATAACATTGATATTGAGGTCTGGCGACGTCAAGTAATGATGGCAGCTTAAAATGAAATTAGTACAATGAGAATGAGAAATTACTACAATTAGTACATGGCTAGTTGATGACATTACACCGGAAAGTGCGATGTCAGCAGGAACGTTTTAGGTTAAGCTTAAAGTTAGTAATAATATAGGTAATGGTTAAGACATTCTAAGCAACGCCAAGCTCACTTATATTTGACATGCCGGTATGAATTGATGACGTTAGACCGGACAATGTTTCACCAGGCATAAAACCGGGCCGTTGCATGTGCCGTGTTGCACCTGTCTATTGTGCAACGAATTTAGCGCAAGCCAGTCAGTTACTGGAAAATAAGACAAGCTGAATCTAGTGTTGCAGTTTCTGCACGAACTGATTATGATCGAGTTGGGCTAATAAGGCGTTAACATTAAAACTGCAGTTTTACTTATCTTTCACCGGATAACTTTTGCTCACCACGACGTTCACTTACCTAAGCGAACCCTAAATCACTCGGCTAACACCTGCGCATGGCGTCGTGAGGTGGAATAATTCGCAGAGCCATGACAAATAAATTTTCGGATGTTCAGCGCTACTGTCTTTGAACGACAGAACGGGGCAGCCGTTAAAGGGAAATTTTCTTGGACTCTCCTCCTAATTTTCGAGGTGGTGCTGTACGTGCTGCTGTTGCAATCTAGCCGTGTGCGCCGCTGGATTTTATCTTACACCAGGCAACGCTGTAGTCTGATTATTGTGCCCAAGGGGGCCGGAAAGCGACTACAGGGGGTTGGTCCTGGGAAGTTATACGAGGCAAGACCAGCCTCCTTGTACCGATTTGGCGGAGTCGCGGAAGCTGCTGGCAGCGGGGACCCCGCGAAGGCACTAGTTCACGCGTGTATTACTGCGCTTGGAGGTGGTGGCGCCTTCGCTGGGGGCATTGAAGGGCTCAAGGCTTTTTGTTACGCCTCGCATTCCCCAACGCAATTTCCGCTGCACACTTTTCTGAAAATTAAACTACGTCAAAGCAAAAGAGCATTTACAATTGACACTGGAAATTCATGTCAATGCTGCGCACAAACCTTCGCTTTACGTCGCTTCCCCTGCTTTGAAGGTATTTCGCGCCTGTTATGATCGCAGAGACGGATGGCGCAATCTCCTGGCGCCGTCTTCTAGTGCGACTTTACGTTTTTTTATTGTGTCCGTCTCTGCGATCGTAACAAGCGCAACTCACCTTCAAAAGCGTGGTATGCCAATTAGCCCACCATCACGCTTTACTATACCTAGGATTTCCACCCATGCGACGGATGCGCGGATTTTTATTTCCGTGGTGAAGCTAACTGCGAGCGCTGTATAAATTTCCTCCTTCGCTGTAGGCCCTTAAAGTGAAAAGACAGGACTCGGTAAGGCGCCTCTTCTGGCATAACAGACTCACGGTTGATTGTTGTTTTGGGTTAACTTCACTACGTCGGAGAGACGCTTAATGGCTGAGCATGTGTTACCGCGTAACGCTGGCATACGAAAGACGGGAGGCTCCTTCAGTGCGGCTAAACCTGTATCACGGCTAGGCGTGTGGATACGGCGGAATAGTCCTGTAGGTAAAGGTTAGCACTTCCGGGCCACATGCAGTGTTCAGCTGGAGGTGATTCCCATATTTAACAACATGTTCCCGATGAGCCTCAAGTCCCAATTGCGTAACTAATCGGTTTTTAAAACAGTAATAGCAGAGAGACAGGCTTAGAGTTGTAATTACACTCAGATTCGTTTATTGGGAACGGAAGAATATTTCAACCTTCCCTTTCAGCCTCCATTGTGCGCGATGAAGCCCTTGGAGGCAGGCCTTTATAGAGCAAATGTCTTTGCAATAAACGATAGCCTTGACAGTACGAAATGAACGGTGCCCTAGAGGCGATCGGTGGTTTGTTCGCAATTGTCGAAACCTACCCAATAGCTGCTAATTTGTCTTCACCACGGACTAGTTTGGTGTTTTGTGGCCATGAGAAATTTCAGCCTGCGCAAAATTTTAGAAGACGTTTATTTGCTGCGCGTTAGGGACACCAACGCGCTTTCCGGTGCGAAAACCTGAATAAAGAGCGTTTTATCGCAAGAAATAATGGCTATCTTGTTTCCCCTGGTTTAACTTTTGATCTAACAACATGGCGTTTCGAAGATTACTCGACTAAGTAAAGGACTATTGCACGCACGGGCACGGACCAAGGGCGAGAATCCTTCGTTAATTTCTCCTGTGGTTTCGTTTAGAGTGTCGCAGTTTTTTTCTTGGTTTTGTCTGGATGGCAAACGAGCTTGAGAATTTCCAGTTCGTGCTTTTCTGGCTGGAATTGTCATGCTGGCAATTCTCTCGGCGGCGCATAGTTCACGTCTTAATACGTCTTTGCCAACTTTCATTCAGCAGATTGCCTGAAATAATTACCTTCTCCTGAGAGAACTCACACTAATAATTTCCAAGATAATAACAACCAGGAAAACCAAGAAAACTCCGAGAGCTCGTGTGTGCGTGCCACGCGGTGACTGCCCAGCGTCATCAGCGCACGTATGTAAGCCAAGCATATCCACTTGGGAGGTTGGCCAGGTTTGATAAAAAATACTGCAGCGTTCGCCGTTATCATGGCAAAAGTTTGTCGGAACGAGAAATGATTGGTCACAGCACACACCCCTCTAAGGTGATGTCCAATAATTATCACTTCTAAAAAACGAAGGCAGGTCACACTTATACCAACAATGATCTATCTCTCTCTTTCTCGCTCTCGCTCTCGACCATAGACAAGAACTATAGAAATCGGCCAACAACAGCGTATACAAGATGGTTCGTTTTGTGAAGTTAGGCCCGCAACGGTATCCACTGTACTCGCCGAAAACAAGCCCAACTGCAGCCTTTCTCCTTCCGGCGACAATATTCCACAAGCCCAAAAAGTAATGATGATAGTTGTATGATAATGGCGCAAGGCCAACTGGGGCAAAGAGCGCCAAAACAATGAAGCCCAAAAAGTGGTGATCACCCTCGCCATTTCACAAACATTGTATGCGTCATCGACACCGACTCGGAGCAGGCTTGTCAAAATTTTACTGGAGGACGCCTGCACACCAAAACACTGCGCATCACTCAACAGCAGCCCCTGAAGGGTGGACGTTAAAAGTTAAAAAGATCATGTGCTGGAGATTTCGGCGAAACGTTAAGATCCCCAGGGGGTCAAACCTTATCTGGAGCCCTACGGCGGGCCTCATCGCCTGTGCGGTGAGCCTTATAATCAATCATTACGAAGTCCCTGAAGAGGCCAACGGAGGTTGTATAGACGCCTATACGCCACGGAATCTCTGAAAAAGAGGCCGGTGACGTCGTCTATCACAAATTTACCTATTGAAAGTGCGCGCAGAGCAGCGTTGCAGAATCTGAGCGCATGCAGTCCTTAACATCCAACTCAGACATCATAGCAGTACAGAATGTGGCGTCGGGCTCTAGCTCCCCGACACAAATCTCTACCGCGAGAGCAGGAACGACATTCGGGGCACTGCAAACAAATGCATACCCTCATCCTATCGGGATTAACATTTTCAAACGTAACTACTCCCCGATTTGCCGATTTGGCAGAGAACCCGGAACACTACGCCCTATGGTAGGTGGGTGCGAACAATCCTAACTGTTTTCCACAAAGCTGCACTATTCTACTACCGAGCATTGGGATAGGGCACTACAGAGCACCGGTCTAGCCGTCGAACTTCGGCTGGCCCATAGGGCTGTTGATTCCACTCGCATTCAGGGCACCTTCCTCTGAGGACGGCTCCTTACAGGATCACTCCAACACCATTTCTTGCTAATTCAATAAACGCTTACTCTCTCTCTCTCTGTCTGCCTCATCAGAAGGGCCAATAATCGGGGTCCTGATTTGGTCTGTGTTATCAGAGGGTGCAGTTGGTCGCGTCAAAGAGCAGCACTGCAAAGTAACGCTCACCGACTAGTCGTGTGGAATGTGTGAGAGTGTCGCTTATGTGAGACTGTCTCCGGCAAGAGTAAGACTGCAATGGTGCCCGTTTATGAAGAGCATGGTGGATACCTTTGCGGACCGAAAGGGATATGACGTCCCAACCGGTATACGCTGCCGCTAGCTGGTTTCTAAAGTTCTTGTTTATGGCTTTTGCTGGCGCTTCCTTCCGGTCCCTGTGGGTGCCCATTGGGTCGCGGTGGGTTGACTTTGGTGTTCCCCACTGGTGAAACATGGACACGCTGGCGCTACAACTGTGAGTGTTGTAAGCTCTACTTTTGTGAAAGTGAAAACCGATAGTGTTAACTCATTCGGCCTACCTCGGCTTTTACTGTGCTGCCGTTCCAAGATTACCTTGCGTTCCATGGTTTAGCGAGCCGCATCAATAAAGTTTCTATGCTACCAGCTAATCTGGAGCCTGGCACTGATCCCTACGGAGCAATAATTTCAATTGAACGGGAATTGATATAAAGTGGTTTGAAAGAACCGGTGGTTCATAGTTATTGAGTCCACACCAAAACTTTAACTTGTTCACGGCCACGAAATATCCAACGTTTTACTCGGCACTGTCAATTAAACAAGAGCCCAAAATTCTCCTCTATGCTCCGCAGGCATTGCTGACCATCTTTTTCGTCTGGCCATCCGTCCTTTGCGCATCGACCCTGGGCATGCCTTTCAAGCGTCAACTGGCGCTGACGAGCTGGATATGTGCAATCGAGGCTGCGAAGAAATCGACCTGCGGCTAAGCAACTGGACGTTCACCCGGAACACATTCAAAAATTACGGCGGCAGCAAGGCCCTGGAACCCACCACAATACAAATAAAGCTCCAGGGTAGCGACATCCCCGTAGTCCCAACCACCCGCATACTGGGACTTTATATCCAGCAAGACGGAGGAGGAACGCTAACCGTCAAGCGCCTCAAACACACTGCCTTGCAAATCATGCGTATGGTAAGTCGAGTCACAAACCGTCACCAGGGTTTGAAAGAGGATGACATCATCAAGTTGATGCAAGCACTTGTTGTCAGCCGCGTGGTATACTCTACGCCTTACCTCCCGCTGAAACCGCGGGAATTGGACCAACTTGACGCACTACTGCGGAAGGCGTACAAGCAAGCGCTAGGCCTCCCTCCTCACACTGCCACTAGCAAGTTGGAAGCGCTCGGGGTGCACAACAAGGTGCGGGAGATCATTGATGCCCACCTTGTCAGTCAACTAGAGCGGCTCAGACTAACTTCGACCGGTCGCACGGTGCTGAGGCAGCTAGGCTACCGGATAGCGGACGCCAGCCACCCTCGTACGCAAACTGTTTCTCAAGACATCCGCACGCTCATCAGGGTTGCTCCGCTCCCGCGAAACATGCATCCTGAGCATCACGTACAGCGCAGGCAAGCACGGGTACAATTCCTGCAAGGGAAGTACTCTGACCACCCGCATGTGCGCTTCACGGACGCGGCCCACTACGCGTCCCATCCAGCCACAGCAGTTAGTGTCATTGACGGCTCGGGCGATGTCGTTCGCACTGCGACCGTAAAAACCACAAACATTGTTGAAGCCGAAGAAACGGCCATCGCACTGGCGATGACGTCTCCAACTTCGAATAGCCCACTTCATATAATTACAGACTGCCAGCAGGCATGCAGAAACTACGGCAACGGTCGGATCTCAATATGCGCTCTCCGACTTCTAAAAAAGCACAAGGACACCCTAAACCCAACTGTACTAATATGGACGCCAGGTCACGCAGGGCTTGACGGAAATGAGCGAGCACACGCTACAGCCCGAGCATGCACCCTCCCTGAACCGCACCAGTCGCTCCGTGACCCAGAGCCTGTCCAGCAGCAGTACCGTGCACTTCTGCAACACCACCGCCTTGCCAGATGTGCCTACCCACCACCGCACCAGAAGCTCACCCGAGAGGAGGCTGTCGCCTGGCGGCAACTACAGACAAACACATACCCCCACCTTAGCTTCCTGCACATCATACACCCTACAATGTATCCACCAACATGCCCACACTGCAGCGAACATCCAACACTGTACCACACCACGTGGGCTTGCCAAAACACACCAGCAGCCCCCATTATTCGCACACCCACCTTCGAGCAGTGGGAGGCCACGCTGTGCAGTTCGGACCCTGAGGACCAGCGACAGTTGGTGGACCGGGCACGCAGAACCGCAGCCGCCGCAGGGGCCCTGGACTGAGGGCTTCTCCCGCTTTCAAGCGCGAACCTCTTTCGCTTGAATAAATGTTTCTCCACCACCACTGTGGCGCACGGATATAAATAAGCCGCGCAGCACGCTTGCCTTGAGTGGAAATGGGAGCAGCCTTCTTGAAACCATGCCGAAAATTCTTCTTTACGTCCCGCAGGTGCGTAATCTATTGTAACGTTTTGCACAGCGATCTAACAAACGCTTTTTGATACTACTCCCATGCTCGAAAGTCTTTTGTTGAACTTGTCTCGATTGCGTCGACTGCTTCTGTGAGGTGGCGTAGAGACTAACCCTGGTCCTCCTAAACCCCGAAACCCAGCAGCAGCTCACGATGAACTTTCAGATGCGAATATGGAGCAAATGAGCACAATGCTCCAGATACTCAAAGACATCAACGAACGGACAATCACATTAACCAAAGGGCAAGCGAATCTTTAGACAGACATCAGAGAAATCAGATATGGCCCCCAAGCAATAGAAAGAAAGTAAGTTGACATTTTCCTCCGTCTTGAATCACTAGAATGGAAATCGAAAGCGATAGGGCAGATCGGTGACGACGTGCCGGCTGTCACCGACACTGCAGAGCGTTTGATGTTGCAGCAGGACGCCTTGCAATCTCGCCTGGAAGGCCTAGAGGACAGGTCACGGCGAAATAGCATATACTCGTTCATGGCATCCCGGACTCGCGGGAATTGGGGGAGGAGACAGAGAAGATGACGCTAGCGGCGCTATCAGGTGCGACGGAAAAATTCATTACTGGAAATGATGTCGATCGCGTTCACCGCATAGGCAAATTTTTCAGCTTCAAATCTCGTCTGGTCATCATTAAATTTCGCAACGTCAAGATGAAGGAAGTGATTGTTTCCGCCCGCGCTTTCTTTAAAACTAAAGACATCGCAGTATCAGAAGATTACTCAGCAGCAACTAGGAAGGCTACGAAGAAACTCCTAGAATTCTGCAAGGCCAACCACACTCTCCCTAATTCCAGTTGCGCTATAACAAACTAATAATAGACGACCGGTGCTACGTGTGCGATACCGCATCTGATAGCGCAAAAGAAGTACAACTGGTACCGTCTACTTCGCCGCGTCCAAAGACTGCGTCTGCTGCCGCGCTTTTGGTGGGTGCGTTTGCTCTGCCCGTCAATCCGACCAGCTACGAACACGCGAGGGGAGCTGGTGCACCGATGCTACATGTCTCGGTAATACTAACAAATACTCGCAGTGTAACTAACAAACGGCAATCGATAAGCTCTATCATTAACGCCGTAAACGCAGATATCGTGGCACTAACTTAAACATGGTTGCACACACATATTCATGATAGCGAAGTCTTCGACCTATCTTCTCTTAACATCTATCGATGCGATCGCACCTTGCGTCAAGGCGGTGGCGTATTACTTACTATCAAAAAGTCGTATACATCTCACTTAATTCACATTCATACTGATTTAGAGTCTGTACGGTCTTGCGTTGACATTGGGCATCGGAAATTTGTTACTGGTGTGTGCTACCGTTAACCTTCATATTCCCCAACGTTTGTCTCCGAGCCACACGATGCGCTGAACATTGTTTGTAGACAGAACCCCACTGCTCCTATATTCCTTATGGGTGATTATAACTTCGCACATATTTAATGGTCGTCGGTAAACCCCGCATCCAAACCACCTTCATTTCAAACAACTGAATTTCTGAATCTTTGTTGTCCATTTTCTTTTTCTCAGCTCGTTTCGGAACCGATTAGAACTACGCAAAGGACCGCTAATGTACTGGATTGGATACTAACTACGCACTCTGAATTTGCTTCCCCGATATCATACTTACCCTGTCTGAGCGACCACTCGCTCCCTTCGTTTAATATAAACGTACCACTAAGCAAGACTACGACCACATAAGCAAATTCGTGACTGCTCAAGAGCTAATTTCGAAATTATAAACAATGAACTACCTTGCTTTCTGGACATTTTCTTCGCGCACTTTGATACGCGCACCGTTGATGAAAACTGGAACCTATTTAAAATAAAGGCCATGGACTAACTTACATCGCGCTGCGCACAGTAAATTCTAACGCGGAGGCGCCTTGGTAAAACAAACAGTTAAACAACAGGCTATCTTATCGAAAAAAGCCGTGCTATCATCTGATTAAAAATTCCCTGAGTGATTACTAGAGACCGGAAGTTTAGGCACTAAAAAATCGGGTTTTAGGCGCCTATTGTAGGCGCTCAAAATCGTAATTTAGGCATATATAGGCGCTACGTACTACCTTATAGGCATATATAGGCTCGAATAACATTTACTCAGGCGGTGTATTTCATAGCAGTTTTTTGGCTTTGAGTAAGCACAGGATACAAACATCGGGATTTCGAAAATGCAATTTTATTTTCTTCATGAAACACTTAAGGGTCGCGCTTTCAAAATATATAGGCTGGCGCTACACTGTGCGAAAGGCTGTGGAAGCAGTGGCCAACAAGCTCCATCTCCAGGTTTTCGGGCTTGAAGTTGTGCCTTTTGTCAGTCAATATCTGCTTGCAGGCAGAAAAAGAACACTCAACATCCACTGAAGTTAGCGGAGCGTACTTGTACTTCGTCACGTTGGATGTTTTGATTCCATCTCGAATCGCAGTATGTCCGCCGCTCAAAACCTGAGACAGTTCCTTCAGCGTAGAAAATCAAGGATTTCTGTCCAAGACAGACTTAAGCTTCTTTATAGCTCTGTCAGCAGCAGGTCCCCTGGGAGCACTAGCGAACCTTTCCTGGGCGTCCAAAATCAGCTGAATATTTTGAGTCAGCATGGAGCCCGAACTTTCTCAAGTTTCTGTATTGTTGTTGCCAAGAACGTGAAATGGGCACACAAATAGGCCAAGTCACATGGAAGTGTACCATCATGTAGAACATTCTGGGCCCTTCTCACGGCGACACTCTCTCTTCTGCAAAGCTGCTAACAACAGCCTTAACACCGTTTAAGTGTTGGTTGTAGTGTTCCACTGCCTTCAGCCAAGTTCCTCAGCGGGTAACAAGAGGCTCCGGTGGAAGAGGTACACCCGGCAACTGTTCCCTGAAAGCACGAACGCGAGAAGGAGCCTTGAGGAACACCGCCTTCCCTGCAGCTATCAGTTCGTTGACCGAGCTGAACGACTTTTATAGCTCTTCACAAACCCGATGAATCCCGTGAGCAAGACAAGTGACGTGCAATATGTCTGGATAAAAAACCTTGAGAAGTGCACCAGCCTTATGCATATAAGCTGCTGCGTCTGTGTAGAGCATCACTACTCGGTCTTGGTGGTCTCCGGAGGGGTACAGAAGCGGGCGATGGTCTCGCCGCTAGTTTTTTCCAGCTCTTTTGCGCAGATTAGTAAAGGTGTTCTTTTCTTTTCTGCCTGTAGCCTTTCAACTACAGTGACCAAGTACTCGTCCGGTCGCATCTATCGTCTAGTCCACAGAAATCCATATGTGGAATTCACCGATTTCTCTTCTAATTTCTTGTAGCGTCTTCTCGTACAGTGGTAGCAGGTACTCCTTGCGAAGAGTCGACTCTGATGGTACATTTTGTTTGCAGTACTTTTGCAAGAAATTCTTGAAAGTGTTGTTTTGGATCTTCGCCCAAGGGATGTTAGCAGTGACTTCGCATAGGTCAGCGCTGAATTAGCTATGTTAGCAATGTTAGCAAGCCTCAAGTTAGCAATGGAGAGGGACAAGATGCTCATGCATTCCCATCGGTCCAACAATAGATCTCCCATTTTTCCATCGAGATATACGACTGATTTAGGCAAAATCTGTACTCGACAGCACAAAAAAAGGCATTTATAGGAGCTTAAAAGCTTGTATAGGCACGGACCTCAAAATAGGCACGTATAGGCACAATAAACTATTGCTTAAAATACTCCCCTTCCCTTAGTTCATGCTTATATGTTAAATAGGCTCGATACAGACTCAAATAAAAAATAAGCATTTTGCCTAAAGTTCCGGTCTCTAGTGATTACCCATGGAACGCATACACAGCCGCCAGCAAATCATACATTGCCGCAGTAAAACTTGCCAAATCACATTTTCTTCAGCACACCCTTCCTTCTATGCTTTTTTACGACCCTAAAAAAATTTGGCGCGTCATTACTCCTTCTAAAACGAATAGTATTACATTAACTGGACCAGATGGTTTCTTTATACCCAGAGCTGAAGCTCTTCCCTACTCAATACAGTTTTTTTGTCAGAAAAATTTAGTCAATTCTTCTAATCAATCGCTACCTGAACTTCAGAACTGTAATTATATCGCTATGTACCCAATTGTTACTGACTCAGGTGGTGTAATTAAATTATTACGGCCTTATAAATACGAAGTTCCTAAAAAGCACTGTTGTATATTCCTGTATTATTTTGTGCGAAATATTCCACCAGATACTCGACACCAGCATCCTGCTCGAGGACTGGGAAATCGAAAAGGTGGTGCTACTACATAAGTTCGGTCACAATCACACGCCTAAGAATTTCAAACCCCTATCACTGACAACATTCCATGCAGAATTCTGGAACATGTAACTTTTTCCCATCTGGACAAATTTCTTGATTTTAACTCGTTCTTCTCGACCGCGCAGCATGGTTTTCGCAAGAAGTTCTCGTAGGAGACCTTACTGCTTTCGTTAACCCAGAAGCTACACTTAATTTCAAATCGCCGCTCATCTGCTGATTGTAAATTCCACGAATTCTCGAAGGCTTTTGACAAAGTGTCGTACCAACTACTGCTTTACAAACTAAGCATGTTAAATCTAGATACTAGGCTGTTAGCATAGATTGAATACTTCTTTTCTAATCTTTTCCAGCTCGTCACAGCCAATATTCATGAATCTTCACCCAGTTCTGTTCCTTTCGGCGTTTCCCATTCCGGTCTTGGGACCACCTTTGTTTATGCTATATGTTAATTGGCTACCTAACTGTGTTTTCCTTAATATCCAGTTGTTTGCTGATGACTGCGTTTTTTCTAGTGAAATGAACAACGATAACGAAGTTACCGCACTGCAATCGGACATAATGCAATTTCTATTTGGTGTGACCCAAGGTTGATCTTCCTTAATATTACTAAGTGCAAAGTCTTACGCATTTCAAGAACAGCCTCTTCGTCAGCGTCCTATTACCTTAACGACACTCCTCTTGAAACTGTGACGTCTTAGCGATACCTGGGAATTCACATAACAACTGATCTTACCTGGTGGCTTTATATAAATACCGTTATTATTAATGCAAACCGAATCCTCGGCTACCTTCGCCGCAACTTCTTTCCTACGCCTACCTCTTTAAAAACACTTGTGTACAAATCATTGGACCATTATAACTAGCATATGCATCATTCATTTGGGCCTCAAGCCATGACTATCTGGTAACATCACTTGAGCTCGTGCAGAACAACGCAGCACGCTTTATTCTCGGCAATTTCACGCGTGCGGCAAGTGTCACGTCGGTGGAAAACTTGCTTCAATTACCCTCTCTAAGTTCACGCCGCAAACGCTTTTACGTCTTTCTCTTTCAGAAAATTTACTACCACGGTTCTCACCTATGCAATGAGTTAATTACTCCTCCTTTCTTTATTTCTTTCTTGCATTGACCACCCACACAAAGTAGGAACAATATCATGTGACACGAACGCCTTCTTTCAGTCATTTATTTTTTGTACGTCACAAGATTGGAGCCGCCTTCACAGACTGACCACCGCAATCGAAAATAACCATCAATTTCGTGCAGCACTAGATAGCATTGTATTGTTAGGGGCAATCTAAGTTTGTACTTATCTGCCTATTACTTTTTTTGCTGCTTTCTAGTTTCATGTATAATTTTGTAACCTACCCCCTTTGAAATGCCTCTCGGCCTTGAGGGTACAAATAAATAAATAAATAAACTAGTTTAAAACGTTAGCAAGAACACGCCGTTAAAACCTAATCACGTAGTTACTAGTGCCAGTTGTCTGAGAAGTTGATTATTTCAGGCAACAAGTCAAATAAAAGCAGGCAAAGACATATTGCAACTGAAACCGCTTACAGCCAAAGGAATTCAGAGCATGGCAAATCCATCGAAAAGAAAAGACGAACTGGAAATTTACAAGCTCATGCGCCATCGAGACAAAACAAAGCTATAAACGGCAACACTTTAAAAAGATGCACATTATCAAAAATTGGCTGTGCTGATCTGTGTATCCATTTGTTAACAGAAATAATGCAGCCTGCTTATCTGTGTAAGCCCCAAAAAGTTTTGTTGTTCTGCGAAAAGGTAAATAATAGGAAATAAAGTAACGATGTCTTTTCAGCGAAACGGTTTTTATTCAGGTTTGCCCATTATAAAGTGTGCTGGTGTCCTTCGTGCGTGGAAAAACTGACGCATGACATAAAGTTCAGCTCCAGAACATTTCACATGGGTACAGAACACGAAACTGGTCGGGGGTAAAGTGCAACTTCCGAACAATTTTTGACAATTAGACTACTTGTAACAAGCGACCAATCGCATGTTGTGCTCCACTGGTAGCATCCAGTTCATATTGGCTGGGTGGCCCGGTACTGCCGAGACATTTACACTGTATGGGCCTTCCTTGTAGCCTATTTCCGAAGAGCTGTTACGCCGTAGTGAGAATTTTAATAATTGAAATTTCCAGCCCTCTTAAACCTGGCGTGGTCGCAGAAAACCCGAACTAATCGCTGGTCCACGCTAAGTAAAGGCAATTTTTTAGTTTAACACTACTTTGGACAAACCACCGGTTGCTTCCTGGGTACCGTTTATTTGCTACTGGCAGGGAGATCAAGTATCACCAATACAATTGCTCCATAATGGCCTACTTCACAGCGCTCGATCCCGTAAAATGGAGGTTGCATGGGCAGTTGCAAATACTCCTTATTTCCCGGTAAAGAAATCTAAGTCTCATCACCAGGCTATGTGCGGGTGGCGGCTGCTCTTGTATCGAAACAGCACTTTCTTAAGGGGACACTGAAGTGATATGTAAACATTGCGGGATTACTAGCGCAAATTGTAGTCCGGAGTCCCCAGGCCATGTTTCGACCATTCTAGGCGCGTTTACGCGATTTTATTTAGTAGAAAAACTAATTCGAAAATGCTGTCCTCCTCTCTTTACGCTCGCCCATTTTCTGTGGCGTTTTCGTGTGACGTCAGGAGGGGAAGAGCTGGCAATTGGCTGCGCCACGGCTGCGCTACTGCACGGCTCTCCGGCCGACAGAGTCAGTCGGCCCAGCGTTTCGTCCGCCGGCCGCCGGCAGGTCGTCGCAATCAAGGAGGTTAATAAAAATTGCTTGGTCGCAATTCGTTCCCTTAGTTGAAATGAAGCCAGGACACGTTTGTGAATGGAAGAATGTGCCTTTCTTTACTTGGTTTGTTTTTACACTGTATCTAGCTCCAAGTCAAGTTCGCTTCACACAAGTGCTGCACAAGCGCACATGCGACGCTTCGCTGACTGTTACGCCAGTAGGAAAATATAAGGCCTCTTGAAGGCGGAAGAAGAGTCAGCGAAGTCAATATAGGTACTAAGGAAATAAAATCAACTGATATTTTTACCGTACAGCGTAAAACTAGGGCGTGGGAAGCACTTTTTTGCGCTGGGCGAACAAGCACAGCGGTCAGCAGCACGACTACGCATCTGCGAACGCTTTTCCGTCTACGAAATGCAATTGCTAGACGTGAGCTACTGTGGAAACTCGGGCGACGCTTACTGCACGATCGCAGTACAACAAATAGTCACCTAAGCTGCTTGAAATGCCAAAACTAAATAAAAGTGTAAACCGGTTGTACAATATATATCCTATATTAGCAAGGCCTTCCCGTCCCGCTCCGTGGCTCAGTAGTCTGGTGCGCTGGGTATGTCACCGCAAATGTTTTGCAAGTCACGAGTTCGAATCCCCGCGGGTACCTGCTTTTTTTTTTGTAAGTTAACTTTTTTGTTTTCCGCCGATGTTTTCTATATTGAGTTCACCTTTTTTTGGGCCGCAACGTTCATGGCTACACGAACTAGTTCACAAAACGCGCGCAGGCTGGCACATGCATGGCGCGCTAGCGAGTTCTCGTTGGCGTGCTGTTGCCATAAGCACCGACTGCTTGCAGGCAGTGGGCACAGGCCAGAATGAACAGACCCTTGGCCTGGTGCGAACACGCTTTTTACGATACAGGCATGAGGGAGGCAAGCTCCAATTATGGGGGAAAAGCGCATGACATTTGGGCGTCTACGGGTACGCGGAGGGCGTCCATGCACTGCGTAGGTTTCGGCTAGTGAATGCTACGATTCCAAGCCGTCCTAGGAGGCTTATCTTTATGCATTTTTACAGCTGACAACATGGCAGAAGCGCGGTACGATGATTACTGAATCATTGAGAATGCCCATCCAACAACGCCACCGGTTGTGTTTTACAGAACCGAAACCGAAACCGAAACTTGTTTGGTTGCTCACCTTGGGCATCGTCCAATCACGGTGCCTGCTCCTCCTAACGTCACAGCTTTAGTTGGTGCGGCCGCCGCAAACCGCGCATGGTTGTTTTTCTTCTTTCGCGCTTTGTAAAATAATTACCGATTTGTCAATCGTAAAAACTATGAAAAGTGTGCTAATTTGAGCCAGTCTACACAGTGCAAGCAAAAACGCGAGCTTGACAAATTCACTTCAGTGTCCCTTTAAGTTCGAGGGACTTGGGAATGATCACGAACGTGTACCTAAGTATGTGGAACTGCTGCATCTTTAGATCGCAGATGGGCCGGCAGTATAACCACTTACGCCGGGGCTATTCCCCATATTCGGACTGCACGCTATACTGCACATTTAGCCATACTGGAGCAGCTTTGCGTCAATTGCTGCGGGACGTCCCACAGTAACATACGTTCAGCCGTAGGGCGACGGCCGGCCGCAGAGATGAACTCAGAACAAGCATAACCCTCAGCCTCTTGCTTCATAAGAGTGCTTTGCCGCGTTTAGTCTTTCTACTTTCGCAAGTGCACTTTGTAAACTTCGCCTTTGGATAAAAAAGTCCCGCATTACACGTATTGGCAGGAGTTGACATAAAGCGAAGCTTTCATTGTAGGTTACCTGGGTTGAAATGAACATTTTGGTGCAAGGTTCAGACTTTTGTTGTGCTTGACAAATTTGTTGATTTCTGAGGACTATAAGCAGAGCAAGTGCGTAGAGAAAAGCGAGACGTAGCGAGAAACGTTGAACTCTACGATCTCTATCGCGAGGAAGCCACCTTTTCATGCGAACGATGCGATGCACGCATGAACTGGTTTATCTTCTAGCGCCCTACCACTAACCACATCCCGGTGGCCCCAAGATCGGTAAGGGAAGGACAACCCTTCCCAGCCTTCCCCCTCCCTTCCCCGCTGGTAACTTCTCCACCCCCATGTGCGCTATATGCAAAGGCCGGCTCGGTCAGCGTCATATATAAATCCAAATGGCGCACCTGGCAAGGGCGCGAGAACCGCAGTAGCATCCTGAAAAGCTGGAGGAGAGAGAAAACCAGCTTCACTCTTACTACCGTCGTAGTATAGAGCATTCAAACTTGTACGACGACCTATGCAAGGCAGTCGTTCGGCCACCACCACTAAGCGTAATTGTATTCTTTTGTAGTGGCACCTCGAAGTATTCCACCACACGGCGTGACGGGCAGGTGTTAGCAGAGTGATTTAGGCTAGCCTTGTGAATATGAAGATTGCGCTTCGAAAAATTAGTCAGATAAAGGAATAATGCACTATCAAACATAGCGTGAAGGTGCTATTAGCCTAACGCAGCTGATTTATTGGATATAAAAACTCAAGCGAATCGCTAAGCGTCACGTATTTTAAATATCCCAGGCCGGCAAAATTTCATATTTAGCACGGAGAGAAGCGACACAGGTATACAACGTCCCGACTGCCGGCCTGACGTCATACTTTCAGGCCCCACCTGCCGAAGCTGTACCTGCCGTTTGATTTACAAAAAGCTTTACGTTTCGTGACATGTCCTAAAACTTAACTTTGGGGCCGTAATTATGTAAAGCCTAGCATACGCTCTTCGGGTTCATGCTGCACTTTGAGGTCTAACATCCTCAACCCCCAGCCTGAAGAAAAATAGCTCACTGAAGACATTGTACCTCAAGGTACGGGTAACCCTCCACGTCGGAAGACCTCAAAGCGGAACGTTACACCTAAGTTCCAACGTTCACCCATCAGTAGGTTGTTCTACAAAGCGATATAATAGTGTAATACCAACAAAGTTGCAAAAACCCGTCCAGAGGCGTTCGAAGCTCCTTCGTAAATGTTATTGTACACTGCTGCAGCGTGTCTTCTTTATAATATTATGGGGCATCCACTACGCAATTACTCCATCAATCCATCGCAAGCGCCATGGTGGTCGACTGCGAGAATTTTTTTCCCTTACTCCTAAATCAGTATGTCTACTCTGAATAAATACAATTTGTTACAGACATGCACACTAAAAATTAAAATACATTGAATCACTACCCTGCAATGAGGTAGTCATTATCATCAGCATTGGCCAATTGGACTTGTTAAATATTTCAAATAGCCTTGCTTATTATCTCATACGCCCACGCCATTCATCAAAGATCCGCGGCGGCCGCTTTTCTGATGGAGGCGAAAAGCAAAAACGCCCGTGTGTACGAGATTTCGGGGCACGTTAAAGATCCCAGATGGTCAAAATTAATCTGGAGCCCTCCACTACGGCGCGCCTCATCGCCGGCGTTGCGTCGGCGCGTTAAACCCTATATTCAATGAATCAATCAATTCATTCAAGGTACTTGGTATTACTATCGAAGCTAACACACGGACTAATCAGACAATATCCAAGCTCACCACAGGATTTACCCAGGCCACGCACATGTTTTGTCGAATCTCCAGTCGACATCGAGACATGTATGAGGAAGGCCTTTTTAACCTTATCCGCGCCTTCCTTGTACCACGGGTGATCTACATGTTCCTCTTCCTTACTCTCATCAAAAGGGAATCTGAAACCATAGATCACCTCATCCTCGAGCTACAAAAAAGCCCTTAATCTTCCTATGTCTAACACCACATCTATGCTACTCCAATTAGCAACTATGTCTCAGAACTCGTCGAAAGGTATCCCTCCAGTCAACGCCCTCGCCTCCGTCAAACGGCAACAGGGCTGGAAATATTAAAAGACCTCAACATGTCATCCACTCAGAGTGTGGACGGACCTCTTCCCCGTAATTGCCGTCAGTCCATTCCCATCCGCCCTCTTCCTTAAAACGTGTCCCACTTTGCACTCCGGTTCTCTCCACGCTCGTAGCCAAGCCCAAGTCCGAATTTATGAAACCCATCATAATATTGTATACACAGATGAAGCCCTTACTCCACTCCCTCCCATCATTTATCCACTCTGGCCATGATAACCACCAACGACAAGAACCCCACCTGCGCCTCACTCAAGACCACAGCTATCTGGCCCGCGGAAGAATTTTTTCTGGCCTTTACAATCACTTAAGCTCCCGCAACGGTTATAATCACTGACTGTCAAGCAGTGTGTCGTAGCTTTCTATTGGGTAACGTGGACACTCGGAAAATCGTCACTCAACACATGCCCGACGGGTAGATCGGCATTATTTGGAGCCCAGCGCACTCCTCACTAACGGGAAATAACTTTGATCATAGACAAGACTGCGAACTTTCATCCCAAGACTCTGAGAAACTACCGAGTCTTGCTCACATACTCTCATTTCAAGAGATCACCCAATATTACCGCTCTTCAAAGACAACATCTCCCACCTCCTCACCCGCAGCTAACTAAATGAGAACATATACTGCGGAGACTCCCAACAAACACCTTTCCCTACCCCACTTGGATGCATTAGATGCACCCCACCAAGTACCCGGCCACATGTATCTTCTGCCTTAACTCATGTAACGTCATTAATATGATCTTGGGGAATGGAATGGATGACTTTATTACAGGAGGAGGCCAATAGGCCCTGGAGTGGGGCACGGGGAAAAGGGGAGGGGAAGATTGTTCATATAAAGACTGCACTGCACTGTGTGCGCTTATATCTACGTTTTCTTACCGTTATCCACTACCTTTTCCTTCCTGAGCAATGGGAGAACCTGATGACTAGGGCTGCTTGCATTTCGAGCAGCTCCTGGTGTCCAGGGCTCTAAAAGCAGGGTCGTCCCGCGGTCTCCTTCAATGAGGGACAACCCCGATATCACGAGGCTGAATATAAAGTTTTCATCGACAACATTGCAAGTGCTCCACAGACATTTTGCCGCTATATAGGGAAAGAAAATTCGGGCATCCATAATATAAATGTTATAGGTGAAATGATCGGTGATGCCCCCACCAACAGTGAACATCTAAATGGCTCCTTTGGAGTGTGTTCTCTGTGTTCAACAAATTCACGACGCAATGAAAAAAGGTGTTTTGTACGCCATACCACAACTTCTCGCAAAGGTGTTTTGTATATGTTTTTTGTGTTTATGTTAGGAATTCTGAAGGTCCGGAGAATACTCCGAACGCCTTTTTATGTGGGCGCGAAGAGCAGATATTTGTATTCATGTGTACATTCAGCACAGGTACCATCTTAATGGCTGGAGACAAGAGTTACTTCCATTCATAAAAAGGACAACCACGTTACGGGGCCAAGTTACCGTCCAGTTTTCATTAAATGCACTTCCAGTAAACTACTACAAGATGATGTCGTGGGCTTTATTCGTCAGTATGGTACAGATAGCAATGTCTTGCCTCCACAATATCATTGTTTCAGAAACGAATTGTTGATTCGACTCAGCTAGGATCACATCTTGAAATCTCGGAAGTTCTCGATTCCTCTGGACAGGTTAACATGGTCTTTTTATTTTAGTAAAGCGTTCGATACGATTCACCACAGAACATAATTCCATAACCTTGACATCATTGGTATTCTTAAATGTTCCTCTGGTTTTCGACAGGTAACTTCGGGTGTACAGCAAGGCAGCTTACTGAGGCTACTTGTATTTCTGATGTTTGTGGGTGGTTTAATTGCAAATATCCCTGATGAGGTGTATGTTAGTTTATTTGCGGATAACTGTGTTATGTTCCGAAAAATATCTTCACGAAGTGAACACATCCATATTCATAATTTTGTTGCGGCAATTTGTGATTTGTGCAAAGTTTGAGGCTTGGAAATAACTGTTGAAATACTGTGTTGCTGTGAGTAACACGAGAAGAAGAACCTAGAGTGTTTTTATCTGCTTGTGTTCCTACGCTTCTTTTTCTTGTGTTTTCCTAAGTCCTCATAAGTATCCATATCAGATCGCTAACTCACTTCAAAAAATACAAATATTTAGGCGTTACATTGACAAATAAATTCTCGTGGTCAGGCCATATTTCAATTACCTTTACAGCCACGTGGCGCAAATTCTGGTTCTTCTCAGAAAGGCTCCGCTAAACGTCCAAATTACAGCGCATAAATATTTTGTGAGATCGAAATTCGAATTCGCGGCTGTTTTCCTGGACCCTTATACTATGAATAGGACATCATAAGTTTGGAACATGGAGAAAAGAAGGCGGCTAGATTTGTCTTCGGAAAATATAAAGCAGAGGTTCACCCGTTCCTACAAATGTTTAGAAATAAAATCCCTTCACGAGAGGAGAGGCGAAAATGAGTGGTTCCAGTTTTTGAAAACCATCATACATGAAGAAACAGGACTTCAACTCCCTCGTTATGTCGCTTTTTAAATGCATCACGAACAAGACATGGACACACCCTCTCCCGTAGTCCAATATTTGCTTAAACAAACTCTCACGTGAAGAGCTTCGTGTGCGTGCTGTTAACAAATGGAATTCCCCCTCCCTACACATTTCACAATCGGCAAACTCGCACATGGATTGGAAAATCATTTGTTTCAAGCACTAGCATAATCTAAGCCAATGTTGGAAGCAGTATTCCTTTGTTTTAATGGTTGCCTGTTTTTGTGTGCTGTTGTTCATCCACTGTGATTTCATCCGGGATGTTTTTATGGTTGTTGCACTGAGGCCACAATTTAGACATTTTGCAGCGAGCTAAAGGTTGTATTCTGTTCATGCGATATTTTTACTTTACTCATTATGTATTGCCTCTCCTGCAAGGGCAGCATCTTGGCCTGCAGTATAAATAAATGGAAGGAAATTTCCCACCAGCAGAGAACGACCAGCAAAAGCATTCGCTGGTATTTGCATCCGTATCATTGTCGCGGGAGGAAGGATGTTGCGGAAGACGACGAAGAAGGCGTGCCGAGGGAGGAACCGCCATTATTAGGCGGGCAAAAAAGAGAATAAAAGATCGTTATTCTCAGTAGAGCCGTGGACCCGGGACCTGTTCCTCAACAGATTCCTCGCCCCATCATTTTCCTAATTCATTCGTCCATCGAGTCAATGGTCTTCCCCTAATACTAGTCCCGTCTCTCGGACTCCATTCTGTTACCCTGCTGGTCGACCGGTTATCATTTTGCCTCAAAACGAACCAGCCTAAGTTCATTTTTTCAGAATTTGAACTGTCATATCTTTCATCCGATTTGTTCGCTGATCGAGGACGCCAGTTTGTTTTCTCTAAGCGCTATTTATATCATTATTCTTTTTATGGCCCGTCACACCGACCTAGCACCTTATAGTGCTTTAGTGAGTCGCTAAATTTCCGCAGTGCATGTGGTGATCGGTAGTATGTATTGATTGTATTCTATTCTCACTATAGATAGAGATATTCTCCTTATTACTTGGCATTGATTGCCGAGTGCAGCTCATGCTATAGCATTTTGATCGGGATTTGTTTCTTGTGGTTAGGATCAGCCCTGACAACCCGTTCAACGAAGGGACACTCGGTCACTATTTCTAGCATATCGTTTCTTACGCTACCGATGGTGCTACCAGCAAGTTTATTTAGCATTAATTTTTATTTTTTATCCTTTTTTCTTTAACACCCCGATCAAGCTTTTTGATTGTAAGTCCTAAAGCGCTTTTCGCAGATTGGCCCCAGATAAACTGAAGAAGACTAGGTCCTACCCTAACCGCAAGTGGCTCAAATATTCCGCGTTTATTCATAATCCCGCATTGTTTCGGTCAAACTTCCTGAAAACCCCTGCCAGACATGCCGGCAGAAAGTTGCTCCGGATGAAATCCCTGGTCTCACTCCTCATCTGAACCGGTCCTTTTTGCTATTCAAGAGTAGAATTATCATACCCCTGAATTCTTATCTACTTTATCAAGCATCCTTTAAAATGGGTCACCCAATAGCTTATCTTTTATTTTCTGTCCAACAGAACAAAAAGCCTTTTTATATTATTATAGCCATAAAAACTTGGGTATTCCGCAGATTTTTCGACTACTTGACTCAGACAATGATGTGACCTATGGCCGACTTCCTACTGGAAACAAAGCCTGTTCCCTAGGTTATTAACTATATGCTGTCGCTTATACGGTTAACTATTACCTTCGCGAACATTTTGTATATCTTCGAGAAGAAACTGTTGTATCTGTAGTTCCTAAGCTTTTTGATGTCTCCTTCCTTGCGAATCAGTAATAAAATGGGGTTATTCCAGGCTATGGGCACCTTTGAAGTCCTCAAGCATTCGTAAAATTCTCCCGTCACAATCGTAACCGTAATGTTTTATTATCCTTTGCTTCTTCAATCTTCTTGTGGAAGCACGCAACGGCCTGATCATAGCAGCTAAATGTTGCTGCTCGTAAGATTTTTTACCGGCATAGCTCGTTTAGCTTGACTGAAACGGTTCCGACTGTGTTGCAAATACTGAAAACCTTGTCCACGTTCTCTGATATTTCCTTACGGATCCCGGAATCTCACCCAGTGCTCCTTCTTTATTTGAAGTCCTCGGAGCACATAATTTGGCCGATATTCAACTTTAGGTAGCCTTCTCCCGTTCTTCTAACCTCAAGTATTTCTATCTAACGTAATGTCCGAGTGTGTTCTAGTAGTACAGCTACGCTTCCCTTTCTAGTGATAGTTTTGTGCGTTAAACATTGCCAATTTTAAGTTTTAGTGACAGCCTGTCCGGACACAGGGGTTTGTCACACGCCCTGTGGTATCGCTGGCCTGACCGCTCAACAACGTGTCAACAACGTCTCGCGTCTGAGGGCCTAATGTTAAGCGGTTGAGCCATACGAGGTCGTGCACAACCAGTTATGAGCAGGCGTGTATGCTCATTTTCTGCGATATTTCATAGCCAAACCGTCTCATTTTATGTTTACTTTTGCAGTTTGGCAACTTCACCTACTTCCTTCAGCACATTTTGCGAAGTACATCATCTATTCTGAAGGGAGTTTTGCTTTCAGCCGCCGCTTCGTTTTGGATCGATATATAGCTTGCCTCACGGGCAATGTTACTCGTTGCTTATTGCAAATTTACTCGAGTAGCTGATCGTCTCACTTCTAGTGATCTGATTAGGTCAGTTTATAGAACGATTGCGGCTGAAAGACAATAATCTCAGGCTGGAAGCACGTGCAAGGCCGAATAATATTTCGATCGTTGAGATTCACGAGAATGCTGCAAGAATTTTTTTAACCATGCCTCGAGATTCAAGGGGGGCGCCAGGTTCCTTATTGGTACGAACGTATACTGCCTATACGTCGGCTGTAAAACATTGATCTAAGTTTTATTTCGGTATCTCAAAATGCCAGCAAGGGTTTTCGTTCATACCGTTTTCGAATGTATTTTGGACGGGCACTACATGTGCAACGATGTCGCTCACATAGGAAACCACCTGCTGTATTGCATGGACGCTGCTACCTCGCAACTTTTACATGTTTCAAGACACTATGAACAGGTATTGCACATGAAGAGTAAAAGCTGCTTGATTGATTGCAATCATTCGCAAGCGGCCTGTCTTACCAGGAAAACGCTGCCAACTACCCTAGATGGAGTAGAGTCGCAATAGATGTTATCGCTATGCAATAACCTTGCAACACCCGTGAAATACTTCACACCACTCGCAACCCTGACGTGGTGTACTCAAGAGTGTTTTAAAAAACTAGAGAAAAAGGCGTGGTAATGTCATACCTGTGTTGCTTTTCAATTATTTTTTTAGCGGTGGCACTTCATCTAGTTTCTTTTTTATTTGTGCTTCACTACTTTCTTGAAAACCTGGTTCGCCCGTTATAAATATTCGGGGCGAGTGCTAGAATACACTACCCTACACGTTCTCTATCAGAGTTCTCGTGTTTGAGGCTGGCTTTGGGGGTAGAGATTCACGATGAATTCTTCGTCAGGTATTTTTATGCTCGCACTGTGTTCGGCTTCTGTCGTCTACACACTGGGTAATTATAGATTTTGCATTTTGTCTGTTTTTCATTACCTCAGTTTTGTGAGTTGAGTTCAATACTTTAAGCAATCCTGCTTCTTCTTCAGCTGCTTGTAACGTTATTTTAGCAAGTGGTGAGCTGCAGATGAGAGAAGAACACTTTTCAGAGCTGTGTTTTCGTAAGTTACGGCAGAGGGCATTCGTAAGCCACGTCACGCAGCAACGCACTTCACTTTGGCGGTTTTGTATGCGAAGTTATAGGATGTGCAGTAGTGGTATTTTGTCCTGCAGCCTTATGACTGGAGAAATACGAGGTATACAAGTCATGAGCAAGTAAAGCAAACATCTCGGTGCTACTCAAAGTGTCGAAGAAATGTTGGTCTTGTCTTGCGTTGCATATGTATTCCAAGAAGGCTAGGTCAATCTGATGTATAATTGCATGTATTGCCTTTGTTATGCCTCGCCAACAATGCGCCAGTGTAAGGTAGAGCACGTATCATCACTATAGGTTTCTTAGATCTCCGAGTGGCCATCAGCAAACCACAAAAATCAGAATGACACTCACAGCTTGTAAGAAGGCTTACGTTCCTGAAACGACCAATTGGCTTTTCTTTTCAATTGGCTTTTATTCATTTGTTTATATTTTTATTCTTCAGATTTTTTGTAATATTGGTTTGAACATTTCGCGCATACTGCTCCGCTACGATGCGATTAGCCCGAGGATTTTGCGGTCCCTAAACAAAGACGTACGGGGCAATGCCTTAGCATAGAGAAACGCCACGTGGCAAAATTGCTGCCTTTTAGAAATGCAGTCATGATTGATCGAATGGAAATACTTGGCCATTTTTCTCAGATGATATCTGTGGCTTGAGGAAAGGGGTAAGATCCTAAACTCTGGCTTTATGTGAAAATTCATAATGGAATTCACACCAAGAAGTTATAGTCCTGGCTGAGTGTGTTCTGCACCGCACTTGAGTTGGGATAGGGTGGATTTCTATAACATTTTACCTGTACACAAAATATTTCGGTCTCTTTGGCTGATATGCATTGACACAGCTAATATTTGCAACGTAATTATTATTGCTAGTATTTTTTTTTTTATTTCGCCAGTAATCGAAACGCTCGCTGACACCGTCTGCGAACACATGAAAATTATGTAACTTCGCGGCTCCTCTTTTGCCGTTTTGCGCACCAACTGCCGAAACTGCCGTCCGAAATAAAGCATGTCGATTTCTTACACCTTCTCATAGCATTTGGGGGGGGGGGGGGGGAGGGAGGACTTCGCAACATCCAACCTTCTCCTACTACCCTTGCTGGAGTCAGACACGCCAGAAACAGCGCATAGGCGAGCTGAAACAACGGGAGGCCCGGCGGCAGTGTATTATGCACTATGGAACAGCGTTTCTCTGTCAGCCTCTCCCCTGGTCTGTGAACCATTAGGTTATGCTTGTCTCGCCGCACACCAACGTCGCTTTAAATGGTTTCCCCTTTTAACGCTTACACAGTAACATGTCGTCTCCTGAGATTTAAAATCGGTGTGGAGATCGCCGCGAAGTCTAAAGATTTTTAGTACCTGGTGATTTTCAGGTTATCAATTAGAAAGCACCGTGTCTTTGCCTCCATAGAGTGCCGCTCGTCTCCACTCGCAAAAATAGCCCTCCTATTTCAGACATCCACGAGCGTGAATGGAGCCCATTTTAAAGTTAAAATCTTTGGTGAGTTAGCCTTCAGCGTACCTAATAAAACATCTCGTGATTTGCTTTCTACATGGCACGGTGGTGTAAGCATGGCCAGAAGATGCGTTTGATGACTTTTATTGGTTAGAAAGTTCGATGACACGAAGCACTAACGATGAGTAGTGAATGCGAAAGGTAATATTTCGTCTTCACACAACAACCTGCTTCTTCGACATAGTATGTTGCAATCGCAGCTGATGGTACCATGAGAATTATTAGTGAGCTATCGATGACGGCGGTCATCGTCACTAGCTAATAGTACTAAGTATTTGTTATAGAGATGTCCGCCCATTTGAAATTATTTCGAGAACATGAAACCTGAAGACCTGCTAAGAAGCTTCGTACTCATTACACGTCGAGGGTCGTTTACTGTATAATGAAGAAGAACAGCGCTAAATACCGGACAAACTAAGAAGCCACAAAACCTGGCCGCTGAGTTGTTTAGGTTTTTACTATGTCCAGTCCTTTGCGCCGGTTTTATTCGTAGCACAATGTGACAAAAGTCCCTCTAGCAAACCCTTCTGCAGTTTACTTCGTGCACTGGTTGTGGAGATTTTTATTGTCTACCTATAGAACCGACGACTTCACAAAATCCCCTTCACTCAACAAAAGCCATGGCGTTTGTGGTGGTGACGGAGTTGCGTCGTGGATTCGCACTGCGGAGAGCGATATTCCGTCCCACGGTGGCAGGTGTTTCCCATGCGCTCCCAGCGAAATCAACCGCTTCGTTCGGAACACTTCTGCTTATTTATTACGCAACTGCTAGACGACCTACGCTGTTTCGTCTAAGTCGTCTATCAGTAGATTCGAGGGTTTTATAACGGACACCTTGGGTTCGAGCCCCGGAATTGCTAATATATTTTTCGTGGACCGCTGATGTTTTTCATTTTAGATGTTCTGTTAGCACAATTCTACGCATTTTTCTTGCAAATAAAAGTGATCTGATATCTTTTGGGTCATCGTAAAGGTCGTTCTCGGCATCTCAACACGGTTATTTTACATTTTACAGGGAACCCGAAGTGCTGGGTCTGCACCTGTCTTAGAAAAGAATATCGGTTCCGGTGGCCCGCGCTGCAATTTTCATCCGTTCCGCAATTTCCCTAATTTTTTAAGCTCTTTTTGTTGCACCCACATTACGCGGTTGGTCATTTTTGTGCCCGTTTCACGGCTAGAGACACCCACGGTGGCCTTCATTTTGAGTGGCCCACTTATTTCTTTCGAGTTAAAATCGCGGGAACCTCCACTCTCGCCTCATTCAACTAGATTCTCCTTTAAGCGAATCTCTTGGAGTCTTGACATCCAGAGTTTTTAAAAGAGCTTGGCAACCTAGTGCTTCGGCTCAAACGGATTCCGCCATTGGCTGCAAGGCTGGCAATAAATCCTAGGTCCCAACTTTAAATCCACTATGGTTGATTTTTCTACGTGGTTTCGTACAGCGGAAGTGCACAGAACAGGCATAAAACATGACAGCGCCTTGTTTGTCCTGTGAAATATGTAGACGCTTTGTACTTGCTTTTATTGCCAGGGGGCCCCCTAAAAAGAACAACAGCGGGGGTAAAAATTAGCGGTAGCGGTTTAGAGAAGAAAACGAGACAATAGGTATAAAAAAGCGGTGAATGCAGCTTCAACTACAGCTGGTGTCGAGGAAACACACAAAAAGTATCCACGAATATGTTTTATGTAACGAAAAAAGCTCAATGGGTAATTTCGCTTGGAAACAAGGAATGTTTCATGAGAGGGAACCTCAAACTTCTTTATTGGATAATGTCATGTCGGTGTTGGCAGTCCCCAACATAGGTTGGTGGCTGTAAATACAGGTCGTACTCAGCGCCGTGCCATTAATACCTCGCCAGGTGCAAAGAAAAACAGCACAGCGTTAAAATATTGTTTCAAGGCGAGGATGCAGCAGGGAAATTGTTCTTATAGTATTTACACTAGTTACAGGATAAAAGGCTGTGCTACCGCTAGCACTCAAAAAGTTGTTGTTCTTTTAGGTATGGCATGTACCAAATAAGCCATGCCGAAGGTATGGCATATACCTAATAAGGAGATCAAGAAGTTTGCAGGGACAAATTGGTCAGAGTTGGCACAGGACCGGGGTAATTGGAGAATAATGGGAGAGGCCTTTGTCTTGTGAGCAATCTCAATCACAAAGTGAATCTTTCGAATTTTCACTAACGCGCAGGAGGGCAGAGCAAATGTCCCGGCGGCAGAACCCCATTTCGGAATCCCCGATTGATAGTAGAGCCGGCACTGCAAGAGCTATCCCTAGACTACGCAGCGGAACCTGAAGGAACTGATGTCTGAGACGTAACAAACATAGGCATGTTAAAAAGTAGTGGTCGACAGATTCATCATCATTGCAATAGCTGGACATAGCCATTATTAGCCATGCCCAGTGGAGGAACATGGCTCAACTTTGCCGGAGAAATGGATGAGAAAATAACATCGGTTACTTGATGTAGTTCGCGGTACGGTCGACAGCAGCAGGGCAGCCATTTTCAGACATCCCGACTCGATGGTTAAGTGTCCGTATGAGAATGAGAGATCCCGGAGCGAAGTGCGCCACGCGGTGTTTGCGGCCGTACATCGCCTTCCGGTCAACCTATGATGAAAAAGGTTGGTGGCGAGCTATCTGCCGAGCATGATTAGCCCAATCAATGGCGTCCCTGGAGTACTCCGGCCGCAGTGAGGGTGGGTCTACGACGTGGTTTGGAGTGTGCCCAATGGTAGAGCGGGATCTCTTCCATATAGAACGTAGAATGTAGAGTAACTCGCCACATCAGGCAAAAGTGGGGCATGTTGTGCAGCGCATTGCAGACGATGCTTTCCATATTCTGGTGTTGAAGAACTGCGATCTTCAATACCAGAATATGGAAAGCATCGTCTGCAATGCGCTGCAAAACATGCCCCACTTTTTCTTACTCCGACATTTGACCGTAAACCTTGGGGCAAAGGGCCCAAAAGGGTTTCTGAGCAAAAGGGTTCTGAATATAAGCAACGTAGGGTTCAGTGGGGCTTTGCACGTGGGAAGCTAGGCCATTTTGCGCTGCGAGCTGCCGACTAACGGACGTCCTGAACAAGTCTTTCAGCGTTTTTATGTATTTCTGACCTAGTGAGACTTCACTCGTTCATTAACAAACCACACCTTCGCCGTATTTTTAAGGTAGAGGAGAATTTCGGCGAAAGTGTGTTGGATCGCAGCAGTGGTGGTTAGCGACGCACTCGTAGAACATCCCGTCCCATACGTCAACGTCATCTGTTTCACAGAATGTGCCAAGTTCGCGAGGGTGGAAACGATCATAGCAGGGCTTGTCACTCCTTGTGAATGTAGTCCTCGGGTCCTCGTTGCGGTGCGAAATTACCGTACTTGGCATCCGCCTCGCAGCTCCGTCTTCGCAGAAGGTCCCGCACCTCCAGCACGACAGTATTGAAGCAGTCGTGAAAAGCTGTTCAATTCAGTGACTCGGCTTGGTATTTGTAATTTGTTTGTTTGAATTTGATGTGCCATTTGTATTGCGCACTTCCGAAACAACTTGACTGCGTGAGTTCCGAATCGAGGGACTATAATCAACATAAAAAAGCTGTTTATAAAACTGTCTGATGTTTTGTGGTGCATGCCTAAGGTTTCTCCTATCAAGTCACTAATTCAGCCCACTTTTAGGTGATACGCTATAGGTTACCATTTCATGCCATATCAGTAGTAAAAGGTAAACCTAGGTATGGCTCCCCTCACCTCACATAAGCATATAAATTGAAACATTTTTGTGTTCAAACTGTCCTGACAGCCGAAAATGTACTGACACGAAGTGTTTTTCTTATCCAAAAACAGGAGCAGGTGTGTCTACATCGACTGAGATGGCTGCGGAAGATCCTGCGAAATTGACAGAAATTTCAAAGAATGGAGCTACATCTACTGGCCCTGACACTACATCAGTAGACGCAAGTGAGAGTGCTAAAGACGGAGAGAGCGCGGATAATACCTCTAGTAGCCTTAAGACGACATCTGCAGAAGCTACGGAAACTGCAGGAGATGAACAGAATACCGATGGTATATCTACTGGCCCTAAGACGATCTCCACAGAAGGCAGTCAAAATGAAGGAGATGAAGAAAACACAACAGTCACATCGACTGGTTCTAGGGCGACCTCTGCAGAAGATAGTGAAAGTGCAGGAGATGAGCAGAATACCGACGATACATCCACTGGTCCTGAGGCGACCTCCACAAAGGGTAGTCAAAGTGAAGTAGAGGCAGAGGACACCAATGGTTCACCTACTGGTTCTCAGACGACATCTGCAGAAGGTAGTGAAAGTGAAGGAGATGCAGAGAACACCAATGGTTCATCTACTGGTTCTCAGGAGACCTCTGCAGAAGGTAGCGAAAGTGCAGGAGATGTACAGAACACCAATGGTTCATCTACTGGTTCTCAGGAGACCTCTGCAGAAGGTAGTGAAAGTGACGATGCAGACAACACCAATGGTTCGTCTACTGGTTCTCAGACGACCTCGGCAGAAGGAAGTGAAAGTGAAGGAGATGCAGAGAACACCAATGGTTCGTATACTGGTTCTCAGACGACCTCGGCAGAAGGTAGTGAAAGTGAAGGAGATTCAGAGAACACCAATGGGTCGTCTACTGGTTCTCAGGCGACCTCGGCAGAAGGTAGTGAAAGTGAAGGAGATGCAGAGAACACCAATGGTTCGTCTACAGATTCTCAGACGACCTCGGCAGAAGGTAGTGAAAGTGAAGGAGATGCAGAGAACACCAATGGTTCGTCTACTGGTTCTCAGGCGACCTCGGCAGAAGGTAGTGAAAGTGAAGGAGATGCAGAGAACACCAATGGTTCGTCTACTGGTTCTCAGACGACCTCGGCAGAAGGTAGTGAAAATGAAGGAGATGCAGAGAACACCAATGGGTCGTCTACTGGTTCTCAGGCGACCTCGGCAGAAGGTAGTGAAAGTGAAGGAGATGCAGAGAACACTAATGGTTCGTCTACAGATTCTCAGACGACCTCGGCAGAAGGTAGTGAAAGTGAAGGAGATGCAGAGAACACCAGTGGTTCATCTACGGGTTCCCATACGACCTCTGCAGAAAATAGTGGAAGTGATGAAGATGCAGAGAACACAAATGGTTCAGCTACTGGTTCTCAGACGACCTTTGGAGGAGGTAGTGAAAGTGCAGGAGAGACAGGCAATACCGATACCTCTAGCACGCCTGAAGACAGCACTCAGGACTCTACAGAAACTGCAGGCAGTACAGAAACGGCCTCGACTGAAAACGGCCCTTGCATTGAAGTTACGCTTCCAGACGTTCTCGGAATCGGCAAGGTATGAATATCTTTCTGGTACATATGATATGTTGTTATTGCCGAGTGATCGGTATGAATGATGGTTTCAAAAAAAGCATCTTAGATGTGACGTTTACAGCGAGTGCTTTGTAATGACTTTGATCTTATTTTGTCCACCCGATTTAAAGTTATCGGTTCTCCTGTCTAGAGTACCTAATCTTAAATGCCAAAACAGAATCCATAACACACAACGACTCGTAGAACACGATTTTTAATCACATAATTTTGTCATAGATAGACCATAGAATAAAATTACGTATTAGAGGCTCTTCCTTACAGTAAAGAGTGGAATTATACCGTAAAATGCTATCATTTATTACAAATACTTGTTTCGCTTTTCAGTGTCTGGAAGCCAACCTTGATTTGTGCAAAAATGAAAATGTAAGTGAACTAAACAAATTGTTCTCTTCAATATGTTATACTTGTTCTAGCGAGACTAGAATTAGAGATTTTTATGTACTTCAAAACTGCGATTGCCTCACCAATGTAGTATTGTAAAAAAATTATGTCACCTGGACGAGTTGCAAGGGATCCACTCTTAAAAGTCCACTGGGTGAAGTAACGATGAAAACGGAGAAGTGTGTCTTCTGTCATGTTCGTCGGTAATGTCCCCGTCTCGTAACTATGCTCAGACGATATTTCAGATATTGCATGTTAGTAACAGTTGATGTCTTATTAGTTAGCTGTATAACTGTAGTGAATATTCTGCACGCTTGGGAGAACCTTCCGGCGTGTTTGAGCAAAAATTCGACGAGGCACTTCAATTGAAAATTACTTATCCACATTTGTATCATCAAGGTATTATGACATTGCATCGGCCTATACTTATTATTGAGTATTTTGTATTCAGGGTTTACTCTTGTAGCAATTTATACATTCAATTTGTGGGCTCTTCTTTTCTCTTCTAGACGCTGGTGCCCGGTGCCATGACATTGGTGAACGTAAGACAGTGTGCTACCTGGAAATATTCTTTTTATTCCTTCTATGCTTGTTTTATGCACTTGTTGCCTTACTTATCTTTATGGCAGTTAAGTGGCAGTCTAGAGAATGCGCTACTTGCCGCGGATGACACGATATTCACGGATTATTAGCATGTTCTTCCCCTAAAGTACAAGTAAAACATTGAAAAGTATACCGGCATTCTTTACGTAACCTTTTACACAACGAAGGCGGTTCTAGTACCAAAAAAACACGAAAATACGCTGGAATACCAGGCGACCTGACAGAAGAATTCAGAGAAATTCATAACAAAGATTGCCAACAAGTACAAGTTGTTAGCACCCTAAAGATTGTGGAATGACCCCCCGTGATTTTCACACTAAAAACCTCGACTTGTGGTCGCAAAAGATAGCAATGGTACTGCAAAAATGCCGTGGTGACATGACAGACAAATACCCAACCTTCGTACAAAAAAAGCCAATTTGTTGCGAGCGCTGTCACGCGTCGGCGGAAAGTATTGATTGGGCGGGACACATCATGTGAACTCGAAAGCAGGTATCCTACTTTCTGACGTCCCCATTGGGTGTCAGGCGGATATTCAGCTTCCTTACGTCTCAACCAAGTATAGGATGGCTCGACATTGTACATAAGTTTTCGCTTTTAGGTCCAATGCTTTAAACCGACACTCGCAGAATGGCGAACAGTAGTTTGACCTCCGTTTCGGCGGCGATGGGCCCACCGTTGTTACTCAACGGAAAAGGCAGGTGTTGCCCTTCTAAGTCCTAACATACCCAATCAACGGGATTGACCAATGACGAAGGGTGCGGCCGCCAGACACTCACTTTCAATGTACTGATTCCCATTTGGCTGCAACATTAACACACAAACTCACACCGATTTTTTCGCTCATAACACGTGTAAAGGGCACGAAGTATCCCCACACCTTTTTGGGTGCAGCTTTGTACACCCATCATGTTTAATTAAAAGCGATATTTTTAGCACTTAGCGAAGACGCTTGAGCGTATTTTTTCATGTAATATAGGAAACAAACTCAACCAACCTATTGTTTCTGCGTCACCGTGTTCACTACTACAAAAGGCGCACCAAAAGAGAAATTCCTTGCACTTTGAAAGACGAAATGAGCGCAGGCACCACAGAGTGCACAAAAAATTTCTGCTTGCCCAGTTAGAGCTGTGATGACATTTATTATTGCCTTCCCAAAGTTGTAACGTTTCGCGTTTACACACACGTGGTTCCCTGTACCTTTCTCACATTATTTGAAGCATCTCCTGCTTTCTCAACTTATAAGGCGGAATTATGAAGACATTGGCTTCTAGAAATGACGACTGCTTGCTTTTCAGTGCACTGTAACTTCCCTCTTCAACAACCTCACTCCTAAGACCTTCTTCGTGACGGTGAAGGACATCCTCGTGGCCCTAATCGGCAAGCTTGTACCTGGAGGTAGGTTAAGTCAAAGCATTTTTCAACCTAAAAATTCGGTGCTTTTAAAGAAGGTAAACTGAGACTATTATTTACCACTTAGTCGCAACTTTTGAAAATTTAGGCTTTAACGTCTTGCGTGCCGTTAAAAATATGCTTTATGTATCCCGTACAGACTAAATAGTAGCAGGGGGGAGGATTTGTCCTCAATAATGCGACGACATTTAAAAAAAATGATGTTTGGTTATCTGTAAGTTGTGACTATTATTTGTTATTGTTACACTGGACAGTTCTATTGGCTGTGCCATGTAGCGTAATTAAATTAGTGCTTTATTCCATGGTTGCAAACTGCGTTTGCGATGTTTATTGCCTTTAATTGAACATGCACTGCAGTTTTCACTGGGTGGTTTGCGCACAATTTAGATAACACCAGATTTGCATTATTCACTCTAGAGAACGGCTGTTGGGAAAAACCGCCGTCACACACTTATTTGGCTTGGTTTAAACAATTCCGTTGGTATTTTCCCCATTCTCAAGTAGCCCGTGTGACCTTGGTATTGTACGTCTTAGAAAACCAATCGGAAAGACATTTTGTAACTTGGAGTGTAAAACAAGTCAAAGAGCCGTTTTTTGAGGAGAGCGCAAAAAAATCTAGCCTTTTTCCACCCTTGCAAGGTTGTTCGCCAGCGCAGATTTAAATTATGGTCACTGAATATAAATATGATGTGTAATGCACCGAAGCTACAGAAGCGATGAGGGGCGCCGTAGTGAATGGCTGCGGATTAATTTTGACAACCTGGGGATCTTTACAAGCGCCGAAATCTCGAACACACGGGAGTTTTTGCTTTTAGCCTTCATTTGAAAAGCGGCCGCCGCGGCCGGGAATTCAACCCGCGTCCCTGTGCTCAGCAGCACAACGCCTTACGCGCTGACTAACCGCGTAAGGTAAAAAGTGTGGTTACGAGCAGATCGGTATTGTAATGGGAGTGAACATGACGAGGCAAGGCGGGTTAGCGCAAGGAACTACGTTGTTTCTATTGAAATGATACACGTCCGTAAGAGAGACGATGTCTCGTACACACCGACGCGTTTGGCGAAGAAGAGGACCCATGATCGCAAGAGAAACGAGAAAACCGATGACATAATCCAGGAGTCGATGCAAATGATCTGTCCAGAAAACTTTATCTTTAAGTTCGCGTACGCTACTTTGAAGATTTCTTCTTTATAAGCGTGATACGTTCCCGTCGTATTTCCCGCTTCACTGCTCGCGCCATCCTGTGTGGCCTCGAAAAGTGTGAATATACCCATGTAGGTAATGCTTAATTACTTTGAAGTACATCGCTGGAAACCTGCTTCGGCACTGACACGTCATTAGTGTGTGCGTCTGTACAGATGCGCAGACGGACGTTATTGTGCGACAATAAAATCAAGAACAATAAAAGGGGACATGGGAAGCGTATACACCACGCATACAGACAGACACATGGAGTGGGCAGTCAGCCGGATGTATGGGAGCGACAACGAACTGACCAAGCACATGGTCGACCTCGGAATTGAAACCAAAAGTGCTCGAAATACAAGTTATTTATTTATGGATTTATTTGTTTGTCCCTGTAGATAATTATTCACTACCTAATATATATAATTACATTAGAAAACTAAAACACTCCCGCACATCAGGATGCCGCATGATTGCAGACTTTTTTTGGAATAGCTCGCCTGACAAGACCTAACGCGAATGCTTTAGTGTTTTTCACGCCATCCCATCAAAACTTGTATTTGCAGTTGTACGTCTTGCTGAAAAGTATTTGGATGGAGTGCAAAGCGACGAGAACCAAACCATTGCAAACGGCACCTGTGAAGGTGAAATTAAGATCGGGATCCCAAACAGCTTCGGCAAGGTAAATATTGTATTGTTTAAAACTATGCTTATCTATTTCCATTCATTTTTCAAGATGATTTGGGCAAAATCTTGTTTGGAAGTTTTCGTCCTTGCTCTTAGTGCATCAGCCGAGCTGCTACGGTGTTAAGAAAGCTTGTTCGGGTTTAGTTCTATTTGGTCCATGACTAGGAACAGCAGGCATGAAACAGCTGGCGCAAATGAACCGCAAATGTTCGGATCAGCACTCATCCTTCTGTAACTGAGGGTAGGAGATTTCGATAACAGCTCCGCAGTACCCAAGCAGAACCATAGTGCTTTTTATTGTGTTGTATTTTGCGCTGTTTAACCCCAAGATCACGTGCTTGATCACCACGTGCAGTGTGATTTCAAGATGAAGAAAAAATCACTGGCGCTCTTTAATGCTTAGTGTAACGCGTCTTACTCAATTTTGAATAGAATGGAGAAATTTTACATATTTAGCTCAAAATATAACGGCAATATGGTGGCCAGGATTACTCAAGACTTGCGAGACGTCCTTCAGCCACGCGATCGACTGAACTCCACAAATATTTCATTTCTCGTGAAAGGCACTTGCGTATCCTGCGTGCAATTAATTCATGGTTTCTGATTTCTTGGACTCACAAAATGTTCTCTTTTCAGTGCCTTGACAAAACCCTTAAGCTATGCGAACAGGGAAAACCCATTGATGTGAGTACCTACTTCATCTACTCAGTTGATATTCCGGAAGATAAGGTTGCATCGGGCGTACTGCAGCCCACGCCAACGGAGGATGAGTATTCCAATTACGTGATTGCCTTTTAGTGTCTCAACTATGAATTCCGAATCAATTGAGACTGAAAATTTCTGTAAATAAGTCTTACAATGTACAAAATTCTACAAACTATTCTTCGTTTGGGTTACGTTTCTACCAAAGAAAACGTTGTTTCCGCCTAAATAGTTCACAACACACCGCGCCAATCCTTGCGGGGAATCCTACTCATTGCAAGGTTGCGGTCTTCTTACTATGCGGCACTACCAGCCATGGAGAACTTTCACCGGCAAGTTCAGAATTTAATGTGAGATGACAACATATAGAACGGAAATTTGGCGCCTTAACTAGGCAGCTCTAAAGCATATAGTGGGTTCGGATCCCACCTGACGGGCATTTTTTCTCCACTTTCTCTCTTTCCAAATTTTTTATCTGTTTCATTGACCTACCATATCCTCCCTATTGCTTTCTGAGGTTTTCTTGACTGCCAACCCTTATTTTCTGCCTTTATATATATATATATATATATGTGTGTGTGTGTGTGTGTGTGTGTGTGTGTGTGTGTGTGTGTGTGTGTGTGTATACCGTAGAACAGTTATAAAGCTTGGTTCTTTAAATGTCTCATTAGTCCTGCAAACATGACATGGCAATGATAATAGAAGGACCCGTAAGGACATTCGACCCTCCCTAGTGCATAATATGGAGTTGTCACGTCAAGCAACTCGCAGTAATGTTTTAGCCTTCATCACATAATAAGGAGAGCTCAACTATCCCGCAATCCTTTTCATTTCTAATGCACATAGAAAGGCTGGCCGTTATCACGAGCCTGAAATCCTCAGTTTCCTCGACTATGCAGCGAACAGTGCTTCATACGCTACCTGTTCTGGATCCTTCCAGTCTTGAGCGGGCTCTAAAATATCCAAAATAGAGCAAAAAGCAAATGCAGCATCATAAAATGGCTTGAATCCTTTAGGAACTAAATACTCCCCACAGCACCACGAATCCCGTGCGGCGGCAAGGGATAAGACCTTCATTGGGTGACCTTAGCCACTTCCCAAGATATTTCACCGACACTTGTTTCACGTTTGGTTTGCGTGTAGCCGCATACAAAGCTAAAACTCTTCCCCCATGACTCATCTAATGTATCTTACTTTCAAGAAAGTTGTCGGCAGCATTAAACATGTTATTTCCAATAGTTGATGTAAACAAGCCTTATATAACACCGTAGAGGTTCGATAGCCACATTCTCTTGTTGGCTGCGTGACTATTGGTTTGTTAAGCCGCCTGTGGGATAGCAGCAATGTTAGTGCAATGGTACTTCCCAGTTGCGGAAATTTCTTCAGTCAAGAAAAACTGAGGATCGGTGAAAAACTCTTCGTTTCGTTCTTGACTGACAGATGCAAGGTTACAATGGTGCACCTGAGTGCTCCTGTGCGTGAATGCCGTTCACTAAAACGTATGACCTTAATTTCAGGTGTCAGTTCTCGAGTCCCTTGTTAAATCTGTTGGGGTAAGTGCATATTTCTAATACATTTGCTTCATAATAACAAGATCACCAGTAGGAAACGAGAATAAGCTAGGCCAGGAAGAAATGCTAAGCAGCTAAATTTTTAATTCCTGGGAAATAATCGGCATTTGCGCGAATACCGTATAGTGAGGGCCCAGTCATTTTATGAAGCTATCTTCGGTACATACACAAGCCTAAAAAATGGCTGACACGTGTACAGCCTGCTACATATAAACAGGTTCTGCTCGGTAGAAGCAAACACTTGCAGCCGAAAACAAAATGCTGTAAATTCCTATACGACCTTTACAAGAGCCTCTAGAGCAGGGACACCGGTGAAATTTGTTAAAACGTTAGGACAATACATGCAGTACGCCGCCTAAAAAAACTGCTTCGGACCACTATTTTTCTCTAAATGTGAAGATGCACCGGTGAAATTTCTTAAAACGTTAGGACAATACATGCAGTACGCCGCCTAAAAAAACTGCTTCGGACCACTATTTTTCTGTAAATGTGAAGATGCACCGGTGAAATTTGTTAAAACGTTAGGACAATACATGCAGTATGCCGCCTAAAAAAACTGCTTCGGACCACTATTTTTCTGTAAATGTAAAGATGCACCGGTGAAATTTATTAGAACGTTAGGACAATACATGCAGTACGCCGCCTAAAAAAACTGCTTCGGACCACTATTTTTCTGTAAATGTGAAGATGCACCGGTGAAATTTGTTAAAACGTTAGGACAATACATGCAGAACGCCGCCTAAAAAAACTGCTTCGGACCACTATTTTTCTGTAAATGTGAAGATGCACCGGTGAAATTTGTTAAAACGTTAGGACAATACATGCAGTACGCCGCCTAAAAAAACTGCTTCGGACCACTATTTTTCTGTAAATGTGAAGATGCACCGGTGAAATTTGTTAAAACGTTAGGACAATACATGCAGTACGCCGCCTAAAAAAACTGCTTCGGACCACTATTTGTTTGTAAATGTGAAGATGCACCGGTAAAATTTGTTAAAACGTTAGGACATACATGCACTACGCCGCCTAAAAAAACTGCTTCGGACCACTATTTTTCTGTAAATGTGAAGATGCACCGGTGAAATTTGTTAAAACGTGAGGACAATACATGCAGTACGCCGCCTAAAAAAACTGCTTCGGACCACTATTTTTCTGTAAATGTGAAGATGCATGTCTAATTTTTACCGGCGCGATCGTAGAAGCTCTTCGCATTTAAGTCAACCTACTGCGCAAGAAATTCTGCAACCCACCTTCCGAAACCAGTTAAAGTTAGGTTAGGCTATGCTTGTGGTATTCTTGTCGCGAACTAACGATTTAAATAAAATTCCATGGTTCTAAGCAGAGACACTTGTGGTGTTGGCTACTGCCTCTTCCCCGTTTAATTAACGCTGCACTGTCCTTTTGAACTGTCTGCCATATGGCTTTATCATATTGACTGCCCATTGCCGCACACGCTAGAAAACTACTAGATCATTGAGCAGAGATGCTCTACTTAGAACACAAACCTTTTTCCCGAAAATTGTCAGCCAAAGCAGCTTGATTTTATGGGTGGCGGATCTTGCAGTGGCTTCTACGGTGACAGCCTTAACAGAATAAAAAAGGCGTATTCGGCCGCTAGGACCCCAAACCGAGACGTTTTGCCTAAGGAGTGCATACCGAGAGTTGCTGCGGTTATTCTGGAAATGTGGCGAATACTTCAAGAGTAGCTTATACTCGGAGTGGGGATTGGCCAGCTGATAATTCCATCCCCAAGAATTTCGCGGTTAACGATCGGTGTCGTTAGATGGAGGGGTGCATCATTTTTTTGCCTGGTTAATTATGTTCTAAAAAAACAAAAAAAAACGAACTACGACAGGATCACTTTAAATTGCGACGGTGCAGCTAACAGAGTCATGCTAGTCTCATGCATTCCAGCACTTTTTTTTTGCTAGTTTCGTTCACACAAAGTTTGTATTTGCGATTGTGGTTTTCTTGTATTCTCGGTGCTGTCATCGCATCCCGTGCTTTCCGCAAAGAATTTAAAAATTTGAGTAAAAAGTGCTACTACTGATGTTCCCAATGAATATTAATTTATTGTTTATTTAGAGAGCGTGGCAATAAATGCTGACCCAAGAAATCGAACTCCTCTGGAGTTAAAATAACACCGAATAGTTCAAAATGGTGTTTTGTATAACGGCCTTATTTTCTCCTCCGCCACCTTTAGCTTAGCTCGCATATAAAATGCGCTTTATGTACGTGGATATGAGCTTCATCATTAATAAGATATTTGTATTGTATACCATGGCCCGCTCTTTAACATGTGTTGCTGAATTCGAACTCCTATTTTGAGTTTAGCTTCTCTCGAACGTTGTACCAATGAGATCGCTGAAAAGAATAAAAGCAAGCGCAGAATTTACGCTGCTTGTTCTTTCCTATGTATCTTTTTAATTGGGTCATTGGAGAGTTCAAGTCAATGTTTCTCAAGCGCTTTCACAGGTTTAACGGTCTATCGCTTCAAAATACAAACTGGCCGCCAGGTCTGGTATTCGCCCTAAAGTCTGAAAACGTAGTTGGAAGACACTGTCTATTGGGAAGCACTCACCTTCTGAGCCCAGCTGTCTGCTCAAAGAACTGGAATTAGAGCTAGAAAAAACGCAGTGGCACAAAACATCTGCCACAATGACTTCCGCGCGCTCAAAAGGAGCTGCGCCCACAGCTGCCATAACCGCTATGCTGTACACATGGGCTAGTCTACATTTTTAGACGCGTGTAGGTATATTGCCTACTCGTCGTTTTGTGAAATTATAGGGGGATAAATGAGTCAATGGAGAGCAAACTACTCTGGAGGGCATTTAAAAACAAAACGGACCTCTTTAGTTACACGGCGCATATCAAACCTAGCAACCCGCACTTTTTCACAGCCAATCCCCGAACAAAAAAGATTTTTGATATGTTAATTAGGCATGCATGTGTATAAAAGAAGATTATTCGTAGAGATATTTTATGTCTTCATTTCAGTGCATTCTCAAAGACCTCTTCACCACCGCTCCACACGAGACACTGAAGAATCTCTTGTGTGACCTGGTGAAGCTTGTTGCTGATTTAATAGGAAACCCGGTGAAGACTGCCGTCACTGCCTTTTGTAAGTGTGCACCGTCAATGTGGCTATTCTATTGAAAATCCTCCTCATTGTATAATTCTCCTTTATTTTTCTAAATGTACATTCCAAGACACAAGCGGTTTCTATTGGTTCGTAGTTCGCCCGCCATGGCCTCCGTCGGCTAAGAAAAGCTTCGGTTTTAGCGCTAGTATCTCGTATGTGTTTAATGCTGCTGGTAAAGATGATAATGTATTCTATAATACATGCATTTCGTTAAGGTGTGAACGAGATGTCTGAAGGAAGCACCGTGCCCGTGCAACTTTCAGCAAATTCGCGTGGCAAAAGCAAAAATGCCTTCATTGGTATACCATTATGGGTTCGTAATGTCTCCATTGCTTCCATAATGGTGCTATGGCTTTTTCAGGCAAATGCCTAATTCCTTTCATTATTTGTGGCTTCACCGTTACGCCAATAAATAAAAACTAATTCCGCCCACCAAATGGGACCATTAGAACTTGCCGCCACGTTTCCCTTAGCCTCCGCACGGTTCACAAATAGCGGGTGCCATGGTTTACCCAGAGCTTGGCTTAAGGCCAGTACTGTGCTGAAACGCACCCTCCATCATACTGAGTACCTCTGCTGCATTCTCAATAGTGCATCACTCCTAGGTCGATTAAGAACTGCCAATATAATGCATGCCCGATTCAGTAGCCTAACCGCTTCAAAGTGTAGCCAATACCGCACCGTACGGCGTACAACCACTGGATATTACGCCTTTTCTTGGCACATTTCGTTTCCAGGAGCACGGTGTATGTAAGATATTAGAAAGTTTTAGCTGTCCGTCCATTCCGTCACGTACGTTGCGTTGCTACCGGGTACCCGGGACCCGTCTGCGCCTGCGCGCGCGGAAGGGTGAGGAGGAAGGGCGAGGAGGCGCAGACATGGCGAAGGCAGGCCAGCGGAACTAATCCCCCGAGCATGACGAATGCCCGAGTTCCCAGACAAGTCCCGGTCAATCCGGTTGCAACGTACGTGACAGAACGGACGGACTGCTAAAACTATTTTTAAACAACTTCAGCGATTTGAAGTCACACTACAACGCTCAATCCCACGTGCGCAGTAAGTCGCTTTTCTTTTACCATACTGTGCAGCCTAATTCTAGAAGATTCAATCATTAAACAAAGGAGACATTTTCAAAACAAGGCTGCAAAGTAAGGAGACACAGTTCACTGACTTGAGCAGGAAATTTACTTGGTCGCAAAGAAATATACAACCTCCAAAACTTAATCAAAGGTGACAAATAAAAAAAACTCGTTTGGGTGTGCTGGTAGACGTGCGTACGTAGGGGTTTCAGCAACAGCCCTGACATAACAGTACTGCACCTTTGTGCTATCCCGTTGTTTCGGCGGCCTAACAATCGGTCGTTCGCTTGCAGCGGGCGCTGCGTCGACGCTAGTAGCGACCGGGCCCTGCTAACAGACCATTAACCTGACTAATAGCACTCCCCTTACGGCGCGGTGTAGTCTGAATGCAGGGGGGTGGCTAGCGTAGTTCAAAAAAGATCGAGAATCTCGGTAAGTGAAATAAAAATATGGCAGGAGCTTGCTTAAGATGTTTATGAATAGTCATGACATCTACGCACATGCACTATTTTGGGATGTCAAGTTTTTGTTACCGCCAAGCTAGCATTAGGGAGTAGGTTTTAAGCAAACGTGGGAATAGCTATCAAAGGCCATGCGCGAAATTTCAAACATTACGTTGTTTTTTGAAATAGTCGGAATCACCGCTGCCTCACCCTGGTTCATTACATGTATCCATTACTACAATTTTAAGGCGGCAGGATTTTCATATGACATCATACCGAGCTTCCTAAATATATGTATATTTCGAAGCCGAGCGACTCGTCGTGGCTTCGAGGCGGATGCTCGCACACGCTGTCATGCTACACTCGCTACGTGTGCGTCCGCATGCCAAGCCATGCGTGATAGAAGATGATGGCGGGAACTGATGCTGTCCACGATTATTGTGCTCTTAGAAACCTAATGGTTGAAAAATAAAACGGACTGAATAAGAAGTTTTCTTGCTCACAAAGCGCAATATGCCCGGGTTGTGCTTTATAGATTCTTTTGATTCTATTGCAGGTTCTATTTAGAGTGCAGTGCTGTTCGGTGCTCCGGAAGAGTTGTCCTCGAGCAACGAGATGTTGTGTACCGGTGTACTGGTAAATAAAATGCTGAGGAGGAACTGATACACACAGCGTGGACGTAGAATATCTGCGCAATGGTTCCCCGCAGTGCATACGTTCTTTTTTCGTGTCTGTGCACTTCGACAATACTCATTTCATCCTTGAAATTTTCTATTTTACTAACTACACTGTCACCAAGTCGGTGCTTTACAATACTGCACCAAACATTGGGGTGCACGCCCCTGTCTACAAAAGTAGGTTCCGAAACTTTCACGAAGGAGCCCACATGACCGAAAAAAAGGAATATTGGTCCGGTATTCACTACCGCTAAACGTTTCCGCATGTTAAAATGCACTGAAAGCAAAACCTGAAACCCAAATTCTGCTCACTTTAGAGCTTGTTCGATACCACTCAGGGGGTTTAAAATTAGAAACACGGCATTTGGGGTCAAATAAAAGTAACTTTAATGGAATGCCACAGCTTGTAAAAAGTAACCTCGATTCGGAAGCGAACAGTACAAGCCCCGAATGCCATGAGTGCCCGAGTGAACTGAGTGCCTTCCCAAGCACGCCGCATACCCCTCGACGCGTCATACTGCTGAGGATACTCAAAGAGTTTCTTATCCTTCAGTTCTTTAAAATTGCATCCTAATATTTGACTGCGCGTTTTCCGGAAATCAATAATTCCACAAGAAATCAGCGTCAAGTCTTTCGAACGAGCCAATATTTTATTTTGTCTTGGTGGCCCTTTAAACACACTTGAACTTCAGAAACGCACGCGCGTTGTTCGTTCGAATAATCATCGGTAGAAAATGTATAAGCATTCCAGTAACCATCAATGTGGCTACGCAATTTTGGAAGCACTTCATTGCGTTTTGGGGTGAAACAATCGATGCATTATGGTTAAATAACGGTAGCGGGACGAGGACACTCTTTGCATTGCGGCCGCAACAAAGCGAAACTGTAGCAATATTTTAGCATTGGTAGATACCGCACAGTTGGTGGAGATATTGCCAGTGCCTCCTATAGCGAATTGTTCACCTGCATGTTAGCTCCATGTTATAGAAAGACGCCAACAGTGTACCCACTTGTGCAGTCGCGTTGACGCGGTTTAGTGCGTAGCACTTACGAGTCCCTGTCGCACAGAAGCGGGTTCCCACGGGCTGGTAAAGCATCCCCACATGAGACGGCGGGCTGTGCACGAGAGAAGTGAACTTCAGCCACAGACAGCAACGACTTTTAGGGAACTGTGGAGTTAAGTGCGGCCGGTATATCTGTCGGACGGTCTATCTGTCTGCTGGTTTATCAAAGTCTGCTGCTCGAACATAATGTAGCAGTAAAAGAAATTTGATAATCGCTGCGCTTCCGCCTCCAAACCCCGCAAGCAAACTTCATTTCCCAAGTAACTGCGCTTGGTTCGTCTCACCTTCCAATACCATGCATAAGTACACGTCATGGTTCTCACGGAGCATTATTTTCGTTGTGATCGCGTTGTATAGAAGAAGCAAACAACGAAAAGTTCACTTTTATACCACAACGCGGTTCCTACCAACCACCTGGTGCATTCGGGCCCTTGTAATTATATGTCACTGCCAAATACTGTTAGTCACCATCAATAACCTTGTCCGGCCACCCCAAACCAATTGCCGGTTTTGAAACTGTTCTTTGCGGCACGTTGAGGGCGCGCACTCTTTGGGCTTCCAAATCACTCGCATGTCATTTCACCCCAAACGTCTTAAGGGCCCTACCATTTTGGGTAAAGTTATCTGTAAACGTTTGTGATGCCTTCAGAGAGCGCAGATGTGGAGTCCAGCAGCTTTGTCCGTGGGAATGGCGAATGCGGCTACTGTGACCGCCTTTTGAAGGTCAGGCCGGATTGATTAAAGACTGACAGCATTGCCTAAATAAAGTTTCTGTTATGGAATGTGTCACTGGTCTCACTTGAGGAGAACTTCGGCAAAGCAGACGCTTCGGCAACAACGCGGATACTTGTCAAGTGTTTTCGGCGCTTCGGCGTGTTTTAGAGAGCTCTTCAATTCCATCTGTGTACACAAGCGTTGACTGTCATTTCAGGCGCATTAAAACACCGTACACCAATTTTAGAAATGAGAGCTCAAAACTATCGTAGTTGGCGCACGTTGAGTCCACAGAGCCTATTTTAGGCAACAAAGGTGGTTTATTCACGCTACCGTTTGCCAAATTCTCTTTGCTTTTGTCCGCAGCGTAAGTCAAATGCCGAGATAAACCGCACTCGGCGGATACAATCTGTGAGTCCTGCGGGAAGAGAATGGTAAACCCTTTGTGCACAGTTTTGTGTAACCGGCGGAGGCGCCAACCACCGCGCTTCGGCCACCGAACGAACCATTTAGGCCTACGGCTTCCGCAGGGAAAACGTCTCATCCCTCATTTGTTCCGAGGGAAGGAGTGTGGAGAGGGGGGGGGGGGGGGCGTTAAGGGTGCGTGCCGTCAGAGCATGATACAAGAAAGCGCTGGCTTCATCGAAGTTCGCTGCCCATTTGCCCCTAAATAGGCACTGTACCGAACAGCCTCTGTGTTTTGTCTTGCCGTGAAATTGTGTACGCGTTCACTGCGCACCCTATAGCTCAAACACCGTGCTTTGGCTACACAAACTTGGTTTAACCACGGTCAACCACGGCAGAACTTGTGGCTGAGATTACATGAATGCGTAGTGAGCAAGAACGGTTTTTATAGGGCTGAGTGCCATCTTTGCTCGAGAAATAAAATTTCCTAGTTACACCAAACTTTGGCAAAACTAAATTCTGCGCAACTTCTATAGCGTGTGCTGAAACAAAGCTTCGCTGATAATCCATCTTCACAGGTAGGAACACCTCCTGATTTGTTATCACGTTGTTAATTTCGTGTGATCCACTCAAATTCTTGATGCAATTCTGTCGTTTTATTATGCTATTGCAGCAATATCCTGAATTATAGCACTTCCGCTATAGTCCCATGATAGGCTCGTGGTCTCGAGGGCGAACAGGCTGATTATTTGATTTGTTATGCCATTTCACAACAATTAGGACCCACTTGGCTTTCGAATGTTCATTAGAAGCGAAGCTGTTTAGTACACAAAATAGAGATGAAATAGAATTTAGGCAAAAGGAACAAACATTTTTTTCTTTCTCCCTCACGGGGACGCCGGTAATCCCTAACAAAGAACTTTGAGTTTTGTTTACGTTGCATAAATACAACCGGGGTCCTAAATTTTGCCGTGCCCGTGGTTTAACCGGTTAAACGGAGGCTTTCAAGCGAAATCTCCGTTTTCAGGCTTGACTGTGCCGTGAACGCGCCCACAATTGCAGCACCTTCTTGTAGCATTTCCTGGTGGTAAGCGCCCTTACTCTTTCCAATCTCGGCATTCCTCCCCTTCTCATTCCATGTATTTGTTTTTCGGTACTACTGTTTGCTGCTTCAAATATATTTCTTATGTTCACTATTATAGGAGGTCCCGTTTCAGTCCCTGACTATGGGACCTCCTTCTGTATACAAAAATTTTGTATTCTATCGATTGCCTAATAAAATCCTTTTCTGATTCTGATTCTGATTCTGAAACGAACGAGGGACTAGACACTCTCACGGCGGAAGCCTCCAGTGCCGTGAATTGCTTCGGTCGGTGGCCGAAGCGTGGTCGGTGGCGCTTGAACGTAGACGGGAGGCTTCCTTGGCCTTGAGCGCACAAGGCCTTGCTTGAAAGTTAGAGACCGTTGCCAGGCGTTTCATGGGCTACTAGATAAAGTGATCAGCTTCGATTAAAGCTTCGAACAGCTTCGATTCTAATAATGACATGTCTTTCTTCTTTCGAGCAAGTGTCGCCACTATGGGGATAACGCTGGAGTTGTCCTGTGGCCAATGTTGGCCAATCTCTCTAAGCGGGTATGCTTGGCTTGACGTACGTGCGCTCCGGGCACGAGTGCATGAGGTCTCGGCATTTTCTGGGTATTTATAACTACGGACACCGTATAGAAACGATTTGCTCCAGAGCTTCACTGTTAAAGGTCCTGTATCACATCTTCGTTTTTTCAGCCGGCACATGCGGGAACACACTATTCAACTTCCCTTAAAAAACAAAACACTTGCAACATCTAACAACCCTAATCAGCACTGCCGAAGCCAAAAGAACCCTGCTACCTAACTACCATGGCCGTGCGCACTGGAAGGGCCAAGGTGGTCATGGCACCGTGACTTCTAGGAAAGGCCCCAAAATTTGTGATGACTTGCAACGTAATTTGAGAAAAAATTACGCTTTTCTATTTTCATAACTTTGTAGTGAGGGCACCGGACAATGTGAGGATATTTTCCTCTATCAATGGTCCCATCAGAATTTGTATGTTGGTAGAAGAATCAAGAGATTGTAAAATTTGCCAGCCAAACTTCTGATGTGACTAGCTGTCCAGTCTGTGGAAGTGTTTATGCTCCTTTCCTAGGGCCCCATTTTTAAACAAAAAAGCAATCGCTCAGTTACAAATGCGACTTTTTAAATGAAGTCATTCGATGGGCCTTCATCATTAGCATTGCATGTCTTTTTGTAATTCAGGGGCCTTCTAGAGTTCGTAAATTCACGGTGAATTCGCCATGCTGTTTGTATAAAAAAAACTTGAGCAATAAGTGACGTATGACAAGTATAGCCATGACGACATGCAGTGGAATTTCACTTTTTGCTTGTAAAAATAACAATCAAGATATCAAATTTTAGGCATAAAATGTATAAGAACTCTTAGCATGTATTATAAAAATTAGGACGGCAGCTGAGGTTGGCAGGAGAACCACATTTCTTCAGGTTAACATTGGGGTTAGAACCACAAGGTCATCAAGTAACGTTGATCCAAAAGTGAGCGAAAGACGGGTGTAAGCTAACGAAAACCACACAATTTTTTTTTCCGCGCAGCATATTTACTTTTTTAGTCATTTTTAGTAACGTAGTTGAGATCTCTGCTTTAATCAAAGCTTTCTTGCATGATCACATTATCGTCTGCCAGTTCCGCCAGGCTATCATTTGCAGCAGCACAGTTACAAGTTTATGGCGCGATCACAGAATAAGGTGGCCGTGCCTGTTGGTTGTAGGATTCGCTAAGAACAGCGAAACCCTACGTCTCGTAACGGCGGAGCGTACTGATGCCGCCATTCAACTTATTCTTCGTGCTCGAACTGAATAATCGCAGCAAAGGAATAAACAGCCTGATTTCTTTGTGATTTTTCACTTGAATTTGATCACGTGACCCACCAGCATGCTAGGACGAGTGCAGACAAATGCCATGCGTTGGGTGCTTTGTAATGGAGAGGGTTGTACTGCTCTCTTATTTTGTTGTTACGCCAAACGAATTATTTTTATTTAATAGCCAGACGTATAACAAATAATAGGACGTCATTTTTATGCACAGTTATCGCTGACTTCGAAACAGTTACACCCATTATTATTTTTCTCTAAAAAAAACAATTTTAAACCGCGCTTTGTGCGAAACTACGGCTGCTGTAAATTCACTGGGATTCTACTGCGCTGAAGCTCGGTGAATGTTTTTCTCTAACGGTGACAGGAGCAACCATTTGCCAACTTTTACGTAAATCACATTAGTTTTACGCAGACTAAAGTGGTTAGTGTGTGACGTAAGAGTTCGCGTCAGCTATTCGTATTATTTCACGTCTTCTCAGCCAATCCCATAAACATCGTTATGTACAAGTCATACTGCTGTTGAGTAGCAAAGATACGCCTACATTGTGAAGTCAGTTTTATTTCGTTTAGTTTTGCATTGCCGGCCAAGAATTATGCGGTTTCAGTAGAGAGGAATAAAGGAAGAGCTACACATGTTCCAGTAAACGTCATAAGACGTCAGAATGACGAAAGCCCATACAGCCGCTTTGTGAGCCGGAAGCACGTCATCAAAACTGAAAAAAAAAGCAGGCATGGCTTCCGGCGAATTCACAGTTCACGGTGAATTTTTAAATTCGGGAATAGGGCCTCAGACATACATTTCAAGGAGGGCATGGGGGGGGGGGGTCTCTTTCGTGAGCACAGCCCCCTATTCAAATGGTACCCGGCGCATGCCTCTGCTATCTACATAAACACGCCTAATTTACAAATGGATTCATAGGTCTTCAGTGGCGTAGCCGTGTAACGTTGTTGTTCTTTTAGTCCTACCATTGGATGTGGGACCGTGGTCGCTGTAGCTGTCGTGTCTCGGTATACCCGGGTCTTTGGTACATAGCTTCACAGATTCGTATACGGACTAGCGCTGGTTCGTTCAGTAACGAATGTTGACGTAGTTAATATTTCATGCTATGCAGAAAAGAGCGCAAAAGCACACAGGGGTGCAATTTGTTGGTGTAATTTTCACTAGACACGTGCTGTGGAACACTAATGACCGGGCGGGTTCCCTGAAAACCACTCCCAAGAACGTGGAAGAAAGGGTCATGGTAAGACAGACCTAGAACTTCTCCGGGATATATGAGCGTTGCTGTGGAGGCCCTAGGATCATCGGCCCAATAATATTGAGAGAGCCTGACAGTCCAGACATAGGCACCGCCCCTGACGCAGCAGGAGTATACGAGCCCGGCATGCATAGAAGGGTAAAAAAACCGGAGCGCTAGGGGTCTGCTCTCCGCCACGCTGATGCAGCATCGACATGGTGCCTGGGTTACTTGCTCCAAAGTCCTCACCGGTGTCTCCTTCGTCATCTCCCTCTCTTCTGTAACTTCCTACTGCAGTCCAAACGTATCTCTTTTACGGGAAGCCCGCAGGGTTTTTACTTTTGCGTATTTTTATGTCCGCGAACAAACCTCCCTCGGCAACACGCGGCTTTGAAGGGCGACACGTTATATAGTGCGAGGTGTCGCAAAACAAACAGCCTGTATTGCACGTGGTCCCCACGAAAATCGTCACCACTAAAATCGAAAATCGTAACGCAAGACATTGTAAGGCGACAGCAAAACATGCCTCAAGAATATACGAAGCACGGCAGGAGTTATGATGTCTTGCGCCGCATAGGCATACCGCTAGAAACCAGAAAAACAGGCAATACTATGCCGCCTCTGAGCAAAACTTTCATAATTGCACTTTGCTGAGAGCAACGAGCCACGTTTCCGAGCGCGCGTAGTTAGCCCGAAGCCAGAAGCGGCGGATTCGGTCACTGCTGCCAGCTGCGAGCGGCAACGTAACCAGCGCCGCCGGATTTCCCTGCGCTGCTCTCCTAAATCTTTCACGCCCCGTCTGCCGCGCCAGCAGAGCGGTGATTAAGTATACCAGTTAGGGTGGCGGGGAGTCAGTAGTATTAACTCTATGGCGGGGACAGTGCGAGCGTACCCGCAGAACGCCGCTCCTTGGGTCCTGTTGGCGCTCCTACGTGGCGCAGCGATGCAATTCGGCCACCGCTCCCGTGCTGTGCTTACCTCTGCGCGGACCTCTACATGACGTAAACCCGAGAAGAGTTTATAAAGATAAAAGCTTTACCCGCAAAGTCTCTCCAATATTCTCCGCCGTTGCTTATGGCATGCAGAGCTCACGTCCATACTGCGCGTAGCTATGAAATTAAAACATCTGGCCTTAATATTGTGCACTGCAGATTACCCCTGCAATATTACGGCCCCGCCATGCCAGCACCGATATAGGCCAATATGCGTCGAGTTGTCCTAGCAGACAATCTAACAACGCTGTTTGCAGACACTAATCATGATGACTGGTGTTATGCGATGCAAGGATAACCATGGGAAAAAAGATGCCAGACACTAATATTGAGCAGAAAAAATGTCTCCGCCCCAAATATCAGCGCCAACTGGCGCGCCTTCGCATATATTACGTCGAAGAAGGAAATGTTACAAGTGGAATAACATGGCTACATGCATAGTGTTTTTGCGGTACTGGACCCCTTTTAGCAAAGGGAACTGCTGGGTAAGTTCATAGGTTATAATAATAGCTAGAGCGCGAAAAGTAAAACTCACAAAGCGACACGAAAGAACGAAACAGAAGACAAGCGCTGCCCATCCCGTCATCGATTTCGGCTGTAACTGTTCAAGGAGTATTGACGCGAAATATTGGTGTTGTACGTTTTTTGATGCTGTGGATGCCTACCAGACAACTAATCATAGAATGGAACAATGGACGGTCGATCGAAGCGTAAATACGTATGTAGCGCCTTCTGTAGCGCCCTCTGGTTGGCGCTCTTAGCCGGCGCCTTCGCGCCGGCTATGAAAGAGTAGAATAAAGAAGCGAGCGGCGCGTGCCTAGTGCGCCAGCACGGCACGGGCAGTTCGATTCCGAAAGCCTGCCACGCTGGTACTCTTTCAGTGGCGCTGCGCTGCGACCCCGCGGTTCCCGACAGTGGTGACTCCGGACTAAGACTTGAACGACCCCCGCAACCTCGCGCCCTCGGGCTCTTTTTTGCCTGACGCTTCCTCGCTGCCGCCGGACGTCGCTGTCGTACAGCCCCGTCTGCCCACCTTCGTGAGCAAGAACCCACACGTCTGGTTCGCCCAGGTCGAAGCCGTCTTCGATCTGCACCGCGTCACCTCGGAGACTACACGGTATCGCCACTTGCTTTGCAACCTGCCTCCTGAGGTGGCTGATGAGGTGGCATACGTCATCGGTGCACCTTTGAACGATGCCCCGTACCAGCGGCTCAAGCAAAGTTTTCTGGACCGAACCACGGTGTCCGAGAGCGCGCGCCTCCGGCACTTGCTCACCCACGAAGAGCTTGGAGATCGCCGCCCTTCCCAGCTGCTCAACACCATGCGACAGCTCGTGGGCGCGAGCAACGTGGACTCGAACGGTGCACTTAGAAAGCAGCTCTTTCTGCAGCGCTTGCCACAGTCCACTCGCATCGTTTAGCTGCTGCAGGGGACTTGACCCTCGACCGCGCCGCCGAGCTTGCCGATAGAGTTCACGACACGACTTCTCCCTCAGCCGCTATCTTCGCTTCGACAGTTGAGTGATCGGCCGTGTCCCGCTTAGAGACTCGGATCGGTCAATTTGCCGCTTCCATTGAAGCGCTTAGGACGTCCTCTGATCGCCGATGCGACTCCTCCCCACGTCCTAGCCGTCGTTCGTCTTCCCCGGGAGGTTCTTGCTCGCGCAGCCCTCGAAGCTCGTCTATCTGCTGGTACCATCGCAATTTTCAGCACCGCGCTCTTCACTGCACTTCCCCATGCAGCTGGTCGGGAAACGCGACGCGAGATCACTGATGGCGGCATGTGACCTCGCGTTACAACCTGGCCGCCTTTTCCTGGTCATGGGTCGCATTTCTGGTTTGCGCTTCCTTGTAGACACGGGTGCTGAGGTCAATGTATTACCGGCCACCAAGGATGAGCGTACTTCTAAGTCACCTAGACGTACGCTTCGTGCAGCGAACTCTACCTCTATCGCCGCGTATGGTCTGCGGTCCCTCACCCTCGACCTTGGTTTGCGGCGCGCCTTCCGGTGGGTCTTCTTAGTAGCCGACGTCAATCAGCCCATCCTCGGCTCCAATTTCCTCACCCACTTTGACCTAGACGTCAGCACGCGTCACCATCACCTGCTTGACAGCAAGACGCGCCTTTCCATCCTGGGCGTACTGTCTACTGTCGCTTCAACTGGCATCCGCACGCTGCTTCCCTCATGCCTGTACGCAAGAATCCTCGAAGACTTCCCTGAGGTTACGAGACCCTGCAACCTAAAGCAGCCGCCCAAGCACAGCGTTACCCACCACATCGTCACGCGTGCTCTACCAGTCGCAGCTCAGCCGCGCCACCTCTTCGGTGAGCGTCTGGCGACTGATAAACGTGAATTCGAGCACATGCTGGAACTCGGTATTATCCGCCCATCGTCCAGCAACCACGCGTCTCCACTGCATATGGTTCCTAAGAAAAGTGGAGACTGGCTTCCGCGCGGCGATTACCGGGCGCTCAATGCTCAGACTGTCCACGACAGCTATCCCCTACCCCACATCCAGGATTTCACAAGCCACTTGGAAGGGTGCACAATCTTTAGCAAAGTGGACCTTGTCAAAGCGTATCACCAAATCCCTGTCAAGCCTGCCGATATCCCGAAGACGGCCATCACTACACCCTTCGGCTGTCCTTTGGGCTACGCAACGCAGCCACAACGCAACATTTCAAAGGTTCATTGCCGAGGTGACGTGCGGCCTTCCGGCTGTATTTGCGTACATCGACGACATCCTAGTCGCGAGTCCTACTCCACAAGATCACGAGCGTCACCTACGAGAACTCTTTGAACGCCTTCAACAATTTGGCCTGGTTGTCAACGCCCAGAAATGCGTCTTCGGGACGTCCGAGCTCGAGTTCCTGGGCCATCACATCTCGGCGCAGGGAATTCGTCCTTTACCCTCTCACGTTCAAGCTGGGAAGGACTTCCCCGAACCTACCACCCTCCGCCATCTTCGTGAGTTCCTGGGCCTGGTGAATTTCTCGCGAAGCTTTATACCCCACTGCGCCGAGCTGCTGCATCCACTGACTGAGCTTCTTCGCACAACCAAAAGCTCCTCATCCGCGATTTCCTTATGGTCCCTAGAATATGAGCTAGTCTGCCGTCCGCGCGCCTTCTCTATGGGGAGGCGTGTCCGCGCCGCTGATGCACGCACAGCGCTGCGCAGAGGGCGCTGCCAGCAATCGGAGCGCCCGAGCGGCGGGAGCGAGAGCGGCCGCCTGCCGGCCTGTGCCGCGCGCTACTGCCGCGGAGAGCGGGCGCGCATGGGGGTTTTACGGCCAGTTAGAGCGGTGAAATCCAGCGGCTCGGGGTACATCAGCTCACAATTGAAGCTGCGATAGAACTACTATAGGTCCTTTTAACTTCGGCGGCCCGAATTTTTCGCGGATCGGCCTACAAAGCCTAGGCTATTTGCGGACGCTTACCTTGTGAATTCCACGATTTGGAAAATTCGCTAACTTGAAGAGTGCGGGAAACTTTTTCACTAGAATCAAGCTGCCAAACAGTAACTGCGCTTGCATTCTTCATTACACAGGGCTTTCTTTTTTTCTTTTTTTGATCGCCCGCATACTCGCAGTGAATCGCGAGACGCACGCAGGGAAAGCAACAAGGGAGAACATCTGTGTTATGTCCAATCATTTTACTTGCGACTGTTTGAAATTAAAAAGATCAGCTCTTAAGGCTTATTTATTTCAATGACCATATGTCTTGCTTTAACATCCCCCCTCCCTAGGGGAAGTAGGAGGGCTCGGCCAGAAGTATTTAGGAACGGTTTTTTTGGTAAATCATTTCACTACAGCTTCTTTTTTTTTCTTTTTTCTCGAGTCAGCCAGGACGGGTACATGCAGACCACCTTAAATACATGACGTTCGGGGATAACCACGTAGTTTTCACTATTAGCACAAACACTGCGTGTGGCGCCGCCGGGCTCTCCTGGAACGGATCTCACTGTCTCAACAATGCGCGAAATAATGGTACCAGCGGTGGTAGCGAAACGGCTACTCTCGTTGCTGCGGTTCAGGCGCGCAAAATAGAAGCTAGTACCACAGTTTCTGCCTGTTGATTGAAAGTGCCAAAAACATCATATGCGTGCCTACATTCTTATGACTATTCGGCATTTATATTTAAGATATTGCCAACTGAGGAGGCAGCGTTCGACGTGCGATTGGGCCTAATGAACGATGCGAATTGGTCAGATTCCGTTCAAGCTTCAAAGCGTATACAGTAATTCCTCGTTATAACGAAGTCAGCAGGACGGCGGGAAATTTTGTTATAAGCGGTATTTCGATATAAGCAACCGCTCGAGAAGAGCTTAAGCGATTTAGCTTTAATTGCGCCACAACTGCAAGGAACCAAAACACAATGTATTCAGGGAAGAACAACTTTATTCGGTTCCAAAAAGGGAAGTGAGTTTTGGCTGTTTCAAGTTTTTGTCGGGCACGAGCAACCCCATCTCCGATTTGACCAGCACTGCATGAGGCCATGGTCGTCGCCCATAAAAGTGGCAGTGGCTGTGGCCAATTTATAGGGAGGCGTGCGGGCGTCACGGAATGATACGCGAATTTCGCGCTGGAAACCGGCGCAAATGCCGTGGCTAGAGATGTGCTTGTTGCGCTCAAAAAACTATTACCCGCTCACTGTAGGTACACAGCGCAATCACGAAAACTCGAAAGGCTCTTCGAGCGCTTCGAGTAATGCGGCCTAACATGCGTTTGGGTTTGGACCAGAAGAAATTTCTAATAAAGCGATATTTCGAATAAAGCGATCTCGTTATAACGAGGGACTACTGTATTTGACTCCCAAGCAAAGAGAAGTGAGGATAGTTCCAAAGCGCCCCCCAAAAAATTATGAAGCACCCTACCACAACAGAAATATTTTCACGCTCTTATATATCCACGAGGTCGCGGGTTCGATTCCGGGCCATGGCGGCCGCTTTTCTGATGGAGGTGAAAAGCAAAAACGCCCGTGTGTACGTGATTTCGGCGCATATTAAAGATCCCCAGGTGGTAAAAATTAATCCGGAGCCCTTCACAACGGCGCGCGTCATCACCTGCGTTGCGTCGGCGCGTTAAACCCTACAATCAATCAATTATCTATCCACGGCAGTGTACGGCGGGGGTATACACAAAAACGCTTGTTTGTTAGGTAACTTAGTCGAAATACCGCGTGATGTGCCCCAGCTAGCAAAAGATTCCGTGCCGAAAGTGTTTCCGATGCCCCCCAGAATGTTTAGAAACCTCTTCCCTGGAAGAGGATATCGAGGATAGAGCGCAGTGACACGATTCCATGGTTTGGCGGCTCGATCGTTCTTAATTCGCAAAAAACGTACTGGCATCAATTCATGCTTCGGTAACAAACTCTTTGTATTCGTAGGAACCAATTTATTTGGCTAATCTGTTTTGTAGACGACGAAAATGCGCCCTTAAAATCGGCTGAAAGCGCCCATACCTACAAATGCAGCACAGCGAAGAGCCGTCCGCTGCACTGCTCCCCACGCCGACACTGGCCGGCCGCGCTCCGACTGCGTGCAGCGCCGCCGCTGCATGCATCACGGAGGAGCCCCCTTCGCGGCCGCCGGACGGCAGACTAGCACATATTTCTAGGGACCATAATTTCCTGGTCTCCCGAAGCTCAAGCCGCTTTCAACGCTGCTAAACAAGCCGTCGCCGTTTCGGTGCTTCTCATCCACCCGAGAACCGACGTGCCCACTCGCATCATGGTAGATGCACCCAGCGTTGCAATCGGCGCTGTTCTCAAGCAGAGAATCGATTTCGAGTGGCACCCGCTGGGTTTCTTCTTTCGGAAGCTCCAACCTGCCGAGACGCGCTACAGCGTTTTTGGTCTTGAGCTGCTCGCCATTTACGCCACCATCCAGCACTTCCGGCACTTCTTGGAGGGCCAGTCCTTTCCCGTTCTTACGGACCATAAGCCTCTGGCGCACGTTTTCCGTACGAACTCCTCCAAGTACGTCGCACGGGAACTCCATCAGCTCGCCTATATTTCGGAATTCACAACGGACATTCGGCACATCAAAGGTACCAACAACGAGTCTGCTGACGCGCTTTCACGCATTACCTCCATCGGCATTGCTGTATCTGCTGTGGACTGGAAACGCCTAGCTAAGGCGCAGATTGAAGACCCTGAGCTGCAAGCACTGCGGGACCACCAGGGTTCCCTTCGTCTACAACTTCTACCTCATCCGTTGTGCCTGGCTCACTGTGGTGTGACATGTCAGCGGCGGCGCCTCGACCCTTCGTTCCGGCTGCCTTTCGTCGTGCTGTGTTTCACTCGCTCCACGACATCTGCCACCCCAGCATCCGAGCCACGCAGCGCCTCATTACACAGCGGTACGTCTGGCCGAGCATCAACACTGATGTCCGCCAGTGGACCCGTTCGTGCCTCGCTTGTCAGACAGCCAAGGTAACCCGCCACACGAAGACCCCAACGCAGCCTTCTTTGCCACCTAGCTGTCGTTTTGACCACGTGCATTTGGATTTGGACGGACCATTTCCTCCCTCCCGTGACTGCCGGTACATTCTCACAATGATTGACCGCTTCACCCGCTGGCCTGAAGCCGTACCAGTTCCGGACATCACGGCAGAAACGGTCGCAAAAGCCTTCGTTTCGACATGGCTTTGCCGTTTCGGCTGCCCCGGCATTGTTACCACGGATCGAGGCAGGCAGTTTGAATGTACCCTGTTCACTTCCCTGAGCCGCTTGCTGGGCACTAAACACTGCCGCACCACGGCATACTATCACTGTGCCAACGGTATCGTTGAGCGGCTCCATCGCCAGCTAAAAAGTGCTCTCACTGCGCGCCTGGATAGAGAGCACTGGGTTGATCACCTTCCTGTAGTGCTTCTTGGCCTGCGTACCGTCCTTCGTCGCGACCTCGGCTGTTCAACTGCTGAACGTGTCTACGGCGCACCCCTGTGTCTTCCTGGCGATTTGTTCTTCCCTACGGCCTGCTCGCCCCAGCCGCTTGAGTACCTCCAATGCCTGCAGGACTGCAAGCAGCACCTGCGACCGGTCCCACCTCGGTCTTCTGACCACCGCATCTTAGCGCATCCCGACTTGGCGTCTTCGACACACGTTTCCCTCAGGCGGGGCGCTGTAAAAGCGCCTCTTACCCCCTCCTACGATGGACCGTACCGTCTCCTTAACAAGACCCAGAAGTCCGCCACCATACTCTTGAATGGCCGCGAAAAAGTCGTCTCGTTGGACCGCCTCAAACCGGCCTACCTCGAGACGCCACCCAACGAACTCCGCGCAGACATCGCAGGCCTAAACACTCCACTGCTCGCCCCCAAAACCAACGCCCGCCTGCCTCGCCGTCGCGTCACGTTCGACATTCCGTCTGGGCGGGGGGCCCTGTAGCGCCCTCTGGTTGGCGCTCTTAGCCGGCGCCAAGGCGCCGGCTATGAAAGAGGAGAATAAAGAAGCGAGCGGCGCGTGCTTATAGCCAGCACGGCACGGGCAGTTCGATTCCGAAAGCCTGCGTGTAATGAAATGGGCCGGATCACACGAAACGGAGGGAACGCTCTTGGTGCGGATGAGGAAATGGCATTATATTTACAGACTGGACAGCACAGATGGTTTAAGCAATGACAAAAGGGAATTCACAAAGCGTTATGGAGAAACTCAGATAATAGAGAGTTTTAGTTGACCGTTTGTGACGCTCCGCTATGCTCCCGACGTGCCGCTCAGCACAACCGAAGCGTCAGCAGCTGAAAGGCTTTTAGCTAAGCGATAACCGTATCTCCCTCGACGGGGAATGATTCGCGTGACTGGTCGTATCGCGCGCGCGTGAAAACCGAAACTTCATCCTAAAGGAAACAAGAATTTGTATTTGGTCGCCCAAACAAAGCAAAATACCGTGTTTCTTGACCTCATTTAACATTTTTTTTTGTATAAGGTAGTCGCTGACACGGTATAATTTTTCTAAATAACTATAAACAAGCCGATGAATTTTGGAATAGCCAAGCCAAGGCTGTCTTTCTCGGTGCTGCATAGAAGCTGCCCCGCGCTTCGGTCGACGTTTTTCGCTTCCGTTCTAAAGATCTTTGAGGTGTGTGGCACCATTGCCTATTCGGAAGCGCTTTCGCGGCTTCGTCGGTCGTGTTTCAACTGAAGAATCGAAGTTCGCCGTAGCGGGCTCGCTTTGCGGGGGCAGCCATGTTGTTATTCCGCACGGTAGCGTAAGCTGCCGCGACGGTCCGCTAAGACACAGAACAGGGAGGATTTTAGAGAAGCAAAGGTCTAGCTTTGCCTGTAGTGCCAGAAAAAGCGTAGTGGCGGCGTCGTGAACTACCAAGTACGCCCGCTTGATGGCGCTGTAAACACGGCTTTGTAAACATGGCGGATGCTTTTTGCACAGGCCGCTTGAGCTCCTTAATAACATGGCTGCCCTCGCACGGCGGCCGCCGGCTCGCTGCTCCACGGCCGGACTCGACTCTCCTCCTCCCGCGCGCGAAAGGGGCGTCGAGTCCGGCCGTGGCTGCTCCTGCTGGCTCCTGGCTGGCACGCTGGTCGCGTGTTTACTTGCGCCGCGCTAGTGAAGTGATGTTACGCCAGGTGACCAGATGGCCTCGACTGGCACAGACCACAGTGAGCAGCAAGTGAGAACAAATCGTTTATTGACATCCGCACGTTTACAGAGGCCAGAACATCATTTCATTTCGATGGCTGCAATTGTACGTCGCTTTCGTGACAACATTTTTTTTTTGCCATAACAACTCGTTCACTTGCGCTAAGATTTCGAACGAAGGGCACAAATGAAGTATTGACGGCGACAACGGTTTCCTTTGCACCATCTTTCTAGCGGAGTGCATAACACTCACCTTCTGTTGGAAGAATCGAATATTCTGGCCTCGACAGCTGCCTTCCGATGCGGAATTTCCCACATTTGTCATTCCACAAGCACTCAATTCCCGTGTTTTGCCAGTCCTCTCAACAACTGATGGACGCAAACGCACATAACAGCAATAACAGTCACGAAACCGGTGCTCCGCGCACATTGAAACGGTCGGCCGTTGCAGCGGTTTCAATTTGAATTGGCGGCTTTGTGGTTGCGAATTCAGAAACGAGGTGGTGCACCAGTCGGCTGTTCGTAAAAAGTTGCGTACATTTTTGCTCAACGGATGTTTGATGCGGAACTTGTTAATAGTATTTTTAAATAACACATTGTAAGCGAACTGTGTGGGCTCTTTGAGTCACGGAATGAATGTTTTGTATTCTATACCAAAAGTAACATTTTGCCTGCGCCGTCTGGTGGGCTTGATGGTCGAAAACAGCGCTTTAGGTTGGTCACGTGGGGCGTCGATTTTTACGCCGCCTATAGGGAAGACAGGGAACGTCCAAGCTTGAGAGGCCTGGCTAAGAGGCCCCGGTTAGCGGAGCGGGGCCCCGCTCCGGTATCGCCGGTAGCGCGCTAGCGTGCCACGCATGCGCAAGTGCGCTCCCGCTTGCTATCGGAGCGGAGCGGACCGTCAGAAACGGTCAGCTAAAACTCTCTAATAAAAACAGCCCACGCGGCCCGCTCCAGCGCCCGCAACTACAAAGTCCGCGCACCGTCTCCGCGTAAACGTCCCGAGGGCAGGAAACGCTCACAGTCGGTTGTATGGGACGCGGGTGCCGACGTCGCACTCGTAGCGGTGTCCGCGTCGTTGAGGTTGGCTACCCAGGTCCAGGTTCCCAAGCCAGAAGACTTTCAGCCGGGTCCGCTGACGGCCTTGCTCCCGCCTCACGCCCGGTCACGCGCCGTTCGGAACGCCGGAGCCCGGTCGACGGTGGCCCGTGCTGGCGACGATGTCCCGGGCCTTGGCGGCGACGCCCGGAAACGTAGCGGAGACTGGCGATCGCCTTGCCTCACTGTGGCACGTAGACCAGACGTCTTGCCGTGAAGTCGCACAGAGCCGTGCCCCGTTCCGTCCGCCTCGCTCCCTGGCTGGGGTCTCCCTCCCTGCGCCCGTGCCTCGTTCACCTCTTCTTCCCACTCATCAGCAGGCGCTTGGCCTTGAGCTTCGGCTTTTTCCCGCGTAGAATGTGGCGTCATTCCCCTTCGCGGGTATGTTCCATCACATTACCCCCCGCTTAAGAAAGTTGTTCGGGGAACAACTATTCTACGGTCCAAAGCAGAGTCCAAAACAGTCCAACATACACAAAAACATTGTCCTCAGAAAAATTGTGTCCTACGGAAGCATGCAAGTTGCTAAGACACGTAAAAAGTAGATAATACGGTAAGCTCCTACAGTAGGAGAGCTCGTGACAAAATCAGCGAAAAATATTTTGGTACAATGGCAAGCTGCAGTGCAAAACTGTGGACAAGCTTAGCCGATTGTAGGTATTGCCACAATATGTTATTCCTGCTCTTTTGTTTTAGTAAGAGCCTGGGAGACAGGTTCCAAAGAATTGTCCCTACGGTGGCCTACACGAGAGGCGCCAAGGTTGGTGTCCGATGCGTGGGTTCCCGGTGGAGACAAGTCGTTTAGTCCTGTAAGGTGTTGGGAGAGCTTTTGCTTCAGGGTATTGAATGCGGCCTCCTGAGACTCAGCCCAAGCAAGCCCGTTTGTCTCTGTTGTATCCATCAGGTTAGTTAGAGGCTCAGCAATGGCAGCGTAATTCGGAATGAACTTCCGGTTGCACCCGGTCAAGTTGAGAAAGCACTGCAGGGCTTTTTTTGTAGTTGGTCTTCTAAACTCAAGGATCTTCTGTAAGGTCCGTGGACGAGGTAGGTTCGAGCCACTTAAGCCGTGGCTTAGGGAAGACCCATTCGTTTCCACGAAGTCGCACTTTCCTTGCTTGTACCCAGCAACGCGATGAGATATTCCATGTCGTGGTATTCCAACCCTGCCCGTACATGTTTTCTTGCAACCGTCGCATGACCTGACGAAGCGTTTGACGTCTCCGCGCAGACCCGGCCAGTAAAACTCGTCTAAGATGCGGTAGACGGTTTTTCGTAAGCCCTGATCAATTGCGCCGAAGCCTTCGTGTGCAAATCGAAGGATAGGTTCCCTTTTGGACTTGGGCACAACGACCTGTGTGAATCTTCTACCCGTTGAAAGGTGGAAGTGACGATGTAAGACGTCGCTGGTCTTGACGAAATGGTAGCTCCCGCCTTTCCCTGATGAGACTGTTTGTCCAACCTTGCGGAAGCAGCTTCTGAGCGAAGGATCGCTTTGCTGCTCCCGGGCGAGCTGTTCTCTTTCGGTGTCCGTGGTCGGAATTACAAGCGCTTTCCAGGCCTTGATGTTTGATGAGGTCACCTGTGCGACGGCCGACACCAAAAGATTCTTGCTCGGATAGACAAGCTCCTTGGTGATGCCCTTCACTAGATTGAGTGAACGCCCGCCTGGACCTTTCCAGTGAGGATCCGGGTTGCCCACCGCTCTGACACCTGGAAGGTTCCCGAAGACGAGATCGTAGATCGGCCGCTCCATACACGATGCGGTGAGTTCACCTACGAAGTACGGAGTGTCGACATGGATCCTCGCCTGGGCTAATTGCTTCATGGAGCCGTCTATAAGTGATACACGTGTTGTTCTTCCGGTTAAGCAACCATCTTCAACCAAATCTCTCCGAAGGATGGCGGTATTGCTTCCAGTATCCCGAAGGACTGTAGCAGGCTTCCCTTGAACACGGCCTTCCGCGACAGGCATGCCATTCACGCAAAACGCGTCCTTTCCAGTGACTTGACCGCGGTCGTGGGCGAAAGGATAAGCATTTGCTCCGGAAGCACTCCGCTGGCTACACACCGGATGATTTGGAGAGGCCATGTTCATTGCGCAAGCAGCAAACTGCTCTTCACCGTCTGACCCAGGTTGGCAGTCCTCTGTTTTGTGTCCGACACGTACACAGGCGCTGCACTTCGGTGGATCCCTTGCGGTGCTGCGGCAGTCCGAAGCGCGGTGGCCCGGCCGGTTACACAAGAAGCACTTGGGAGGTTGCTTCTTCTGCGCGTCTTGCGCATTCTTCTGCGGTTGATCTGCGTCATCTGGGCCTTTCCCAAGATTTGGAAGGTTTTGCGCCTCCAGAAACCGGTCGGTGTAATCTGCCAAGTTATCCAGAGTTTTGCACTGGCGCTCTTCTAAAAAGACTACGAGCTTCGGATGGCAACAGCGGAGGAACTGCTTCGCAATGACGTGATCGCGGAGACCCTCAAATGTTTTTGGTATCCCGGTCATTTCAATCCAATGATCGAAATAACCGGATATCCTTGCTGCTAGCTGCCTCCCTGTTTCGCCATCCTCAGCTCGTGCTTTGCGAAACTTGTCCTGATAGCCTTGTGCAGTAAACTTAAACCGTTGCAGCAGAGCGTTCTTGACTTTCGCATAGTCCAACGACTCTGTTGCAGTCATCCGGCCGATAACTGAAAGTGCCTCCCCAGACAAGCACATACTAATGGCAACAGCCCATTTGTCTTGGGGCCAACCCTGACCTGTTGCTACGCGCTCGAACCTTTGCAGATAGGCGTGCAAATCGTCTCGCCTCTCATCGAACAAGGGTAGCAACTTCTGTGGGTTGATCACAAGCGTGTTGGGGCCAGCGCTACTCTCTCCAGTAACTGCTGGAGTGTTTTGCGCCCCTTCCTGGATGCGCAGCCTAAGTTGGAGGAGTGCCAACTCCCTTTCGTCAGCTTCCTTTTTCCTTTCCGCTGCTTCTCTAAGGGCTTCTCTCTCAGCTGCCCTCCGAGCCCTCTCCTCCGCACGCTTGCTTTCAATCCACTCCCGAAGTTCGGGTCCCGTCAAGCCTAACTGTGACCCTATTGCCATTAACTTTTCCAAATCCATCTTCAAACTGTCAGATCACTCGTCCGCACACAGCGTTCAACCAATTTCCGCAGATGTTAATGATAGGATCCTGGCAGGCTCGCCACTTTTTGTAATGAAATGGGCCGGATCACACGAAACGGAGGGAACGCTCTTGGTGCGGATGAGGAAATGGCATTATATTTACAGACTGGACAGCACAGATGGTTTAAGCAATGACAAAAGGGAATTCACAAAGCGTTATGGAGAAACTCAGATAATAAAAACAGCCCACGCGGCCCGCTCCAGCGCCCGCAACTACAAAGTCCGCGCACCGTCCCCGCGTAAACGTCCCGAGGGCAGGAAACGCTCACAGTCGGTTGTATGGGACGCGGGTGCCGACGTCGCACTCGTAGCGGTGTCCGCGTCGTTGAGGTTGGCTACCCAGGTCCAGGTTCCCAAGCCAGAAGACTTTCAGCCGGGTCCGCTGACGGCCTTGCTCCCGCCTCACGCCCGGTCACGCGCCGTTCGGAACGCCGGAGCCCGGTCGACGGTGGCCCGTGCTGGCGACGATGTCCCGGGCCTTGGCGGCGACGCCCGGAACCGTAGCGGAGACTGGCGACGGCCTTGCCTCACTGTGGCACGTAGACCAGACGTCTTGCCGTGAGGTCGCACAGAGCCGTGCCCCGTTCCGTCCGTCTCGTTCCCTGGCTGGGGTCTCCCTCCCTGCGCCCGTGCCTCGTTCACCTCTTCTTCCCACTCATCAGCGGGCGCTTGGCCTTGAGCTTCGGCTTTTTCCCGCGTAGAATGTGGCGTCATTCCCCTTCGCGGGTATGTTCCATCACACTGCCACGCTGGTACTCTTTCAGTGGCGCTGCGCTGCGACCCCGCGGTTCCCGACAAGTATTTGCAACCTCATTTACTCCTATCAGTTTCGGTTTCGGCCAAACAAACACCGAAGCGACCCTCATGACAGTGCGACGCTCGTGATGCCACCGTTCTTGTCGCACCACTGGCGGTCTGGCGGCGTGCGCCCAAAGCGGCAGTTGTCTTCGCTACTGAGAGTACCGCCACTGAGGCACACAAGTCAGCAACAGCGGCCATTTTGGCGTTTATTAGTGTTGCGATATGACCG